>NC_052154.1:194882472-195182472 GCF_902713615.1 Scyliorhinus canicula | reverse complement strand
TCGGCAGGGCCGTCGTGAACTCGGCCGAGTTTCATAACGGCCTCGGAGGCCGCTCCTCGTCCCCTATTCTCCCCTCCCGGTGGGGCTAGGAGTGGCGCGCCGTAAATCTCGGCCGCGGGGGCATCGCGCCGAGAATGACGTCAGCTGCGCATGCGCAGGTTGGCCGGCTCCAACCCGCGCATGCGCGGCTGACATCATGACGCTGATGGCACGAACCCGCGCATGCGCAGTGGCCGTCTTTCCCCGCAAGACGTGGCGGCTTGATCTTGCGGGGCGGCGGAGGGGAAATAGTTCTTCCGATTTGGACACCGGCCTGACGATCGGTGGGCACCGATCGCGGGCCTGTCCCCTCCCGAGCACAGTCGTGGTGCTCTTTCCTTTCTAGGCCACCTACAAGCCCCAAACGGGCTTCTCACTCCCGTTTCACGATGGCAGCAACCAGGTGTGGTTGCCGCCGACGTGAAATGGCCGCGAACGGCAGGCCGCTCGGCCCATCTGGGTCGGAGAATCTTCCGAGCCGGGGGGGGAGAGAATCGCGGGGGGGGGGGGGGAATTTTGTCGGGGGGCCCTCCCGCGATTCTCCCACACCGCGTGGGAAGTGGAGAATCGCACCCAAAGTCTTTGGTAGAAGATACCGGTTATTCAGGGGAAAAGGTTGCTGTTTGAGATTGATCATTCGAAGGAAGTACTATCCTTAGGGCTGCAGGATGCTATTGCCAATGACTCTTAATGCCAAAGTTATTTTAATGGCCGTATTGCTCAGACAAGTCTACTTGCTATTCATTATTAGGAATAACAAATTACTTTGAGGATTTGTTGTATCTTAATCTGAAAGTTGCTGGTGAGTTGTTGTACTGACTTGTTCATCATTACTATGTTACCTTGACCACTAGATGGTAGTCTGTGCACAATAAATGCAAGTTTCCACGGCTGTCAGTCCGGGAGGATAAAACCAAATCCGATCCACCTTAAACGTCCACCACTAATGCACAGCGCCAACAGTGCGTACCATCCTCAAAATGCACTCTAGCAACTTCGAAAGCACCTTCCAAATATCCCCACCTTTACCACCCAGTGAAACAAGGGTAGCAGATGCACGGGACACTATCCCATTACTCTGCAAGTTTCCTTTCAAGCCACCCACTATCCTGATTTGGAATCATTCCCGCACTGTTGCTGAGTCAATATCCTGGAATTCCCTCCCTATCAGCACTGTGGGATAGACGTCAGCAGGCAAGGAGGCAGCTCTCCCGCACATTCTCAAAGGCAGTGAATGCTAGCCTCGCCAACAATGGCCACAACCTGTGAATAAACAGAAAACAACTACCGCTGTGTCAGGATGAATGATTGATGATAAGTTGTCACAATACTCCTGTGGAGCTGTTCCATCCTATTCTTGATGAATGTTCGCTCGCAACCAAGAAGAATAATTCACCTGCTCTGCCACCTTGTGCCAATCATTGGATCAATTTATTCAGAACTTTCAATACTTGGTTTTGCCTGTTTGATTTTATTTCTCTGTTCTCCGAATGTGTGAGACTGGATTTGTCAATTCTGGTTGGATGTATTCCTGGAAGTTTGATTGCAGGGCATTTGATCGCATAATATTTGATTGTGTAACATTTGAGGCAAGAAGCTTGCGAATGAGGGCAGCACGAGGGTCCCAGGTTCGATTCCCCGCTGGGTCACTGTCTGTGCGGAGTCTGCACATTCTCCCCGTGTCTGCGTGGGTTTCCTCTGGGTGCTCCGGTTTCCTCCCACAGTCCAAAGACGTGCGGGTTAGGTGGATTGGCCGTGCGAAACTGCCCTTAGCATCCAAAAAGGTTAGGAGGGGTTTTTGGGTTATAGAGATAGGGTGGAAGTGAGGACTTAAGTGGGTCGATGCAGACACTACCTTGTCCATTTGTGTTGTTACTTTCAAAGGTTTGTGGACCTACATGCCAGATCTCTCTTTCTACATTCCTAAGAGTTTTGCCATTTACGGTATAGTTCCCCTATATTTAGATTGAGTCCTGAAGATATTGAAATATCCCAAGGTGCTTCACAGGAGGGTTATCAAACAAAATAATCCAAACTAAAGCCACATAAAGAGGCAAGACAGGTGTCATGATCGGAATACCTTGCCCAAAATTTTGATAAATTAAGAAGATGTTAAGGAGCGTTTGACGGGCAGCACGGCGCAGTGGTTAGCACTGCGGCCTCACGGCGCCGAGATCCCTGGTTCGATCCCAGCACTGGGTCACTGTCCGTGTGGAGTTTGCACATTCTCCCCGTGTTTGAGTGGTTTCGCCCCCACAACCCAAAAAGATGTTCAGGGTAGGTGGATTGGCCACGCTAAATTGCCCCTTAATTGGAAAAAAAATTAATTGGGTACTCTAAATTTAGAAAAAAAAAGAGTGTTTGACAGGAGATCAGAAGAGTAGAGAGGCGGAGAGGTTTAGGGAGCAGATTTTGGAGCTTAGTGCCGAAGCAGCTGAAGGCAGTGCCATCAGTGCCGGAACGATCAATATGTTCACATGGAAACATCCACAATTGGAGGGACACTGATATGTGGATGGTTTTAGAACTGGAGGAAGTTTTGAAATATGCTGCAATTTGCCATCTCTAAAGCCATGATCCCAGATGACTCTAATCAAAAAGTATGACCACCCCAGCCTCACTCATTAAGCTCCAGCACACTGTGATGCTGGCTCCAGAGAGAGTGGTCAGTGTATTTACTGACACTTACGAGAAGACTTTGTCAGAGGGAGGTTATGCTTAATAAATTTGATTCAATTTTTTGAGGTGATGTCCAGGGGTGTGGATGTAGTTTATATGGATTTCAGCAAAGCCTTTGTCAAGGTCCCATGTGGGACCTCCCTCTGACAAAACCTTGCTGACTACCCCTGACCAAATGTTGCCTCGCCAAGTGGAGATCGATTCTGTCCTTCAGAATTTTTTCTAACAGCTTTCCAACCACTGACGTGAGACTCACTGGTCTGTAGTTCCCTGGCTTATCTCTACAACCTTTCTTCAATAGTGGGACCACATTAGCTGTTCTACAGTCCTCTGGCACCTCCGCCGTGGCCAGAGAGAAATTAAAAATTTGGGTTTGAGCCACTGCAATCCCCTCCCTCGCCTCCCACAGCAGCCTGGGACAAAATTCATCCGGACCTGGAGATTTGTCCACTTTTAAGCCTGCCAACACCTCCAGTACTGTATCACTCCCTAAGTCAATGTACACAAGAACCTCGCAGACTCTCTCCCTGACTTCCATATCTACCACCTCATTCTCTTGGGCAAAGACAGATGTGAAGTATTCGTTCAACACCCAACCAATGTCCTCTGGCTCCACCCACAGATTTCCCCCTTGGTCCCTAATTTTCCTGGTTATCCTCTTCCCATTGATATACTTATAGAATAACTTGGGATTTTCCCTACTTTTGTCAGCCAGCGATTTCTCATATCCCCTCTGTACTCTCCTAATTGCTTCACTTTCTGTACTCCACTAATGTCTCTGTTGATTTGTTCCCAATGTACTTGTGAAAAGTAGTGACTGATAGAAATGAGGCTATGACAGGTGAGGACCTTGAGAGGATTGTTATCACTAAGGAGGTAGAGATGGGCAAGCTAATGGGGCTAAAGGTAGACAAATCTCCTGGCCCTGATGGAATGCATCCCAGAATGCTAAAAGAGATGGCTAGGGAAATTGCAGATACACTCGTGATAATTTACCAAAATTCACTAGACTCTGGGGTGGTTCCGGTGGATTGGAAATTAGCAACCGTGACACCACTGTTTAAAAACGGAGGTAGGCAGAGAGCAGGAAATTATAGGCCAGTGAGCTTAACTTCGGTAGTAGGGAAGATGCTGGAATCTCTCATCAAGGAAGAAATAGCGAGGCATCTGGCTAGAAATTGTCCCATTGGGCAGACGCAGCATGGGTTCATAAAGGGCAGGTCATGCCTAACTAATTTAGTGGAATTTTTTGAGGACATTAGCAGTGCAGTAGATAACGGGGAGCCAAAGGATGTGGTATATCTGGATTTCCAGAAAGCCTTTGACAAGGTGCCACACAAAAGGTTGCTGCATAAGATAAAGATGCATGGCATTTAAGGGTAAAGTAGTAGCATGGATAGAGGATTGGTTAATTAATAGAAAGCAAAGAGTGGGGATTAATGGGTGTTTCTCTGGTTGGCAATCAGTAGCTAGTGGTGTCCCTCAGGGATCCGTGTTGGGCCCACAATTGTTCACAATTTACATTGATGATTTGGAGTTGGGGACCGAGGGCAATGTGTCCAAGTTTGCAGATGACACTAAGATGAGTGGTAAAGCGAAAAGTGCAGAGGATACTGGAAGTCTGCAGAGGGATTTGGATAGGTTAAGTGAATAGGCTAGGGTCTGGCAAATGGAATACAATGTTGACAAATGTGAGGTTTTTGGTAGGAATAACAGCAAACGGGATTATTATTTAAACGATAAAATATTAAAGCATGCCGCTGTGCGGAGAGACCTGGGTGTGCATGAGTCACAGAAAGTTGGTTTACAGGTGCAACAGGTGATTAAGAAGGCAAATGGAATTTTGTCCTTCATTGCTAGAGGGATGGAGTTTAAGCCTAGGGAGGTTATGATGCAATTGTAGAAGGTGTTAGTGAGGCCACACCTGGAGTATTGTGTTCAGTTTTAGTCTCCTTACTTGAGAAAGGACGTGCTGGCACTGGAGGGTGTGCAGAGGAGATTCACTAGGTTAATCCCAGAGCTGAAGGGGTTGGATTATGAGGAGAGGTTGAGTAGACTGGGACAGTACTCGTTGGAATTTAGAAGACTGAGGGGGGATCTTATAGAAACATTAAACATTATGAAGGGAGTAGATAGGATAGATGCGGGCAGATTGTTTCCACTGGCAGGTGAAAGCAGAACTAGGGGACATAGCCTCAAAATAAGGGGAAGTAGATTTAGGACTGAGTTTAGGAGGAACTTCTTCACCCAAAGGGTTGTGAATCTATGGAATTCCTTGCCCAGTGAAGCAGTTGAGGCTCCTTCATTAAATGTTTTTAAGCTAAAGATAGGTAGTTTTTTGAAGAATAAAGGGATTAAGGGTTATGGTGTTTGGGCCGGAAAGTGGAGCTGAGTCCACAAAAGATCAGCCATGATCCCATTGGATGGCAGAGCAGGCTCGAGGGGCCAGATGGCCTACTCCTGCTCCTAGTTCTTATGTTCTTATGTTCTTTTCTTTCTCATCTTATCTTGAATATCTCTGGTCATCCATGGTGCTCTGGACTTGTAACTCCTTCCTGTCACCCTGGAGGGAACATGTTGGGCCTGTACCCTCCCCATTTCTTTTTTGAACACCCCCCACTGTTCTTCTGTAGACTCCCCCACAAGCAACTTTTCCCAGTCGACCTTGACCAGATCCTGCCTTCTTTTACTAAAATCCGCCCGATTTACGACCTTTTTTTTTGCAACTTGTCTATTCCTTTGAGCTTCATTTAAAATACTGCACAGCAGGAGAACATTGGGGCAGCACGGTGGCACAGTGATTAACGCCGCTGCCTCACAGCGCCAGGGGCCCGGGTTCAATTCCAATTAGGTGGGGTTATGGGGATACGGTAGGGGATTGCGCCTAGGTGTGGAGCTCTTTGGAGGGTTGGTGCAGATTCGATGGGCTGAATGTCCTCCTTCTGCACTGTTGGGGTTATATGCTATCATACTTGTGCTAGCTTTTTGAAAGAACAATTGAATCAGTCACTTCCTCGCTCTTCCCCACAGCCCTGTAAATCTTTCCAACTGTTCATGCAATTTCTTTTTGAAAATTATTGTTAAATCTGATTCCACAATTTTTTCAGACAGCTTTCCAGATTCTAACACTCGATGCGAACAAAAATTCTGCTCGTCTCTCCGATGGTTCTTCTGCCATTAATAGTTCGGTATAAAAAAAACCTGATTCGTTCTGTGAAGTGTTTCATATTGTTTGTACTTTTTCACGCATGGTATTTTTTGCCGGTGAAGTGCAATTAGAGAATGTTCTGAGCAAAGGTAAATGAACTTAAACTGGCAAGCCTGTTCAACACTGTCATCAAAGATTTACGCAACCAAAGTAAAACAAGGAGAGATGTCGGAGCCCAGCTCACAAATGTACCAAGTGTGAAATCATTACCTGAGTGGGACGGGGGCACCTTTTAGTTCTGTTCCAAGAAGTGATGAGCTATCTGTGTTGAAGTGAATAGGGTCAATGAACTACAAAAGCATTACAAAACCCAGGGAACGCCACACGCCCTCTTCCGACTGTCCGGTTTTAGTCATTAATATTACTGTTGTTGAGATAAGACGGGAGGGTTTTATTAACGTTATCAAATTCTGGAGTGATATGAAACATCACCGGATGTAATACATCACTGACTGGAATTGTCTCTTCCCTTCCCAATATTCAAATCTTTCCGGCTGCAGTGTCATATTCACAAAGCATTGGGAAACCATCAAAAATGCAGGCACTACCTGGAATCTACCTGCAATCAATTTGCTTCACTGTGACTAATATTGGGAGGGTCTGAATAAGGCGGCATAACCATAAAATTAGAACTCAACCATTCAGAGATGATGTCAAGAAGCATTTCCTGCGCAAAGTGTAGTTAGGATCCCGGACCAGACCCCAACTTTTGTTAGGATTCCAGACAGTTTTCAATTTGTGAAACTGTGAGGAAAAGATGCTTCGCCCCAGGAGTGATGACTCTGACCAATAGGTATCCAGTCTCCTCCCACAGTCCAGAGATGTGCAGGATAGGTGATTTGGCCATGATAAATTTCCCCTTAGCGTCCAAAGGTTGCCTAAATTGCCCAAAGGTTAGGTGGGGTTATGGGCTTACAGGGGTAGGGCGAGTGTGTGGTCCGAGGTAGGGTACTCTTTCAGTGTGTTCGTGGAGACTCAGTGGGCCGAATGGCCTATTTCTGCACTTACTATAACTTTGTCTTTTTGTCTCTTTCTCTTAATCCAATCATTCTTTCCATCTCTTTTTTTCTTTTTAAATCTGATTTGACACTGAATTCACCCACTCTAATTCATCTTCATCCTCAGTCCCTTTATTCCATTGCTTAAGGAAATACAGAGCGTGATCTACCCTATATCTATACTGCGTTAAGGAAATACAGAGCGCGATCTACCCTATATCTATACTGCGTTAAGGAAATACAGAGCGCGATCTACCCTATATCTATACTGCGTTAAGGAGATACAGAGCGCGATCTACCCTATATCTATACTGCGTTAAGGAAATACAGAGCGCGATCTACCCTATATCTATACTGCGTTAAGGAAATACAGAGCGCGATCTACCCTATATCTATACTGCGTTAAGGAAATACAGAGCGTGATCTACCCTATATCTATACTGCTTTAAGGAAATACAGAGCGCGATCTACCCTATATCTATACTGCGTTAAGGAAATACAGAGCGCGATCTACCCTATATCTATACTGCGTTAAGGAAATACAGAGCGTGATCTACCCTATATCTATACTGCATTAAGGAAATACAGAGCGCGATCTACCCTATATCTATACTGCGTTCCGCGGGAACGAGGGTGAGACGCAGCCAGTAGATCCAGGGAAAGGACTCCCCCGAGATTCCCGACGGCTGTTACACCTTACGAGATTTAACCAGATCACACCAGACGTCACAAACTGGATCCAGCCGACAATGTGGGGTCCCAATCTCGCATGGCTAATTTCAAGAACCCACTTAGTCGTGCTGCCCGAATGGCCACCCGGCATCTACTGGGTTCGCTGTTTTGATCCCATCCGGGCACCATTCAGTACTGGTCCCCACAAATGAAGACCAGGCAGAATGGTATCTGGGGGGGGGGGGGGGGGGTCTCTCAGCTGGTCAGAGGCTCCCGGGTGGTCGACCTCTGGACAGGGTGGCACCCCGGCACTGCTGGTGCCACCCGGGGACCTTGGCACTGCCAGCCTGGTTCCTTGGCAATCCTGGTCACCCTGGCAGTGTCACACGGGTGCTGGCCTGGCACTGCCAGGGTGACCAGGTGGCACTGCCAGGCTGGCATATACCGGCGATCGGGCCTGGGGCTACCCTGCCCATCAGGTTGGATGCAGGCGGTCTGAGAACCCCATTATAGGTGAGTTGGGGCATTGGTGGGGGTGTCCGGGGGGTCGTGTCAAAGGGCCGAGAGATTGGGACGCAATTTAAAAATGGCTTCCTGATCTCCTCCTGCACTGTGGAGCTCCACAGCGCCCATAATATTTGTTCAAGGTATTAAAACCTAACTGCACACCAACTAGTCTAACCACCAGGAAAGGCTAGAAGGGGCCTCCACACCAGTAAAACCAGCAAATCCAGCAATAATACTTTTGGGGGTTTAGTTGCATGTTCGGTTCTTCAATAAGCATTTATATAATTTCGAAAATGTATTGGACGGGATTCTCTGTAGCTCAGTGCCGATATTGTAATCGGTGATTGGGCGTAGGGTCATCGGGAGCGCCACCTGCTTTTGGATGCTCCATCCCCTCCAAAACAGCATTATTACTGAGCACGATGGACGCCATTGGGACAGCCTCAGGACGTCACCTGAAGACCCTCCCCCGATGCTCTGCCCCAATGGGCCAACTTCCCAATGGCTTGGCTCACTTGTGCTCTCAGTTTGTGACAATCTCAGGTGGCGGCTGCGGACTCTGTACAAAGCTGCCACAGTCATGGGGGGGGGGGGGGGGGGAGCCGTGCCGCTGACCTGGGGGGGGGGGGGGAGAGGCGTGGGGCTTCAGCAAGGCTGGAGGAACTGATGGGAGGGAGGTCCGGGGGTGGGGAGGGGGTGGGGTGTCCAGGGAGGCACTACCTGGCAAGCCAGGTCCATGCGCGACTGGCGCCAAGTTCTACGGCGCGATCGCTACAGGTCATCGCTGTGCGCATGCGCGGCCACGGACCCGGTCATTCTCCGGCCGATTTTGGTGCGACATCCGGGAGTTTTACCCGGTGCCACTGCGGGCCCCTCACCGGTCCGGGAATCGGTGACGGTTCGGTGCCGATTTTGCCGTCGTAAACCGCCACTGTTCCCACGCCAGCGTCGGCACTTAGCCGCTAAATCGGAGAATCTGTTTTCTTTCTTTTGCATCCAAACTTGAAACCACCTCTGTCTGCACTCTTCATTGTTGATGAGAGGTGCCTAGACTCTTATAGTATAAACTGGCTAAAACATGTTAATAAGGCTATCTGAAGGGCGGTAATATTCTCTGCTTGTTATTTTCCGTCAGGAAGAATTGGATCAGTTCTTCTGACCCAGTTAAATGTCTGTGGGGCCTGTATTTCTCAGGCTTTAGTGAGCGCCATCACCCCAGGAGTGTGCCTAATCAGTAATAATCCCAAAAAGCGGTTACGATGATAATTTGGATTTGTTTATTGTCACGTGTACCGAGGTACAGTGAAAAGTATTGTTCTGCAAGCAGAAATCCACTTCATGTTGGTCAGCTACCTGTTTATCAGCTCAGTCAATCTGGTATCTTTATTTTATGGTATAACGTCTGTTGAAGAATCTGGTGATTGGCCGTGTGGTACACATGTGAGATTGAAAGTTGGCTTGGGCAGATTTCCCTAGTCTGAATCCCATTTATTTAGTGATTGAAACGTTCATCTACAAAGGCAGCAAAACGAGTTAGGATGAATCTCTCAAACAGCTTGTAGCTGTGGTATCGCTGCTTAAAAGGGTGCCCAAGGACACCTCATTTAACAACACTTGATAATACTTGGCACGGTGGCACAGTGGTTAGCATTGCTGCTTCACAGCGCCAGGACCCCAGGTTCGATTCCCGGCTTGGGTCACTGTCTGTGCGGAGTCTGCACGTTCTCCCTGTGTCTGCGTGGGTTTCCTCCGGGTGCTCCGGTTTCCTCCCACAAGTCCCGAAAGACATGCAGTTTGGTGAATTGAACACTCTGAATTCTCCCTCATGTGTACCCGAACAGGCGCCGGAATGTGGCGACTAGGGGCTTTTCACAGTAACTTCATTGCGGTGTTAATGTAAGCCTACTTCGAACATAGAACATACAGTGCAGAAGGAGGCCATTTGGCCCATCGAGTCTGCATCGACCCACTTAAGCCCTCACTTCCACTCTATTCCCGTAACCCAATAACACCTCCTAATCTTTTTGGTCACTAAGGGCAATTTATCATGGCAAATCCACCTAACCTGCACGTCTTTGGGTTGTGGGAGGAAACCGGAGCACCCGGAGGAAACCCACGCAGCCACGGGGAGAATGTGCAGACTCCGCACAGACAGTGACCCAACGGGGAATCGAACCTGGGACCCTAGCACTGTGAAGCCGCAGTGCTATCCACTTACGCTATTGTGCTGCCCAATAATAAAGATTATTATCATCATTGATACATATTTTACATCAGTTTGTGCTACTAACAGAACTTGGTAGTTCTGCCAAACCTGACCCAAATAACATGAGATGCTCATGTTCCTTTGCCCCAGTTTAATGTCAGGTTAGTCGCGTTAACACCATGTAAACTGAGAGTTTGTTTTGTGCAGAAAAACATCAGTGTTTCATCTGCTGACATGTTTTTTTCATGTAAACCTTGCCAATCAGTGTCCGCATTACCTTTTTCTCTCTGTTATAGATAGCGTGCAGGAGCATTCGAAAAGAGCCAGGCGATTCTGTTTTACCCAGGCCCACAGTGATCTAACTGCAGACATGCACTGGCACATTGGACACTAATTAGGCTCAGGAATCGCAGTTGACCTTTGCCCTACTGAACCGAAGGACGCCGAACCTGATGGTAGTCCCCTCCCACCCCAGATATCACTGACCCAGCTGAGAGCAGCTAACATAACGATCAAACCCATGACCTTCCTGGGTTGATTTTCTGAGGTGTATCACTGAATAAATTTGCTTAGCCATTAAGTAACTGACATGTACTGAATTCTATTCCAAATTCATTACTCGACAGTGTCCAAATTGATAACCTGTGAATGTAGTGTGAAAGATATTTAAACATAATAACAGGCTGAGAGTCAATAATGATCAGCAGTTTGCGTGGGTTTCACCCCCACAACCCAAAGATCTGCAGGTTAGGTGGATTGGCCACGCTAAATTGCCCCTTAATTGGAAAAATAATTGGGTACTCTAAATTTATTTTTAAAAAATAATGATCAGCAAAGGGGACACAATAAATCTGCAGGAATATTTTTCCAAGATCCTTCCGCTTTCTGTCACTATATCCTGCTTTGAAACATTCTATCATTAAACATGGAGAAAATATCTGAAATGTTTGAATCATGAGGCAGGTTAGTGACTTTACTGCAAGGCCATTGACTTTGCGATCACAGCCTTGGGCCCCAGCCTTGAATGGCATGTCGTTTTGGAAACCCTCTTTCTCTGTGTTTTGGCCGTTCTTAATCACGGAGCCAGCATTTCATGACAGCAGCAGAGGGCCGAGCTGTGAGGAGGCAGAGCAATTCAACATTCCTATGCCTTTTTGCTCCCTTCCATCCTTGTTTTGTGCTCTCTCTGTGCTCCTCCAGTCCGAGCTTCTTGCATATCCCTGGTTTTCTTTGCTCCCCAGCGGGTGGCAGTGTCTACAGCTGCTGAGGCCCTAAGATATGTAATATGTTCCTGCAATCTCACCTAATTGGATTACAGTAAGAAGTCTTACAACACCAGGTTAAAGTCCAACAGGTTTGTTTCAAATCATTAGCTTTCAGAGCACTGCTCCTTCCTCAGGCGAATGAGCAGTGCTCCGAAAGCTAGTGATTCGAAACAAACCGGTTGGACCGTAACCTGGTGTTGTGAGACTTCTTACTGTGCTCACCCCAGTCCAACGCCGGCATCTCCACATCGTGGCTAATTGGATCAGACTGGGACTGGAGTGCTTTGGTTAACGCCAGGCACCCAGTAAATAAAGGATAGTTACTGAGCCATCCAATATTCGGATAGGTCTAACATTGCAGCCCTCTTATTAATTGGAGGAGAATTGGAAGTGGGGGTGGGAGTCCCAACATCCTGAATGAAACTCAAAGGTAATTTCAGTGCATCCGTCTCTTCATTTTCATTTGACTTCCAGGTTTGTCATTGAACGCATGGCAGCCGGCACATTGCAAACTCACATGACACCGTCTCTCCATTTAGGGCAGCACGGTAGTATTGTGGATAGCACAATTATTTCACAGCTCCAGGGTCCCAGGTTTGATTCCCAGCTTGGGTCACTGTCTGTGCGGAGTCTGCACGTTCTCCCCGTGCCTGCATGGGTTTCCCCCGGGTGCTCCGGTTTCCTCCCACAGTCCAAAGATGTGCAGGTTAGGTGGATTGGCCATGATAAATTGCCCTTCGTGTCCAAAAAGGTTAGGAGGGGTTATTGGGTTACGGGGATAGGGTGGAAGTGAGGGCTTGGGTGGGTCGGTGCAGACTGAATGGGACGAGTGGCCTCCTTCTGCACTGTATGTTCTATGTTCTGACATGCAGACTCCACACCGCCTAACATTGGAATTGAGACCGGGTCCCTGGTGCTGTGAGGCAACGGCACTAACCACTGTGCTAGCGTGCCGCCAATGATTCCTAACAACGATGCCAACAATGATTACACTTTAAAAAGTACTTCTTTAGCTCTGAAGTGCGCTTGGACATCCTGAGGTCATGAAATGTGTGATTTCAGTTTTTCTGCCTCCAGTTACAATCTGTAGTTGCATTGTTTTAAATACAGAAAGACATTGAAACCTCGCAAGTGATTAATTGTGACTTGTGTGCCAGACCGGTGCCTGGTGTTTGTAAATTCTGCATTGTTTTCTAATGATTCATAATTACATAATTTGGTAAGAGCTGAATCTCATAATTTGCTAATTTCTTCAGCCGAATAGCATGCTGGCAATTAAGGGCGGGGGCGGGGGCGGGGGGGGGGGGGGGGGGGGGGGGGGGGGAAGCAGGAGATGTCGGATGACTAATAGCAGAGGAAGTTTGTGTGAAACATCAATATCAACAGGGACCTATTGGGCCAAGTAGCTCAATTCCAAGCTGCAAAATCCGATGTCACTTTCTGTAATGTTTGAATGTGCGGAATTAACGGAGACAACCCCACTTTGGGGAGACAACAATATTTAAACATGTCTCCCCAAAGTGGGGGAGGAACCAACGTATCTGTAAATTAAAATAATAGTTATTGAAAGTAACAAAGCACACTTGTATACCTGTAAAATGTTGACAGCTGCAGCTGGAAGCATTTGACGAAGAAATATGTGGCCTTTATGTTGTCATTTATTTATTCCTTTCTGTAAAGTCAGAGAGTTGTTTTCATTTAGAGGTCAGCCGAACTGTAGTAGAAAACCTTTCTTCCACATCCCACACAAGGTTCGGTTGGCAACTAGAAGACAAGATACAAGCATATGGTGCAACACGTCACAATAAATCATACTGGACTCTGTTTTCTAGTAAAACATAAAAGCAAAAACAGTAAAGTGTATGTTACATTATATATGGCGCTCGTGAGCCTGGGATCATTTATCAGGATGACCTAACCGCCAGGAGAAATAAAAGTACTTCTCATTTATAGTAAAAATGCTGAGTAGCAGTGTAGAATGCAAATAGTTGAAATGCATGTGTCTTCTTAAATGAGGTATGCAGCAATTGTAACTATAGAGTACATACACCAGTGGTTTTCCACTTGTGAAGGGGGATTAAGTGGGCAAATTGATCCTGACATTCTGTCATCAGAAACCCGTGCACAGTCTCCAGTGGAGCTGCCACACACAGGCCGTGTGGACGAATGCCATCTCCGGCTAAAGATAGCAGAAGCTCGATCAAGAGAGTCCTGGCTGTGCCTCCAAGCACCTCAGATGAGTGACGACAGGTTATATACTAGGGGTTCTCCCCACCGCCATCCACTCCGTGTAGCCTAGCAACAGGCTCAAACACCCCCCCCCCCCCCCCACCACCCCCTCAGCCTCCTGCCCCCAACTGCTCCTGTCTACAACCACCACCAATACGGATGACATGCCATCTCCTGCTGCATGGGTATGCTCTTGCAAACAACAAAAAACAAAACTCTCTCTTTGTAGCTCTTGAACGTATCGGGATTCACACAATAAAGAAATGAGTTGCTTCCTATTCAGTGCCTCATGTCAAAGAGTTAATTCATCAGGCAGCTAAGACACAGAAATGATCTTTTGTGTTCTGCATGCTATGACTTTTCTAACAGCAGACTTTGTATGAAACACAAACAATTTGAATCAGAATGCTACTTCTTGGAGTTTCAGGGAAGGTAATCAATCTGTGAAAGCCTCCCTGCATAAGAATAAGTATTTTTACTGCAGTGTATTAGCTGTGGCATGTAGAGGGTAAGAGTTGGGTTACAGTCGATGGATTTGATTTACTGGAGTGCTGTCTTTGTATTGTCAGATATTTATAGTCAGAGTTACACTTCAGACACAGATGTATGCTCAGGCATCTCGCACGTTAGGGCGTAGAAACTAAACTGGTAATTCTCCTAGTTTATTTTTCTGGTTATAATTTGAAAATTAATGCAGTACAAATTGTAATTTGGGAGGAAGATGCAAATGAGAATAGAATAGAATGCGGCAAGCCATCATTTTATTAAATACAATAGATTTGTTAATCTCAATGTTTATCTGTTTGACTGGGTAGCTCCCCCCACCCCCCCCCCCCCCCCCCCCCGGCCCACCTCCCCCCAAGCCTCCTGAATCTAAAACCACTGCACACCCTCGAAAGCTGCTCTCTCAAATAAAGAAATTAAATTTAGCTTGGGAGGGGTGGGGGAGGGGTGGCAGCGTGACATCATGTCAACGGTATTTCTCATCTGAATGCCTCCATGGCAAAAAGCCATCGTCGTCGGGACAAAGAGGGTGGGCTTTATAGCTGTAAAATTAGAGTTCGGTCCTTTGTGGGTGATGGCAGGAGGCACTTCCCTGAAAATCTAGAACCCTCGCCCTGAGAAAGGGGCTGGCCTATGTCAAAGGAAAATGTCAAATTAGAGATTGATCGCGCTTTGGTTTGGCAAGGGCACTGAGGGTTACGGAAAAAAGACAGAAAGGTGGAATTAAAGTATAGATCAGCCCTGGTCCAACTGAAAAGCAGTCCCCAGGAACTGAATGACCTACATATGAACAGACTAAATAGGAACAGAAGTAGGCCATTCAGCCCCTCGAGCATCCTCTGCCATTTGATAAGTTCTAGGCTGATCTGTTTGCGTTTCAAGTTCTACATTCCCATCTATTCCGAAACCCCTTTCAAACAAGAATCTGGATTGGATTGGATTTGTTTATTGTCACGTGTACCGAGGTACAGTGAAAAGTATTTTTCTGCGAGCAGCTCAACAGATCATTCAGTACATGGGAAGAAAAGCGAATTAAACAGAATTCAAGAAAATACATGAGAATACATAATAGGGCAACACAATATATACAATGTACTACATAAGCATTGGCATCGGATGAAGCAGACATGGGTGTAGTGTTAATGAGGTCAGTCCATAAGAGGGTCATTTAGGAGTCTGGTGACAGTGGGGAAGAAGCTGTTTTTGAGTCTGTTCGTGCATGTTCTCAGACTTCTGTATCTCCTGCCCGATGGAAGAAGTTGGAAAAGTGAGTAAGCCGGGTGGGAGGGATCCTTGATTATGCTGTCCACTTTCCCCCGGCAGCGGGAGGTGTAAATGGAATCAATGGATGGGAGGCAGGTTCGTGTGAATCTGTCTAACTTTGCTTGGCTTAGGGAGGGCCCCAGCTGGGAGGGGCCTCCTCAGGCATGGGACGCATGGAAGGGTAGGGGGGAGGCGTTGGGGGCAACTACTCGCAGCACCAGCATGCCAATCCCTGGATCGTGTGTACCCATTCCAGGGGCAACCCTAACCCATGCCCACCTGCCCCACAGACCACCCATAGCCCCCACCAATTGGCGAGGCCTCTGTCCGTGTGGCGGAAGGCTATTGCTAATAGGGAATTGGCAATCGAGGTTAAGTGAGCACTTTACATAACGGGATCCAGATGGCCCACGACTGGGCAGGGCTCCACAAACTGAACCTGGACCTGCTTGGTGGAAGGAATGAAAGGGGACCTGCGAAGGTGGGATTCACTCCCTCTCTCCCTGGCGGGGAGAGTGCAGACAATAAAAACGAATGCTCTACCGAGGTTCCTGTTTGAGTTTCGGTCGTTCTTGATTTTCCTCCCCAAATCGTTCTTCACCAAGGTGGATGAGCTGACCTCAGCCTTCTTGTGGCCAGGGTAGAATCCCAGGATTCGGAGAGCTGTCCTGCAGAGTGGACGGTGCTCGGGAGGTCTGGCACTGCTATTGGGCAGTGAACGTGGGAAGGTGCAGGGTTAGCTTAGGGGTGGAGCGGGTACAGATGGAGGAAGCATTGTGTGTTGGGACATGTCTGTGGCACTGGTTGCTGCCCTTCTCCCATTCTCCCCAGCCAGGTTCTCAATGAGCCGGGTGGTGGCAGCATTGTTGAAGGACGAACCAACTCAGGCACCATTTCAAGTTGAGGGGCAATTTCCTCTCCAAGTCACTCACCACCTTGACTTGGAAATAGACCACTGTTACTTCACTGTCACTGGGTCAAAATCTTGGAATTCTCTCCCTAACAGCACAGTGGGTGTACCTATGGCACATGAACTGTAGCAGTGCAAGAAGCCAGCTCACCACCACCTTCTCAAGGGCAACTAGAAATGGGCAATAAATGGTGGTCTAGCCAGCGATGCCGGCATCCAGTAAAATGAATTTAAAAAAACAATAGATTTAATGAGGGAAGTAATTAAATAGTTGAGTTAACAAGTGACCACAAGGCAGTAAAGTCCTAAAGGGTTTAACAAAGAACAAAGGAAAGTACAGCACAGAACAGGCCCTTTGGCCCTCCAAGCCTGTGCTGACCATGCTGCCCGTCTAAACTAAAATCTTCAACACTTCCGGGGTCCGTATCCCTCTATTCCCATCCTATTCATGTATTTGTCAAGATGCCTCTTAAACGTTACTATCGTCCCTGCTTCCACCACCTCCTCCGGCAGCGAGTTCCAGGCACCCACTACCCTCTGTGTAAAAAATTTACCTCGTACATCTCCTCTAAACCTTGCCCCTCCCACCTTAAACCTATGCCCCCTATAATTGACCCCTCTATCCTGGGAAAAAGTCTCTGACTATCCACGCCCCTCATAATTTTGTAGACCTCTATCAGGTCACCCCTCAACCTCCGTCGTTCCAGTGAGAACAAACAAAGTTTATTCAACCTCTCCACATAGCTAAGTTTAATACAATATATTAAAATATTAGCAAATTAATCAAATAGGTTTTAAGAGTTATTTTACATTAATATTTATTCAGCTTATGTGACTAATATTATGCTGCATTCTTGGGCAGTGTTGGGCCATTAATCTATGGAAATAATTTCACTTTTTTATTCTATGGAATCCCTTTGATAGATTGATTGATATTTGATGTCACATATACTGAAGTACAGTGAAAAGTATTTTTCTGTGGCCAAGGGAACATACACAGTGCGTACATAATAGACATAAAAATAATCAACAGAGTACATTGACAATGGTACATTGTAATCCACGCTAGGGGTCAGGAGGAGAAACTGGGGGAGCTCCCGCTCAAGGTGGTGGAGAGGAGCTTTCGTTATTTAGGTATTTAGGAACTGGGATGCCCTACACAGGCTCAATTTATCTCGGCTTGTAGAGCAGATGGAGGGAGACTTTAAAAGGTGGGACGTGGTCCCGCTCTCCCTGGCGGGGAGAGTACAGACTGTGAAGATGACGGTTGTTTCCAGATTCCTGTGTCTTTTTACGGTGCCTCCCCATTTTCATCCCCAAATCCTTTTTCAAGCAGGTGAACAGGATTATCATGGGGTTTGTGTGGGCAAACAAGACCCCGCGGGTCAAAAGACTGTTTTTGGAACGGGGCTGGGGGTGGGTGGGGTGGGCGGGGGGGGGTGGGCGGTTGGCACTGCCAAACTTCTGTAGCTACTATTGGGCGGCTAATGTGGCCATGATTAGGAAATGGGTATTGGGGTCGGTGTGGGGGCGGCTAGAGGCGGCGTCATACAAAGGCACCAGCCTAGGGACTCTAGTAACGGCACCGCTGCCGTTCTCACCAGCACGATACACCACAAGCCCGGTGGTGACGGCGGCACTGAGGGTCTGGGGTCAGCGGAGAAGGCACAGGAAGGAGGAGGGGGGCCTCAGTTTGGACACCGATACGGAACAACCATAGATTTGCTCCGGGCAAGATAGACGGGAGGTTCCAAGGCTGGTATAGGGCAGGCATTAGAAGGATAGGGGACCTGTTTATAGATGGGACTTTCCCCAGCTTGCAGGCGCTGGAGGAGAAGTTCGAGAAATGCTTTCAGATACCTCCAGGTCCGGGACTTTCTCAAAAAACAGGTAGGGACATTTCCACGGCTACCCCCTCGAAGGATACAGGATAGGGTTGTTTCTGGCATCTGGGTAGGAGAGGGGAAGGTGTCGGACATATACCAGGAGCTGCAGGAGGCGGAGGAAGCCTCAGTGGAGGAGTTGAAGGGCAAGTGGGAGGAGGAGCTGGACGAGGAGCTGGATGAGGGCCTGTAGGCTGATGCCCTGGGCAGGGTGAATTCTTCATCATGTGCCAGGCTCAGTTTGATTCAGTTTAAGGTGGTGCACGGGGCTCACATGACGACGGCGAGAATGAGCAAGTTCTTTGGGGTGGAGGACAGGTGCGCGAGATATGCAGGGAGTCCAACGAACCATGTCCATATGTTCTGAGCATGCCCGGCACTTAAAGAATTCTGGCAGGGCTTTGCGAGGGTTATGTCCAGGATTTTGGATACGCGGGTGAAGCCGAGTCCAACAATAGCGATCTTTAGGGTGTCAGAGGATCCGGGAGTGCAGGAAGCGAAAGAGGCCGAGGTGTTGGCCTTTGCCTCCCTGGAAGCCCGGAGACGGATCTTGTTAATGTGGAGTGACTCGAACCCCCCGAGCGTGGAGACCTGGGTTAGTGATATGGCTGGGTTCCTCAGCCTGGAGCGAATAAAGTTTGCCCTGAGAGGGTCCTTGCTGGGGTTCTCCCGGCGGTGGCAACCTTTCCTTGACTTTCTAGGGGAGCGGTAAAATGTCAGCAGCAGCAAGTGGGGGGGGGGGGGGGGGGGGGGGTGGCTTTTGTTAAATATTTTTCGTTTATTTTTCTGTTATGTAAAAATTCTGGTTGAAAAAAGCTTTAATAAAAACAATTTTACAAAAGACAATGGTACATCGACAAAACATTGATTGGTTACAGTGCGGAACAAGGGCTGCAATGCAGAAGGAGACCATTCGGCCCAACTCTCTGAAAGATCACTCTACCCAGGCTCACTCTCCACTCCCTCCCCCATACCAATAACCCCACGCATTGATCACGACCAATCCACTTAACCTGCACATCTTCGGACTGTGGGGGAAACTGGAGCATCCGGAGGAAACCCACGCAGACACGGGGAGGACGTGCAGACTCCGCACAGACAGTGACCCAGCAGGGAATCGAACCTGGGACCCTGGAGCTGTGAAGCAACAGTGCTAACCACTGTGCTGTCATGCTGTATATTCCTTTCCCAGCTCCTACCCTTGATATTTGTCTTATTGTTAGATTTAGCAGCCACCTTAGCTTCAGTTTGGATGATCAGTCAGAGCAAAACGAACCAATGGTCTATGTTAATACGGCACATTGAACTGAACAAGTACAGTTGCTCAAAACTGTGGCAGCAAATGAGAAAGGACTTGGCTGTCGCCCCACATTTTCAGGAGTTGGTGACTCTGGAGTTCCACACTGTGTTATGACATCAACCAGAATTGATTAAGAGAGACTTCCACAGCTGCAATGACGATGACCAAAGCTTGTCTCTGGGTGTTCTGCTGGATCTGTGTGGATTCTGAGTGAGTGAATCGCCTTGAATTATTTCACAGCTTCTTCCACTTTATCGGACTGGTGTTTTAATCAAGCAATCGCACATGGTGGCATTATAGCAACACTCGAAAACAAACCTGCTTCAGTTTATTCTCAACTGCAACAACTTGCATTTTTATTGCGGATTTAATGTAGTAACCCGCCACCCCCAGGCACTTTGCAGGAGCGTTTGGCGTGGGGGGGGGGGGGGGGGGGGAGGCGGTGCGGGGAGGTAGCGGGGTCTCCCACCCACCTGGGAAAGAAGTGGCCACAAACATGAGATCATCATTGCCGGAGGTTGGGTGTGAGCTGGCGCCAGGCCAGCCGACCTGGTACATCGTGTGTGGCTGGGCCTCTTTAATAGGGCCGCCTGGGTGCAGTAAATCTTCGTCCCAGTTTTAATAAAAGAGAAAGCCCCCCCCCCCCCCCCCGACCCCCTCACCCTCAAGCACGAGGCATGGCTGAGAGCCCAGACATCCAGGGGCTGATTTAGCTCACTGGGCTAAATCGCTGGCTTTTAAAGCAGACCAAGCAGGCCAGCAGCACGGTTCGATTCCCGTATCAGCCTCCCCGGACAGGAGCCGGAATGTGGCGACTAGGGGCTTTTCACAGTAACTTCATTGAAGCCTACTCGTGACAATAAGCAAATTTCATTTCATTTTCATTACACCTATCGAAACACGTGCCGCAGAGAAATCATTGTTTGATTGACGAATCAGGCTGTCTGATCTCTGTGCTCAACTTCACAAAATTGGGTGGGATTTTCCAAAAGGCAGTGTCACCTTCTTCGTGAAAATCGATGCAGGTTCCATCGGCCCTGTCGATGTGACCCAGATCGCAATCTTTCGGCACTGTGAAAAATACCATTTTCCCCACCTGAAAAACGCTTCGCCTGAAGCCCAGAGCCTGCCCTCTGGGGGTCACCTGAGCACTTTAATCAAGGCGGCACCACATTTAAAAGGCTCCACAGGACTTGCTTTCATTCAAGTCAGGAGGATGTCGGCAGGAAGACCATCTCCCAGATTTACGGAGGGAGCTCTCACTCGATTTCTGGATGCCATGGAGGAGAGGCGGGCTTCAATTTATCCACAGGTTGGCAGAGCCCCCCCCCCACAAGGTCACCAACCCACCTGGGAGTCGGTGGCAGCACTGGTCATTGCCAACATTGTGACTGAGAGGACAAGGGGTTCAATGTCAGAAAATAATGGATGACCTACTCTGATCTACAAGGGTAAGTGCCCCCTATCTCCCATTGGCACTTCCCGTTTCCGTTAACCGCGAGGTGTCACCTTGAACCCACATGCCGCCACCTCACAGGGTCTCAGTGCCCAACCTCCCAACATTATCCCCAAACCCCACCTTCAGCGCTCCTCATCAAAACCCCTTCAACACAGTGCTCAAGAATGCCAGGTGTCATTGACCTCTGACACACCAGGTGTCATTGACCTCTGACATGTCAGGTGTCATTGACCTCTGACACGCCAGGTGTCATTGACCTCTGACATGCCAGGTGTCATTGACCTCTGACACGCCAGGTGTCTTTGACGTCTGACATGCCAGGTGTCCGCCTCACATTATCCCCTTTTGTCTGCCTGCAGGAGAAGATTGTCAGCAACCCCAGAGAGAGAGAAACAGAGAAGACAGACGGTGAAAGGTTTTGTTCGGCTAAGGAATTGCAAGGGCACCGAGCGAACACAGGTGAAGTTAGGCACAGATAGTTGGAGGTCATAATGAAATGTTACGATTGCACTTGTTACCTTACTAAAAGTTCACAACCTTAAGGCCTCACTCTCTTTGATTCGCCTCCCACTGGGATCAGTCTTCACTGCATCTGGACACAGCTTTTCTCACAGGCCCTCAATGAAAGGGAAAGAATTAGGACCACTCAAACCAAGAATAACATGCATCATGGATGAATCTGTTATTAATGATTGAACCGGGAGATGTGTGGCATAGTGGTATTACATAAGAATATAAGAACATATGAACTAGGAGCAGGAGTAGGCCATCTGGCCCCTCGAGCCTGCTCTGCCATTCAATGAGATCTTGGCTGATCTTTTGTGGACTCAGCTCCACTTTCCCGCCCGAACACCGTAACCCTTTATTCCTTTATTCTTCAAAAAATTATCTATCTTTATCTTGAAAACATTTCATGAAGGAGCCTCAACTGCTTCACTGGGCAAGGAATTCCATAGATTCACAACCCTTTGGGTGAAGACGTTCCTCCTAAACTCAGTCCTAAATCTACTTTCCCTTATTTTGAAGCTATGCCCCCTAGTTCTGCTTTCACCCGCCAGTGGAAACAACCTGCCTGCATCTATCCTAGCTATTCCCTTCATAATTTTAAATGTTTCTATAAGATCCCCCCTCATCCTTCTAAATTTCAACGAGTACAGTCCCAGTCTACTCAACCTCTCCTCGTAATCCAACCCCCTCAACTCAGGGATTAACCTAGTGAATCTCCTCTACACACCCTCCAGTGTCAGTATGTCCTTTCTCAGGTAAGGAGACCAAAACTGAACACTGTTTTGTTATGCTCTTGATGTGGCATAAGCTGCTTCTTTGATGTACACTCTGACAAAGGAAGGTTCAGACTTGGAGATAGCTTTAGCACATTTATTAAACTGTTAACAATTCTTCTACTTGGATTTGACTCTCCTGTTAATCCTGCTATAGCTACTCAGACTGACGAACCAGTCTGCTACAATCCACGTGGTGGGTGTGATGTGTTTAAAATCAACCCTGTGTACTCACTGAGAGCCTCCACTGGAAAGAGGAAGATCATGTGTGCTGTGTCCTTTTATATGGGTTGGTGTAATGCCCCCCTGTGGTAGTGTCACCTCTGTGTGTGTCGTGAATGCCCATTGGTCGTGTCCTATCTTACTGACCTATTGGTTGAATATCTGTGTCATGTCTCTGGTGCTCCCTCTAGTGTCTAGCTAGTCTACATGTATTTACATTAACCCCTTGTGCATTTACAGTGATGCATATTGTCAAAATATACACACAGGTATATGATGGTGCACAGACAGGCAGTGATTGACACACAGGATGACCAGTGAACACACAGAACACAGCAGCCAATCACCAGACAGGACACGACCACTATAAAGCCAGAGGGCACCAGTTTCCCCGCTCACTTGGGATCCAGCCTCTGAGACAGTCAGAGCCCATGAGCAACAACTAGAACATCCACCATGTGGTAGTAAGGTAGTCTGGTCAGGTTAGCCTCAGGTCTCCAGTCAAGTCAGCATAATGTCAACCCACAGTTAAAGTATGTATGATAGTTAAGAGTTCAATAAAATCGAGTTGTATTTCTCCAAGTGTTGGAAGCCTGTCTCTCTCACTGCTGCAGTAAACGCAGCCCTCGCAGACCCAGCTTACCCAACACACCACATATCACCACAAACACAATACTCCTGGTGTGGCCTCACTAATACCTTATACAGTTGCAGCATAACCTCCCTAGTATTAAACTCCATTTGTCACTGGACTAGTAATTCAGAGACCCAGGGTAACGCTCTGGGGTCCTGGGCAAGATTCTCCAATAATGTGGCTATGTCCCCACCTCACGAAAAAACAAGCACGAATCACTCTGGACTTACCTGGAGAAACTCCAGCGTGATTCTTTGATTCACACGGGGCTAGAAGGGCCCCGGAGAGCTCCTCGCAGCTCCGGCTGCCGATACGGGGCCCTGCACTTCCGGTCAGGTGTCTGCGCACGCGCACAGCAGCGGCCTGCGTCGGCCGCCCGCGTAACATGGCAGACCCACACCGCAGACCGGCACAGAAAACAGTGGACCCCCCAGATCGCGCTTGCCCATGGATTGCTGGCCCCCGATCGGTAGCCTGGCCGTCCTGGAGACCCCCCCCTCCCATGAATGATCCCCCCACCCCCCCCCCCCCCCCCCCCCCCCCCCCCCCGCCGCCGCCGCCATGCCGAGTTCCTGACAGGTGGAACCATGAGAGAACCACGCCGTCGGGAGCTTGGTCAACTGCACTCAGTGAATCGCCGCGGGGGCCTCTTTCAATGGCGCCCGACCGTTAGGTGGATTGGCCATGATAAATTGCCATTAGTGCCCAAAAAGGTGAGGAGGGGTTATTGGGTTACGGGGATAGGGAAGTGAGGGATTAAGTGGGTCGGTGCAGACTCGATGGGCCGAATGGGCTCCTTCTGCACTTTATGTTCTATGTACCTATGTATCTATGACCGGCGCCGCATCGACCGCGTGCGCACGATTGGCGACGATTCTCGAGGGACCGGAGATTCACGGAAACAGCGTCGGACCAGATCTCGGGTTTGACGTCCATTCTCCGGCCCCACACTGATCGCGATTTCAGAGCGGAGGCTTGGAGAATCCCGTCGCCTGCCGTTGAATCCCACCCTGGTGAATGGTGGAAATTGAATCCAATTAATATCTCTTGTCAGTTGTCAGTTGTTAAACCATTATCAATTGTCGTAAAAACCCATCTGGTTCACTAATGTCCTTCAGGGAAGGAAATCTGCCATCCTTACCCGGTCTGGCCTACATGTGACTCCAGACCCACACAGCGATGCGGTTGAGTCTTAACTGCCCGCCTATAAAATGGCCGAGCAAACTGCTCAATTCTAAGGGATGGGCAACAAATGCTGTGACACTCACATTCCAAAGGCAAATAAAAAAATATTCTCGTCAGCTTCACCTCCTGAGTTTCTTCATACCCTCAGATATTTTTATTAGGGCTTCCTTGGTGGATGAGGGATTGGAAACAATTGCACACCCTTGTAATAAAAGTGACATCACACTAATTAAGTGCAGGAACCTTTATTGGTTCATGGTTGTTGAAAAAGTTTCCACTTTGCCGCATGGTTACCCAATATATTTTATTAAAAATCATGTATATGCTAGATGAAGCTAAGTCATTTGTGTCAACATATTTGATGTCATAATGACAACTCATTCTCAAGGAATGTTGACATGGATTAAACATTAAATGTGGTAAAATTCATATTGGATCAATGGAGTCATTGCAATAAATTGAGATAAGGAAACCGGAGATCAACTCTTACCGTGTGCCATTATTGCATCTTCGGAGTCACTCGTAACATTTGTACTATCACTGCATCCGCTTCTGGAAGGTTAGATCTGAAGGAACGTCTGAGGGCAGATTCCCACATGTTGTGAAGTGCTAAAGGGATTTGTCGTTTGTTACGACCCATCAGGCATTGGGAAGTACCAAATGTGCCCAGAATTATACTAACAACGAATTCAAAATTATCAATTGGACTTGCAATATGGCTCAGTTACGCTTGCGAGAAGCTACGTATATTTTGGCTGGTTTAGCACACTGGGCTAAATCGCTGGCTTTTAAAGCAGACCAAGGCAGGCCAGCAGCATGGTTCAATTCCCGTACCAGCCTCCCCAAACAGGCGCCGGAATGTGGCGACTAGGGGCTTTTCACAGTAACTTCATTGAAGCCTACTCGTGACAATAAGCGATTTTCATTTCCTTCATTTCACAGGACCCGGTCCTCTGCAGGCAAAAGGAATTTGCCCAGGCACTGTATCTTTTCAATTAATATAAGTTTGGGGGCGTTGATCACCTGGTATTTGTCGACTAATCAGAGTTGACTTGGCATTCTGATTAAACTGTTCGCTGGTGCATTCTTCATGACAATGCCTTGACCAATCAGAGCCCACTTGGCAAATAATCGGCACTTTGTTTCTCATTCAGCTTAAATTGTTCTTCCCTTTGAAATTTGACATTCTCGTCTCTGTTCTGACAAAAAGCTTCAACAAAGTTTCCCTTTTTCAGCAGCACTCAAATTCTGCACTACCAAGCAACTATTTAGATCCCTTTTTTGCAGAGTTTAATTCTCTTACAGTGGTGACAAAGATCTCCTTTAAAGGCATGCAAGATAAGATCGTTAATAGAATAAAAATTACATTTTTTATGTGTCCAACATGGATCCCGTGAAAATTCCTGGAATATATCAAATTAATATTTTACTGAGATCTTTACGCAAGTTGTAGATTGACTTTTTTTTTAAATTTAGAGTACCCAATTTTTTTTTCCCCAATTAAGGGACAATTTAGCGTGGCCAATCCACCTATCCTGCACATCTTTGGGTTGTGGGGGTGAAACCCATGCAGACACGGGGAGAATGTGCAAACTCCACACGGACAGTGACCCAGGGCTGGGATTCAAACCCGAGTCCTCAGCGCCATAGGCAGCATAGGCAACTGCGCTACTTGCTGCCCGTATATTGACTTTTAATTTAATTTAATGTCCTCCGTGAACTTCTATTCAAACGTGAGGAATAAAGTTGGTATTTTAACTTTCCATCAATTTGTGAAGAAGTCAATTGAGATGGAGGGCGGATTCAAACCAAAGATTTCTGGATCGATTCAACTAATTGGGAACAAATCTCACAGCGAGTGCGTTTAACTGTGTGTTTCACACGACTTGCATTGGAAAGGGGGTCTCTTTGGGGAAAATGTGATCTTGGCCGCACACAGCTCCATTTTGTACAGTGGGGAGCTGCGCTTGCTGGAACTCCCCAGTGTAGTGTGAGATTGGGATATCACTTTTAAATGGCGCCCTAATCTCCGAGGCTCCCGAAGCAACTTACGACCCCCCCCAGCCCGAACGCAGTATGCGAGGGTCCCCAACCCAGCACCCCCTACCGTACCCTCCCCAACACCCCAGTAGGGCACCCCTGGCCTGATTGCGACCTTGCACACAATGCCAGCTTGGCAGTGCCAATTTGGCACCACAATAGTGCCCATGCCAGCTGTCAGTGCCACCAGGACACCTTGGCAGTGCCAACCAGGTTCCCTGGCAGTGCCCCTGCCAGCTGTCAGTGCTATCTGGGCATTTTAGCAGTGCCAGGCTGATACACAGGCGGCACTGCCAGGGTTCCAGGCTGGCACTTTCAAGGTGCTAGGGTGCCCAGGTGGACCAGCAGTGCCAAGGTGCCCAGACAACACCATCAATGGCAGGGCACCACCCTCCCCAAAGGGCATGCAACTGTGAGCCTTTGATCCCCTGGGAGACCCCCACGAGTGCTGTTCCGTCTGGTTCCCATTTTTACTTTCATCGTTAGTTCACACCTCTCTTTCCCCTCTGTGTTTCTTTGTCTGTTTGTGTGTATAGGATGGGGTGACATAAAAAGGGACAGGGGGGGGGGGGGGGGGGTAGAGATTAGAAACTAATTAACCAATTGTACTTGTTGCCTATTTAATTATGCTTACTGGTAATAATAAAAAGTTGATTGTGTTTAAATTTACCAACCTGGTGTCTGTAATTGTTGGGCAGCCGAAGACCTCAGGTATTTTAAAATAAAAGTTAATTTCAACCATGTTGCGCCCATGGGTTGGGTGGGGCTGGAATTGACTGCGCACTGGCCCACAGTGTCGTGACAGCGACCAGTTTGAAGTAAAATGCAGGAACAGAAGCTAGGCAGACTCATAATCTGATTCACATCTCACTATTGTTCATCAGACCTAAATGTATGTAAATTGGCTGCTGTATTTCCAACAGTACGACAGTGACCACACTACCCAAGTCCCTAATTGGCCATAACGTGGTCTGGGACATCCTGAGATAGTGAAAGTTGCTATATCAATGCAAGCCTATGTTTCTCACTTTATATTTCTCAATCCCGCAGAGAGTTTGTTTTGTTTAATTCATATTAAGAACATGAAATTCAGTGGGTTAGCCCTGCTGCCTCACGGTGCCGAGGTCCCAGGTTCGATCCCGGCTCTGGGTCACTGTCCGTGTGCAGTTTACACATTCTCCCCGTGTCTGCGTGGGTTTCGCCCCCACAACCCAAAGATGTGCAGGGTAGGTGGATTGGCCACACTAAATTGCCCCTTAATTGGAAAAAAAAATTGGGTACTCTAAATTTATAAAGAAAAGAACATTCAGTTACCTCTGTTCCCCACGAACTGACCTAGATACATTTGATAAGGCTTTGTTAGAAATAATTGCTGCGGCTTATACTTTATCCTGCACCCTGTATGCTTCATCCGATGCCAATGCTTATGCAGTTACATTGTGTATCTTGTGTTGCCCTATTATGTATTTTCTTGAATTTTGTTTAATTCCCTTTTCTTCCCATGTACTGAATGATCTGTTGAGCTGCTTGCAGAAAAATACTTTTCACTGTACCTCGGTACATATGACAATAAACAAATCCAATCCAATCCAATCCAATCCCATTCATAAGGATTGTCCTGTTCTCCAGGCAAGAAATATTAGCCCAGAACATACTGTTAATGATATGACTGAACAAATATATGTTTATCTGATATTCTTGTCCCGCAACACTAAAGGGAGTAATTAACTCATTTAAACTAAAAAGAGAACAATGTCTTGCAGCAGAAGAATATCACATCAAGGTGTTAAGCATTGGCCATCAATAGCAACAATCAGGTATACAGTCATACGACAAAGAACAAAGAACAAAGAAAATTACAGCACAGGAACAGGCCCTTTGGCCCTCCCAGCCTGCGCCGATCCAGATCCTTTATCTAAACCTGTTGCCTATTTTCCAAGGTCTACTTCTCTCTGTTTCCCACCCGTTCATATATCTGTCCAGATCCATCTTAAATGATGCTATCGTACCCGCCTCTACCACCTCCGCTGGCAAAGCATTCCAGGCACCCACCACCCTCTGCATAAAAAACTTTCCACGCACATCTCCCTTAAACCTTTCCTCTCTCAGCTTGAAATCATGACACCTTGTAATTGACACCCCCACTCTTGGAAAAAGCTTGTTGCTATCCACCCTGTCCATACCATACCTCTCATAATTTTGTAGACCTCAATCAGGCCTCCCCTCAACCTCCGTCTTTCCAATGAAAACAATCCTAACCTACTCAACCTTTCTTCATAGCTAGCACCCTCCATATCAGGCAACATCCTGGTGAACCTCCTCTGCACCCTCTCTAAAGCATCCACATCCTCCTGGTAATGTGGCAACCAGAACTGCACGCAGTATTCCAAATGTGGCCTAACCAAAGTCCGATACAACTGTAACATGACCTGCCGACTCTTGTACTCAATACCCCGTCCGATGAAGGCAAGCATGCTGTATGCCTTCTTGACCACTCTATCAACCTGCGTTGCCACCTTCAGGGTACAATGGACCTGAACTCCCAGATCTCTCTGTACATCAATTTTCCCCAGGACTCTTCCATTGACCATATAGTCTGCTCTTGAGTTAGATCTTCCAAAATGCATCACCTCGCATTTGCCTGGATTGAACTCCATCTGCCATTTCTCTGCCCAACTCTCCAATCTATCTATATTTTGCTGCATTCTCTGACAGTCCTCCTCGCTATCTGCAACTCCACCAATCTTAGTATCCTCTGCAAACTTGCTAATCAGACCACCTGTACCTTCGTCCAGATCATTTATGTATATCACAAACAACAGTGGTCCGAGCACGGATCCCTGTGGAACACCACTAGTCACCTTTCTCCATTTTGAGACATTCCCTTCCACCACTACTCTCTGTCTCCTGTTGCCCAGCCAGTTCTTTATCCATCTAGCTAGTACACCCTAAACCCCATACGACTTCACTTTTTCCATCAACCTGCCATGGGAAACTTTATCAAATGCTTTACTGAAGTCCATGTATATGACATCTACAGCCCTTCCCTCATCAACTAACTTTGTCACTTCCTCAAAGAATTCTATTAGGTTTGTAAGACATGACCTTCCCTGCACAAAACCATGCTGCCTATCACTGATAAGTCTATTTTCTTTCAAATGTGAATAGATCCTATCCCTCAGTATCTTCTCCAACAGTTTGCCTACCACTGACGTCAAGCTCACAGGTCTATAATTCCCTGGATTATCCCTGCTACCCTTCTTAAACAAAGGGACAACATTAGCAATTCTCCAGTCCTCCGGGACCTCACCCGTGCTCAAAGATGCTGCAAAGATATCTGTTAAGGCCCCAGCTATTTTGTCGCTCGCTTCCCTCAGTAACCTGGGATAGATCACATCCGGTCCTGGAGACTTGTCCACCTTAATGCCTTTTAGAATACCCAAAACCTCCCCCTTAATTATGCTTAGACCTAGAGCATTTAAATATCCATCCCTAGCTTCAACATCCATCATGTCCCTCTCCTTGGTGAATACCAATGCAAAGTACTCATTAAGAAGCTCACTCATTTCCTCTGATTCCATGCATAAATTCCCTCTTTTGTCTTTGAGTGGGCCAATCCTTTCTCTAGTTACCCTCTTGCCCCTTATATACGAATAAAAGGCTTTGGGATTTTCCTTAACCCTGTTAGCCAAAGATATTTCATGATCCCTTTTAACCCTCTTTATTGCGCATTTGAGATTTGTCCTACTTTCCCAATATTCCTCCAAAGCTTCATCAGTTTTGAGTTGCCTCGATCCTATGTATGCTTCCTTTTTCATCTTAGCTAGTCTCACAATTTCACCCGTCATCCATGGTCCCCTAATCTTGCCAGTTCTATCTCTCATTTTCACAGGAACATTTCTGTCCTGCACTCTAAACAACCTTTCCTGTAAAGACTCCCACATTTCAAATGTGGATTTACCCTTAAACAGCTGCTCCCAATCCACATTCCCGAGCTCCTGCCGAATTTTGTTATAGTTGGCCTTTCCCCAATTTAGCACTCTTCCTTTAGGACCACTCTCGTCTTTGTCCATGAGTATTTTAAAACTTACAGAATTGTGATCGCTATTCCCAAAGTAATCACCGACTAAAACGTCAACCACCTGGCCGGGATCATTCCCCAATACCAGGTCCAGTATGGCCCCTTCCCGAGTTGGACTATTTACATACTGCTCTAAAAAACTCTCCTGGATGCTCCTTACAAATTCTGCTCCATCTACGCCTCCAACACTACATGAGTCCCATTCAATGTTGGGAAAGTTAAAATCTCCCATCACAACCACCCTATTGCTCCTATATTGTTCTATAAACTGTCTACACATTTGTACCTCTACTTCACGCTCACTTTTGGGAGGCCTATAGTAAAGTCCCAACAATGTTACTGCACCGTTCCTATTTCTTAGCTCTATCCATATTGCCTCAGTGCTCGAATCCTCCATCGTGCCCTCCTTAATCACAGTTGTGATATCATCTCTGACTAGTAATGCAACTCCTCCACCCCTTTTACCTCCCTCTCTATCCCTCCTGCAGCATCTATACCCTGGGATATTTAGTTGCCAGTCTTGCTCATCCCTCAACCAAGTCTCAGTAATACCAATAACATCATATTCCCAGGTACTAATCCAAGCCCTAAATTCATCTGCGTTACCTGCTACGCTTCTTGCATTAAAACAAATGCACCTCAGACCACCTGTCCCTTTGCGATCATCATCTCTTCCCTGCCTACTCTTCCCCTTAGTCACATTGAGTTTATTATCCAGTACCTTACTGGCTTTAGTTGCTGATTCTTTACTGACCTCTAACTACCTAATCTGGTTCCCATCTCCATGGGTTCCCATCCCATTCCCATACTAGTTAATGGTTAATCTTCGCATTTCGATTTGTCGTTCTGTGAACTCTATCGTTTTCAAAAAAATTTCCAGAGCGCATCGTCATATTTAAGTTTATTTAAGTCTATTGACCCAGGTTTTCAAAAAAACACTTGTGCAAAAACTATTAGGTAATGATACGAATAAGGTAAATCTTTATAAAGCAAAGTCTGAACTCTGCATACAAGAGCAATGTACGGTATTTGTTTGTCCCTGGGTCAGTTATCCCACCATTGAACTCGAATAATATGAATTAAGTCTCCACAAAAGTTCACAGTTACCTCCTGTGATAAGGTGAAAATGGAGCCTGCTGTGTTAGGTGTGAAAAACAGATATTACGAACAATGAATTAAATGATTAAACTTTTAAAAATGCAGCCGTGACAAAGGTTTCTTTAAGGAGGGAACATTTTTTATTTTCCAAGTCAGAGGTCTTTTAAGAAAATTAGACTTTCATTTTCTAATCAGACGCACAGTAGAAAACAAATTGCCTAAGTTCAAAAAATAATACATTTATCAACTGGTCGTGACATTTATCAGTTGAATCAATGTCCGCAGGTTTCTCTATCTTGAGCCATATAATCTGATGGTAAGCCAGAAACTGGCGATGTTGTGGCCTTGGCAGAATCCTGAACATCCCAATTACAAAATTGAAAATTACCTGTCAGATTACACCTATTGTCTGGCCCAGATCAGGATCTATCTTTTTAAAACTTTGAACACAACAACTTTATTTGTATTGCATCTTCAGTGGAACAAAATATCTCAAGGTGCTTCACAGGAGCTTTACAAAACAAAATATGAAACAGAGCTACGAAAAGAGATATTGGGTTGGTTGTCCCAAGGTTTGGAGAAGGAGGTCGGTATTCATGGGTGTCTTAAAGGAGGAAGGTGAGATAGAGATGCTTAGGGAGGGAGCTAGTTATCTAGGGCGCAGGTAACTAAAAGCAAGTCCACCAAAGGTGGAGCAATTAGAGGCTCGGATTAGATAAGCACTGATAGGGCAGCACGGTAGCACAGTGGTTAGCACAGTTGCTTCACAGCTCCAGGATCCCAGGTTCGATTCCCGGCTTGGGTCACTGTCTGTGTGGTGTCTGCACATTCGCCCCGTGTCTGCGTGGGTTTCCTCCGGGTGCTCCGGTTTCCTCCCACAGTCCAAAGATGTGCAGGTTTGGTGGATTGGCCATTCTAAATTGTCCTTGGGCAAAAAAGGTTAGTTGGGGTTGCGGGGATAAAGGGGGATAGGGTGGAGGCGTGGGGATTAAGTAGGATGCTCTTTCCAAGAGCCGGTACAGACTCGATGGGCTGAATGGCCTCTTTCTGCACTGTAAATTCTATGAGCCTCAAATGACTTCAAGCTTATGGAGGGCAGGATCTGGGAGTGTATTGGAATAGTCTAGGCTAGAGATAAGGAAGACATGAGCAGCCAATGGGATGAGGCAGGGGTGAAGTCAGCTGCTGTCACAAAGGTGGAAACAGGCGATCACATTGCTGGTGCCAATATGGGGGCAGAAACTCAACTGAGGATCAAATACAACCAAAAGCTTGGAAGCAGAATGGTTTAATCTCAGACTATTGCTCGGGAGATGGATGGAATCGGTAACGAGGGAATTAAGTTTGGAATGGGTTGAAAAATGATTGCTTCAGTCTTCCCAGTATATAATTGAGGGCAATTTCTGCTGAGCCAGTGATAGATGTCACTAAGCAATCTGATAGTTTAGCAACAGCGAAAACGTTGAGAAAGGAATTTCCAAAAATATCCCATAACTGAGATTCAAACCCCAGATTCAATTCATTATTAAGACCACTTACGACCACCTGGGAAACATTGCGCATCTCTGCTCCTGTCAATCATTGAGGCCTTGTCCATGCTTTGGTCACCTCCAGAGATTTCTTAAATATTTTACCTACTGGCTTCCTTTCAACCATAAACTCCACCGTATGTATCTCCAGTATCCTGTCCTGCTCTCAGTACCAATCATTCGGTCTCACGATGATCTACATTGGTTTTTCGTCTTCCAGTGAACTGAAATAAAAATCCTCTTGGTAATTGCTGTCATGCCCGTTCCTCGAGCCTATCTCACTATCTTCTCCAACTCTAATTTTCTCCTGTGCTACTCAATCCTTGGCTGTGCCTTCTTTGTATCCCTCCTATTCACTCCACGGTTACTGTGGCCGTATTCTTGCCCTAAACTGCTCCATCTTTCTGCTTCTTTTTCCATCTTCAGGTCACCAACGCCATCTTTGCCAATACCTGGCCTCTTCTCATTTTCTCCACGGTAAAGTACCTTGTGAAAACTTTCCAATGTGAAAATCAGTATGAAAGTGCAAGTTCTTGTTGCCAGCACGACCCACTATTGAGGATAGTGCCACTGAAGATCAGTTTGCCAGTGTTCATATACTCCGGAGGCCCTTTAATAAAACACCCCCCAGCAATTTAAAGTCCATTTTACAGAAAATGATTAGCTACTAGAGTGGGGCGAATGAAGAAAAGCTATATTTGTCTAGTCTGTTCCATATTCAGATTTTGATCGTGATCCAATGAATATTAAGCAATTGGAGTTCACTTTGTCAATCAAGCTAAGGTAACATGAAATAACTTTGTTTTGATATTCTTTATTAGAAGAAATCTGCCCAGTTGTTCATATGACGAGTCCGCAATCAACATTTTGAACCGGCAAGCTGAATACACCATTCTTCTATAGCACCAAGAGTACACTGCAAAGTATACTGATTCAGAACACAATGTTATGTTGTCATCAAGCTACGCTCAAAGTTGATACAGAAATATTTGCCGAATATGCAGCCAATGATAAAGAATTATAATGTGGAACAACAGCAGCTGAGGCAGTGTAAGCAGCACCTCACTGTTATTGGGCCAAAACATGTTCACCGTAGCACAGGACAGAAATGCTATATGGAAATTTACAATGCTCACAATGACCAATAGGAAAGTAGCACTCCACCACAATGCTGTGACAGTCAGTGCTGGCTCTGAACTTGATTTCATGTTTCAGCAAATATTTCTACACTGAAATCTCCTCAGGTGTTAGAAGTAGGGGGACAATATTAGTACTGAATAAACATCAATCATAACGCACCCTTGTCAAAGTACTATCACAAACATTCAATCAGCTGCAATAAACAAATAAATGTCGTAAGCGCATAAAACTGTACTTGGTGGTGAAAGGCAAGAAGAAGCTAATCAGTTAATTAGCTGATAAGGTGTGGCCAATTAAACCCAAGTAACCTCTTAGGTTTTGCTTCTGTGATTACTTTGATCTTGTAATCAATAGTTAAGCTGTATCTGAAGTTTCTGCAGAAAAACAACTTTGTGATTCCCTTTTCTATCTGAAATTTCAACGCTGCAGCACAGTGGCACAGTGGTTAGCATTATGGCTTCACAGCTCCAGGGTCCCAGGTTTGATTCCCGGCTTGGGTCACTGTCTGTGTGGAGTCTGCACGTTCTCCCCGTGTCTGCGCGGGTTTCCTCCGGGTGCTCCGGTTTCCTCCCACAAGTTCTAAAAGGTGAATTGGACACTCTGAATTCTCCCCCTGTGACCCGAACAGGCGCCGGAGTGTGGCGACTCGGGGATTTTCACAGTACCTTCATTGCAGTGTTAATGTAAGCCTACTTGTGACAATAAAATAAACTTGTGACATTAATACTGCAATGAAGTTACTGTAAAAATCTCCGAGTCGCCACGCTCTGGCAATGATATCGAGTAAACAGCTGTCATCCCGTCTAACGGAAGTCTTGATTAGTAGCTTACGCTAGTAATTCAGTCGCTGTTCTCCAGTTAATTACTTTTAGGAAGGACTTTCCATCCCCACAGCATGTATTGTGGCAGGGGAGGTGCTCATCATTGGCCACCAGTGGGGCTGGTGTAGCTCACTGGGCTAAATCACTGGCTTTTAAAGCAGACCAAGCAGGCCAGCAGCACGGTTCGATTCCCGTACCAGCCTCCCTGGACAGGCGCCGGAATGTGGCGACTAGGGGCTTTTCACAGTAACTTCATTGAAGCCTACTCGTGACAATAAGCGATTTTCATTTCATTTCATAGAATCATAGAATTTACAGTGCATGAGGAGGCCATTTGGCCCATCGAGCCTGCGCCGCCCCTCGCCTCCACGCTAACCCAACCTAACCTTTTTGGGCTCTAAGGACAATTGATCATGGCCAATCCACCTAACAAACACGTCTTTCGGGACTTGTGGGAGGAAACCGGAGCACCCGGAGGAAACCCACACAGACACATGGGGAGAACATGCAGATTCCTCACAGACAGTGACCCAAGCCGGGAAACAAACCCGGGACCCTAGTGCAGTGAGGCAACTGTGCTAACCACTGTGCTACCGTGCTGACCTACTTTACTCCAGTCCCGCTGATGTCTACGCTGTTTTGCATGTGCCACTGCTGGAGAATCCTGTCAATGGAAGGGCTGGAAAATTCCACCCTCGGTTCTTTGCAAGAAGTTATTGGCCAATAAATGAATCAGAACTGGAAATCAAAGGTATAACTAATTCACCCTTTTTGCCCCGATTGCCTTTTCAGTTTTTAAATAAATGGATAACGGGGCAGCACGGTGGCGCAGTGGTTAGCATTGCTGCCTACGGCGCTGAGGACCCGGGTTCGAATCCCGGCTCTGGGTCACTGTCCGTGTGGAGTTTGCACATTCTCCCCGTGTCTGCGTGGGTTTCACCCCCACAACCCAAAGATGTGCGGGTTAGGTGAATTGGCCACGCTAAGTTGCCCCTTAATTGGAAAAAATAATTGGGTACTCTAAATTAAAAAAAAATTTTAAAAAATAAAATTAAATGGATAACGCCTCAGCTGTAATAGCTGACAAAGGAATTTAATTCTTATGTATTAATATAACACAGTGTGAGATCAAGGCCGTTTAAATATTCATCGTGGTAATTGCACTTTGTTATAACATATGGGGGATAGTATTCACGCCGAGCACACATGTTGCTCTCGAGAATGTGCTGTTCATCTGATGGGAAGTTAAGGTTCAGGTTTCTGTCCAAACATATTTGCATAATCACAAACGAAACTCTTCCACGAACGGCCACAATCAGACAACATAATCGAATGTGATTGTTCACCTTTTCTCCTCGTACTAAACATGTGTCTAATATAACTGAAAGTGAGTTTATCACAAAAATGTAGTGTTTGTTTAGAGTGTCTAGGCCACCACTTGTGAATAACCAGGGGCAGGATTCTCCAACCCCCCGGGGGGGGTCGGAGAATCGCCCGGGGCCGGCGTCAATCCCGCCCCCGCCGTGTCCCGAATTCTCTGCCCCCTGAGATTCGGCGGGGGTGGGAATTGCGGCGTGCTGGTCGGCGGGCCCCCCGCGGCTATTCACCGGCCCGTGATGGGCCAAAGTCCCACCGCTGACAGGCCTCTCCCGCCGGCGTGGATTAAACCACCTACCTGACCGGTGGGATTGGCGGCGCGGGCGGGCTTTGGGGTCCTGGGGGGGCGGGGGGGGGGGGCGCGGGGCGATCTGACTCCGGGGGGGTGACCCCACGGTGGCCTGGCCCGCGATTGGGGCCCACCGATCGGCGGGCAGGCCTGTGCTGTGGGGGCACTCTTTTTCTTCCGCCTTCGCCATGGTCTTCACCATGAAGAGACCCCCTCCCTGCGCATGCGCCGGTATGACGTCAGCAGCCGCTGACGCTCCGGCGCATGCGCGGACTTACGCTGGCCGGCGAAGTCCTTTCAGCCCCGGCTGTCATGGCGCCAAAGGCCGTTTGCGCCACCCTGCGGACTGGGAACCCCTCCGGCGTGGGCCTAGCCCCTCAATGTGAGGGCTTGGCCCCTAAATTGCAGAAAATTCCGCACCTTTGGGGCGGCCCGACGCCAGAATGGTTCACACCACTTCAACACGCCGGGACCCCCCGCCCCGCCGGGTAGGGGAGAATCCCGGCCCAGATTTTAAATCACCAGGAAAAAAGAACCATACTGGAGGGTTTCTTTGATCAAATAATCCACGTATCAATTCCAGATGGTAATCAACCAACCAACTATACCATATGCTGCACCTCTCAATTTAACATCAAGTAATGAGGAGATGGTGGCACGGTGGTAATGTCAGTAGACTAGGAGCTGGGGCAGTGGGTTCAAACCCTGCCACGGCAGCTGGTGGAATTCAAATGAAATTAATAAATCTGGAATTAAAAGCTAGCCTCAGTAATGGTGACTATGAAACTATCATCATATTATCTGATTCACTGATATTCTTTTGGGGAGGAAAATTATCATAGATCATAGATAAATCTATCATAGATACCATCCGACCTGTGGTTGACTTCTTATTTGCCCTCTGATCTGGCACTCAGGTCAAAAGTAATTCGGGATGGCCATCAAATGCTGACCTTGCCAGTAGCGCCAACCTTTCATGAAATAGTAAATTTTAAAAATGTTACACAGGATTTACAGCACGGAAACCGGCCATTTCACCACAGGCCCTGATGAGACCATCAATTCACGCGACACGTGGTTAGAAGTGAACAGTGGTTTTAATCGTCTTACAACAGAGCCTGCCTGTGACACAATGAACTCCAGATGAACTGCAGGCAGGCTCTCAGCATCAACCTTTATACTACCGGTAGGGAGAGGAGCCGTGGCTGGAGCCAAGGGTGGAGCCCAGTACAAACTCCCATACACTCCCAGTGCAGCTCCCCCTAGTGGCAGAGCAGTGCAACTGCTCGTGTGCCGAGCTTACAGAGACATAGTACAACATGTGTAATACAGTGTGAATTACGCTACTGTGATTCACCACATTCACTCCCTGTAAAAAAATAAAGTCCGGCAGGGGGTGTTGGTTTACAGATTGAGTCTGTCCGGTGGCCGAGTTGTCCGCTGTGATCGGCGGAGCACCGGGGCTGCAGCCCCTTCTGGTGGCTGGATGAGCACTGTCGGTTGGGGTACGATGGCGGACTCCGGGGGCGATTCCGCCCGAGCTTCATACCCGTCTGGTTCGACTGGGGACTGGGGGCACTGGGAGCTAGCTGGCATGGGCGCGCAAAAAAAATGTAGCAAACTGGTAGGTGCGGGGCGAGTTGGGTGGGATGTAGTGTGAGGGGTACCTCGCCGGTGGTAGTGGGGGGGGGGGGGGTTGGATCCTGCAGCTGCTAGGTCCCGGAAGGTAGCATGGTGGTTAGCATAAATGCTTCACAGCTCCAGGGTCCCAGGTTCGATTCCCGGCTGGGTCACTGTCTGTGTGGAGTCTGCACGTCCTCCCCGTGTCTGCGTGGGTTTCCTCCGGGTGCTCCGGTTTCCTCCCACAGTCCAAAGATGTGCGGGTTATAAGGATTGGCCATGCTAAATTGCCCGTGGTGTCCTAAAAAGTAAGGTTAAGGGGGGGGTTGTTGGGTTATGGGTATAGGGTGGGTACGTGTGTTTGAGTAGGGTGATCATGGCTCGGCACAACATCGAGGGCTGAAGGGCCTGTTCTGTGCTGTACTGTTCTATGTTCTATGTTCTATGATACAGTGCCCTGATGGCCGTCAGGGAGCTCTATGAAGGCGTACTGGGGGTTCGAATGCAGTAGGAGCACTTTCTCTACCAGTGGGTCAGTTTTGTGCGTCCTGACGTGCTTCCCGAGGAGTACTGGGCCCGGTGTCTTCAACCATGCCGGGAGCGAAACCCCCGTGGCAGTGCCCCTGGAAAAAATAAAGAGCCGCTCGTGAGGGGTCTGGTTGGCTGCGGTACATAAGAGGGACCTAATAGCGTGGAGCGCGTCGGGGAGGACTTCTTGCCAATGGGAGATCGGGAGATTCCTGGACCGGAGGGTCAGTAGGACGGTCTTCCAGACCGTCACATTCTCCCTCTCTACCTGCCCGTTCCCCCTGGGGTTGTAGCTGGTAGTCCTGCTCGAGGCGATGCCCTTGTCGAGCAGGTACTGACGCAGCTCGTCGCTCATAAAGGGCGAACCCCGGTCGCTGTGTACGTAGCTGGGGAAACCAAACAGGGTGAAGATATTGTGCAGGGCTCTGATGACTGTGTGGGAGGTCATATCGGGGCATGGGATAGCAAAGGGAAAACGGGAGAACTCGTCTATGACGTTCAGGAAGTACACATTCCTGTTAGTGGAGGGGAGTGGCCCTTTGAAATCGATAGCGAGGTGTTCAAAGGGCCTAGAAGCCTTGACTAGGTGGGCCCTGTCTGGTCTGTAGAAGTGCGGTTTACACTCCGCACAGATCGGGCAGTCCCTGGTGATGGCTTTTACCTCCTCGGTGGAGAAAGGCAGATTTCGGGCTTTAATGTAGTGGGCGAGCCGGGTGACCCCCGGGTGGCAGAGGTCATCGTGGATGACTTTTAAGTGGTCGCTCTGTGCGCTGGAACACGTCCCACGGGACAGGGCATCTGGAGGCTCGTTGAGCTTCCCCAGTCGATACATAATATCGTATTTGTAGGTGGAGTGTGCGATCTTCCACCTCAGAATTTTGTCATTTTAATTTTTGCCCCTTTGCGAGTTGTCAAACATGAAGGCAACCGATCTTTGGTCGGTGATGAGGGTGAACCTTCTACCTGCGAGGTAGTGCCTCCAGTGATGAATAGCCTCCACAATGGCTTGTGCTTCCTTTTCGACTGAGGAGTGTCAAAGTTCCGAAGCGGAGAGGGTACGGGAGAAAAATTCGACTGGTTTCCCTGCCTGATTTAGTGTGGCTGCTAGAGCGACCTCTGAGGCGTCGCTCTCAACCTGGAAAGGGACGGATTCATCCAGCGCCCGCATGGCAGCCTTGGCGATGTCCTCCTTGATGCAATTGAAGGCCCGGCGAGCCTCAGCTGACAGGGGAAAAGTGTGGCCTTAAAGAGTGGGCGGGCTTTGTCCGCATACTGAGGGACCCACTGGGCGTAATACCAGAAGAATCCCAGGCACCTCTTGTGGGCCCTGGAACAGTGAGGGAGAGGGAGTTCTAAGAGGGGGCGCATACAATCCGGGTCGGGACCCAGGACTCCGTTTTCCACGACATAGCCGAGGATGGCTAGTCTGGTTGTGCGGAAAACGTATTTCTCCTTGTTGTATGTGAGGTTAAGCTTCTGGGCCGTCTGGAGAAATCCGTGGAGGTTGGCATCATGGTCCTGCTGGTCATAGCCGCAGTTGGTGACGTTATCCAAGTACGGAAACGTGGCCCGCAGCCCGTACTGGTCCACCATTCAGTCCATTGCTCGTTGGAACACCGAGACCCCATTCGTGACGCCAAAGGGGACCCGGAGGAAGTTGAAGAGGCGGCCATCGGCCTCAAACGCCGTGAAGTGGCGGTCCTCCGGGCGGATTGGGAGCTGGTGGTAGGCAGACTTCAGATCCACCGTGGAAAAAATCCGATACTGGGTGATCTGATTCACCAGGTCCGCAATCCTGGGGAGGTGGTGCGCGTCGAGGAGCGTAAACCGATTAATAGTCTGACTAGTCTATGACCATGCGGAATTTTCCCCCCGTGTTGACGACAACCACCTGAGCTCTCCAGGGACTGTTACTGGCCTCTATGATCCCCTCACGTAAAAGCCTCCGAACCTCGGATCGAATGAACACCCTGTCCTGTAGGCTGTACCGCCTGCTGCGAGCGGCTACGGGTTTACAGTCCGGAGTGAGGTTGGCAAAGAGAGGAGGGGGGGGAGATTCGCAGCGTGGCTAGGCTGCAGATAGTGAGTGGGGGTAGGGGTCCGCCGAAACTGAGGGTGAGATTGCATTGAAAGTCGAGTCCCAATAAGAGTGGGGCGCAGAGTTCGGGCAGGACGTATAGTTGGAAATCAGAGTAGCTAGCGCCTTGGATCGTTAGAGTTGCGACGGTGCGCCCTTGGATATGGACAGAGTGGGACCCCGAAGCGAGGGAGATAGTTTGCCGTGCAGGGAAAACGGGAAGCGAACAGCGTCTTACCAGATCTGGATGTACAAAGCTCTCAGTGCCCCTGGAGTAGAAAAGGCACGGTGTACTGTACCCATTGATTTGGACCGTCGTCATCAAGTTATGGAGATGCTTTGGGAGCGATTGGTCCAGTGTGACTGCGTTGAGTTGCGGGTAGTCGGCGGCTCGGTCGGCTGCGCTGGGATGGCCCCGCGATGAGTGCCCGCTGAGGTCGCAGTCTTCAATTGAGTTTTCTGAATGTGGAGAGGATTGGGCCCAGGATGGCGGCCCCCGTGGATCGCACGTGGCGGGAGGTGAGGAAGATGGCGTCCAAGATGGCGGCCCCCATGGATCGCACGTGGCGGGTGGGGGCGGAGTCGGGGCATAGGCCGCTGCGTTCCGGGGCCTGCGGGCCTGCGAGTGCGGAGGGCGATTACTTTGTGCCGCTGGAGGTTTAGGGGCTGGACCTTCCTTGCCAGGCACACACTGGCGTAGTGGCCTTTTTGCCCGCAGCTGCTGCAGGTCGTGTTGCGGGCCGGGCAGTGCTGCCGCGGTGCTGGGGCTGGCCACAAAAGTGGCAGGCTGGGGCAGCATGATGGCTGGGTGGCCGCGCGGCGCAGGCCTGGGGGAGTCGCTGGTCAGGGGCCCATGACGAGGTCGCGCAGTCGGCAGGAAACGAGGTGAGGCTACGAAATGAGACCTCCATAGTTGTAGCGGGTTCAATAGTATCTTCTAAATTTAGAGCCCCCTTCTCCAGCAGTCGCTGGTGCATGTAATTTGATCTAAGGCCTGCAACAAAGACATCGCGGACAGCAAGTTCTCTATGTTCTGTAGCAGTTACAGCCTGATAATTACAGTCCCAGGATAAGGCTTTTAAGTCTCTGAGGAATTCCTCTAGCGATTCTGTAGGGCGCTGGCGGCGAGTAGTAAAAACGTGGCGCGCGTAGACCTCGTTGATAGGCCACATGTACATTCTATCGAGCAGGGCCAGGGCCTCTGTATATGAGCCGGTACAGTTTAGCTGAGTAGATATACGATGGCTCACCCTCGCGTGCAGTAGACTGAGTTTCTGCTCCTCCGTCGTTTCTGGGGTGCTTGCTTCAGCCAGGTAGGCCTTAAAACATTGGAGCCAATGCAAAAAGATTTATTTCGCCTCTGCATCCTGCGGGTCGAGTTCCAGTCGATTAGGCTTGAGGGCTGATTCCATGGTCATTCCTTACTGTTTCTTAAGATGATTAAATTGATGAGACCATCAATTCACGCGACACGTGGTTAGAAGTGAACATTGGTTTTAATCGTCTTACAACAGAGCCTGCCTGTGACAAGATGAACTCCAGATGAACTGGCAGGCAGGCTCTCAGCATCAACGTTTATACTTCCGGTAAGGGGGAGGAGCCGTGGGTGGAGCCAAGGGTGGAGCCCAGTACAAACTCCCGTACATTCCCAGTGCATCTCCCCCTAGTGGCAGAGATGCGCAACTGCTCGTGTGCCGAGCTTACAGAGACATAGTACAACATGTGTAATACAGTGTGAATTACACTGCTGTGATTCACCACAGGCCCATTCTGGGGTATATGCTCCAAATGGGCCTCCTCCCATCATTGACATCATTTAACTCCATCACCTTATTCATCCAGGGCTTTCTCCCCAATATATTTATCCAGCTTCCCCTGACAAGTCTCGATGTGACAATCATATGTCTCTATGTCACAGTGGTTGGCACTGCTGCCTCACAGATCCAGGGACCCGGGTTCGATTCCAGCCTCGGGTGACTGTCTGTGTGGAGTTTGCGCGTTCTCCCCGTGCCTGCGTGGGTTTCCTCCCACAGTCCAATGATGTGCAGGTTAGGTGGATTGGCCATGATAAATTGCCCTTAATGTCCATAGGGTTACAGGGTTACAGAGATAGGGAGGGGAGACTGGGTTTAGGTAGGGTGCTCTTTCGGAGGGTTGGTACAGACTCAATGGGCCAAATGGCCTTCTTCTGCACTGCATGGATTCTGTGAAATTTATCTGAACTACTCCCTGCAATGTTCCCCATTTACTGAGTTGCTCCTGAATTTCTTTGTGGGTTTATTAGTAGCTACCCTATTACGTATGACCTCTAAGTTTGGACTCCCTCATAAATGTCTACCCCATTAAACTCCTTCTTAACATTAAAGACCTCCATCAGGGCGTAGACTTATTTCTTCACTTAAGGTCGACTTCACAACTGATGAATTTCCCTGGATATTAGTGACTCATTTACTCCTACACCATGTTTGTCATGGCTTACAGCTTGGCTATTTGGTGCAGTGACCTGTACAGAATTCCAGCATGTCAACTTGGGTTTCTTTATGGAATCTAAAGCAAAAAGCTAAAGGCCATTGGCATTAGTACCTCATGCTGAAATCAGTCACTTCTTATGTCAATAACTAACACTTTGTAAAGGTTGGTGCTTACATTATATGCTTTTCAGTTTGGGTTGTGATCATGTGTATTACCTTCTCCTTCAGCTCCAAGTATTTGGAAATTGGTTGATTAATTGTTTTGGGCACTTTGTTAAATATCAGTGGTTACGATGTATTATTCTGGTTATCTACCCCTCCAAATGCCTGGATCTGAATGGCACCATAGCTACCCACTATGTCGACTCATATATGCAAGGAGGCCATTCAGCCCTTCATACTGTGCAGGCTCTCTGAAAGTGTTGCCAATTAGTCCCTATAATAGAATCATAGAATGGACAGAGTACAGGGTGAGGCCATTCAGCCCTCCATGCCAGCAGGTGTCATTTACCTAGCCCCGTTCACTGTCTTTTCCCTGTAGCCCTGCAATTTTTGGGATGGAATTTTCTAAATGTCATCGCACCCCCCCCCCCCCCCCCCCCCTTGCTGGATATGCTTGGGGCAGGGGCGGTCACGCAAAAGGCCCATCACCTTCCTGCCTACATCTACCCTGGACCCATTATCCAATAGGTGGGAGGGAGGGTGTTTGATGGATCTGTATCAGTGTTGAAACTGGCAGTCCATCTGTCATTTTCAAATAAGTAGCTAACAGTTACCAAGCCATTAGAATATAATGTTGTTCATCCCATAAGACGGGTTGGTGTGGGCAGGAGCGGGCTGGCTATTTTTACAACAAAGTTGTAAAAAGGCAGGAAGGATTAGGGGATGTCCTACAGTTAGTGCCCTGTGTGCAAAGGGGGCACCCACCCCCACAATGTTACCCCTTCTGTCTGTCCCTTCCCACCTTGCTTCCAAACAACCCCCCCCCCCCTCCACTTCACCTCTCTCCCTATAATCTAGGGACTTGCTGTTTCTCGGTTCCACCAACGTTCTGCACGGACTTGCTTGCAGTCCCAGCAGTGCTCACTACCAGATTGGTCGGCAGCACATTACCGAGATTTCCTCTTACTGAAGGGCGGGACTCTCACTTTCCCTCACTCTCAGCTTGTTTAGCCCATTGGCATCATGTATTGGCTGTCAGGTGAAGGGTCAGCCATGGCTGCCAGCCAACTGTTTCAAGAGGGCTGGTGGAGGTGGGGTGTGCAATACTCCCCCGTGTGAAATCCCACCCTTGTTCTCTTCTGATAATTTCCAATTCTCTCTTGAAAGCCATGATTGAACCTGCTGCTCCAAGGCAGCACATTCCTGATCCTAATAAGCCACTGCATAAAAGGGATTTTCCTTATGTCGTCATTGCTTCTTGAACTAATCATCATATCAGTGTCCTCTGGTTCTAGATCGTTATCAACTCCGCCCAGGCCCCTCCTGATTTTGAATATCTCTATCAAATCTCTTCTTAATCTTCTCTTCCCCAAGGAAAACAGTCCAGCTTCTCCAACCTGCCCACGTCGCTGGAACCATTCCCTGCACCCTCTCTAACGCCTTCACATCCTTTCTGAAATGGAGCACACTTTGACAAAATAGGCCAATTGCTTTCTTTTAAGAAATGTTGTCATAACTTAGTCGAATTTGTAACCCGTGCCGCTATTGATAAGGCCTGGGATCTGCTTTGCTTTATTAACATCTCTCAATCTGATTTTGTTTTTCTTTATTCGTACATGCATGTGGACATCGCTGGCATTTATTGCCCATCTCTGAGGGTATTTAAGAGTCAACCACATTGCTGTGGGTCTGGAGTCACATGTAGGCCAGACCGGGTAAGGTTGGCAGATTTCCTTCCCTAAAGGACATTAGTGACCCAGATGGGTATTTATGATAATTGACAATGATTTAATGGTCATCTTTAGACTTTTAATTCAAGATTTTTATTGAATTCAAATTTCACCATCTGCAGTGGCGGGATTTGAACCTGGGTCCCCAGAGCATTGCTCTGCGTCTCTGGTTTACTAGTCCAGTGACAATACCACAACACCACTGCCTCCCTTAGTTTGTGCATATATATCCCCAAGTACCTTCTTGAAACACTGCGCTTCGTCTCGTGTTGGCACTCCTGTTGTGCTATTAGGGTTGCAGTTTTGGGGTTTTGTTCCTGTGACAGTGACATAGCTCTGAGCCAGGCTGGTGCATGACTTGGAGGGGACACCGTGAATCTGCTGCCCCTGTCATTCTCGGTGGTAGAGGTGGTCGATTTGGAAGGTGCTGCGGAAGGAGCCTTGGTGAGTTGCTGCAGTGCATCTTGTAGACGGTTACACACGGCTGTCAACAAACACTCACAAATAATGAGGGCTGTGTTTGGAATGGAATCTACAACATTTACCCAGTAAATAACCTAAGCACCAGTTTATTAGAACGGCGCAGCTCAACTGAAGCTCAAAGGTTTAATTCTGTTAATCACCTTGTGATTTGAGCAAAAGAAACCATGTTTATCTTTTCTTTAATTGTAATATAAACATGATATTTTGCTCTCATCAAATACTTTCACGTGAGTATTAACTGTCAATTATTGATGGGATTTTTGCAAACTTCTTCCTGATATATTACTGTGTAGTAGATTGGTGATAATTGTCGTAATGTTTACCACAGATAAAGGATCTGTTATTATTGTGCATTAATTTGTGACACACAGTATATGGGATTGAAACTGTTCATTACTGGAGGTGATGACACATCCACGATAAGAGTAGCACAATTATTAAAGTCCCCTCCACCATAACGATTGCATTCAAGTTTTCCTCCCTGAATAGTGTTTCCTCACAGGATGGACTTTTCCGTCTCGGAGTCTAAGAATGGTGACGGGCAGGAACCCCTCAGTTTGATGATGGGATGGGTTCTTGCGCGAGTTCAGAAACAACCCCCAGACTAAGCAAGTCCTCAATCCCCAGCTTCATGGAGAGACTCTGCCAGGCAGTCCAGGGCCGGTAGGAAGGTACAGGTCAGCCAGCTACGATAGAAGGTCACCAGTGGACCCCAGGAGAGGACCGCCACGCAGTGCAGGAAGAAAATGAATGTTCTCACCCACTCTGTCAGGGTAATTCAACCTTCTCACTCCAAACTCCCATTCTCATAAGGCCATCAGATTACCGAAGGCTTGCAGTCCACAGGGATCTCACACAAACAGCAGAAAGGGCATCAGCACTGATTGTCTGACAGATCATCACCACCTCACCAAACATTGTGCACAAGTGGCACCTTCAGCTCTTGCCGAGGAGCCCTCAACACACACAGCAGGCGTGCATGCTTATGATCTTCTCCTTCATCCCTGGTGCTCACAGTCAGTTCATCTGTCTTTATGCATTACAAGGTATCTCACAACACAAGTGAGGGATCCCAGGCTGGATGGGGGATGCTGGAATTGAGACCAGCCATCGCTTTCGAGGAGCAGGCAGCAGAGCTGTCCGGTGAGGAAATAGGTCGTTCCTGGACAGAAGGTGATATCGGCATCCAGCAACAAGCCTGTGAAGGACAATACAGTACACATAGGCCACCTATGATGTAGGTGCCTGTCGACCCAATGACAAATCTTTTCTCCATTCCAGCCACCAGCAGAGGCACAGGACCAACCAACACATTTGTCCCAACCTTGGCCCCCAGACCTCCTCGGATGAGATCCAGAGCAACCAGCATCCTCCACCAGCGCAGATACACACACTGCGGTGGGACCTACTTCCACAGCAGGCTCGGGGTAACTAGCTGGTGAGCACCTCACAGACATAATCACCAGTAGGTGGGGATGGTTTAGCACACTGGGCTAAATCGTTGGCTTTTAAAGCAGTGCAGTGTTAATGTAAGCCTACTTGCGACAATAAAATAAACTTGTGACATTAACACTGCAATGAAGTTACTGTGAAAATCCCCGAGTCGCCACATTCTGGCAATGATATCGAGTAAGCAGCTGTCATCCCGTCTAACGGAAGTCTTGATTAGTAGCTTACGCTAGTAGTCGCTGTTCTCCAGTTAATTACTTTTAGAGAAGGACTTTCCATCCCCACAGTATGTTTTGTGGCAGGGGAGACGCTCGTCATTGGCCACCAGTGGGGCTGGTGTAGCTCACTGGGCTAAATCGCTGACTTTTAAAGCAGACCAATGCAGGCCAGCAGCACGGTTCGATTCCCGTACCAGCCTCCCTGGACAGGCGCCGGAATGTGGCGACTAGGGGCTTTTCACAGTAACTTCATTGAAGCCTACTCGTGACAATAGCAATTTTCATTTCATTTTTCATTTTCATTTCATTTGATTTCATTTTCATCATAGAATCCTGGATTAGAATCCTGGATTAGAATCCTGGATTAGCATAGAATCCCTACAGTGCAGAAGGAGGCCACCAATTCCCTGTTCCGGGGGGGGCTAGCAGCCAGGCAGTGTAGAGCACCAGGCTCTAGCTGCCGATACGCCCCGGAGAATTGCCGGGTCCATGGCCGCGCATGCGCACGGCGGCGGCCGACAGCAGCCGCGTGCTACATGGCAGAGGGCGCTCACGAATCCGTCCCGCAAAATAGTCCCCCTCCTTTGGCCAGCTGGCGCGCCCCGGACCTCCCCACCACAGTGCCCCCCAACCCCGAATAACGTTGTGGGTTACCGGGATGGGAGTTGCGGCTGGTTTGGGTGGTCCTGAAGCGTGTTTTGTTTAAAAACCTCTTACTGGCCTGTGTGATTATGTGGCCAGCGGCATGGGGGCATAGGCCAGCTGTGGGTGCAGGTCACATGGGGTGGGGGTAGGGTGTGCTGAGGGTGGAGGAGGTGCACCTAATGGGCTTGGTGGGTGAGACCCTGTGAAAGAGAACCAACTTGGTTTTCCCAGCCTGGAGTGAGAGGGGGAGGCGGTAGCGGGGGCTGGTGTTGGTGGGAATATGGAAGGGCTGTCTAGAAGTGTTAAGCGTAAAGGCCTAACAGCAACGAGGCCTTGGAATTACATTGCCTGAATAAGAAGGGTGCGTGTTAGCTTTGCTTTGGGCAGCTCGGTAGCACAGTGGTTAGCACTGTTGCTTCACAGCGCCAGGGGCCCAGGTTCAATTCTGTGCGGAGTCTGCACATTCTCCTCGTGTCTGCGTGGGTTTCCTCTGGGTGCTCCGGTTTCCTCCCACAAGTCCTGAAAGACGTGCTGTTAGCTGAATTGGACATTCTGAATTCTCCCTCAGTGTACCCAAACAGGCGGTGGAATGTGGCGACTAGGGGATTTTCACAGTAACTTCATTGCTACTTGTGACAACAATAAAGATTATTATTATTATTATCCCTGAAGGAGAAAGCAGTTGTTCCCTGAGACCCCTGCTCATCAAACTAATTGGTCATCAAGAGTTAACCCTGAACAATGTCAGCTGCCCACAGTCAATGGGCGGAAACTCTGGGTTCAAGGACACTTGGGGACACGGGATCCAGCGGGGCTGTGTTTGCTTATGTGCCAGACCCCATTATCCCCAAGGCGGACATCACCGTCCAGTGGAGCCTGCCCATGGGGGATGGGTGACTACATAAACCGCCTGTCGAAACCCCCGGTGATATTGAGAATAAGGGAGGCCAAATCTGACTGACTGGGCGAGGCCATAGTTCGGGACCAGTTATGCACTGGAGGAGGGTTAACAACAGTGAGGCCTTAAGGTTGTGAAGACCAATAAAACTTACCATGACATGTGCAGATGTTGCATGTGATAGAGATCCTCAACTATCTGTGCCTAACTTCACCCATGCCCACACTGTGTCTCTACAATTCCTTACACTTACGTCTATGTCTAGGTGTATTCCCAGGATGCACGTCAGAGGTGGAGGCGACCTGCTGACTTCCACGCCCTGTTGCCTGAGATGCCCTTGGCTGGCATCCTCTGGAGCAGTGTTTTTCAAACTTTCTTCTGGCGACCTACTTTTACCAAATGGCCGTCTCTTTTGACTGACGGACTTAACGTGACAGGTGAGCCTGCGTAGTCCTCAGTTCTATGCATTTAAAATTAATACAATTGATCTTCCTCGCTTATGATGGAAAGTTGGATTTAGTTCTGCATATTTAAAGCCAAGATGTTGCATGGCAACAAAATAATTCCACCTTAAATATTGCAAATTTCACTCACCAACCGTTTTACATCCTTGACACTGAAATCTCTGGTTTTGTCCAATCGGACGTTTCCAACTCGAAGCCGGGGTTTAACACTGGGCTCCAAAAGGCTGCTTAATCAGACTGAGGATTTGACACCCCGCGCTCCCTCCCACCTCCACCTAAACACATTCGCTGATCCGGTTTCAGATCCATTTTCCAATTTATTCAGGACATATTCTGGCACAAACAGGATTGGTGTCAGCATTTCGCCAACTCCTCCCGCCAACATAGACGTTCAAAATAGATGTCTGAATTCAGACACTGCACTCATTTACTGGGCACCAGCCAGCCACTTGTTCACACCTCATCTCACTTTCGGAATCGATTCAACAGCTAAATATTTTTACCGCACGCAGGGGAAAAATAATGAGTCGGATGTGAGTTAATGACGATACTCGCCTAACTGTGAAGCCCTCACGGTGGGAAATTCGAAACTCGGACAGGGGCCACTGTAGGACTTTGCTGCTTCAGCCCCAATCAAAATGGGCGGGATTCACTGAACATTTAAAAATACAGCAATTTTTCACCTCATTCTTACCTTTTCTCTTCATGAGGTGCACGAAATGTGTGAGGCGTCACAAAGCTTTTACTCCACATCAAAGGACCTCATGCTGGATATGTCATCGCCTGGGAGTTCCTGATCATCATACTGCCTTCTACAAAATGCGCACTGTAAAGAGAACAGGAGCAGATCTAAATGTAACGTAACACCAGTGTTGATCCCGCAGTCATTTCAAATATTAGGTTTCATAATGAAACATTATATTGGTGCATTGGCTGGGTATAAAATTTTACTTTACGAATGCGCACGGCTTTTTGTCGAACAGGTTCAGTTTCGGCCAGCAAAAATCTACCCAGAGACAAAAAGGGAATAAAGGTCAGGAGATGTTTAGGGATCAGTTTTGGCAACCCATTTTTCAATATCCCGCAACCTACCCGTATTTGCCCCCGAGTGCCGCCCAACAGCTCCTGCAACAGAAGGCTGTGGTGCTCCCCCATTCGGCTTTGCAGTCACAGAACTGCCCATGATAACTCTGCTGGTATTCCCAGCTCTGCCTTTCCTTCTCCAGCAGCTGAAGGAAAACAAAATGAAAATCGCTTATTGTCACGAGTAGGCTTCAATGAAGTTACTGTGAAAAGCCCCTAGTCGCCACATTCCGGCACCTGTCCGGGGAGGCTGGTACGGGAATGTGGCAACTAGGGGCTTTTCATAGTAACCTCATTAAAGCCTACTTGCGACAATAAGCGATTATTATTATACTGGCCACAATTTTCAGGCACTTTGAAAAGTTTTTGTTCCCCCAATTGAAAAATGCCATGCCTGAGGTGTGAAGCGTCTGACTTGCCTGTTCCGGGGGTCATCTGAGCACTTTAATGAAGCCCTGGAGCTCGTGGTGGAGGAGCAGGAGCGGGAAAAGGGAGGAGCCACTGCACCTTCTTCCAGATGAACAATCGTGAGTTGTGTGTAGCCCAAACTCTTGACTAGGCCATGCACTAAAACCATGTCCCTTGCCTTGCAGGAACACCAACTGAAGTAGCCGGGTCCATCTACCAGCAGCGTCCCACCCTCGACACCACCTCAGAGAGACAGCAGAGAAGGACATGGATGAAGTGTCACAGCTTTCACCCGCACCATCCACCATTGCAGAGGTACACACCTCGATGGGAGAACTTAGCAGACAGCAAAAGGATCGCTACCTGCTGAACACCACACAGTTTCAGGTGGAGGCAGGAACATAGCAGGGAATGGATGGTCGGAGGTCTGCTGGATTCCAAGACTCAGATGTTTCCCAGCCAGATGCCGTGTGATGTGTTGGGCAGGCTGGGTCGATGTGGTCTGCGTTTGATGCAGTGTAGCGAGAGACAGACTTCCAACACTTGATGAGATGCAACATGATTTTATTTAATATCTAATCTATTTTACATGTTCAACTGTGGGTTGACACTGTGCTGACTTGACTGGAGACCTGATACTAACCTGACCAGACTAACTGACTACCACATGGTGTTTGCACTGACTAGCTCACGAGCTCTGACTGTCTCAGAGGCTGGGTCCCGAGAGAGCGGGAAAACTGGTTCCCTCTGGCTTTATAGTGGTCGTGTCCTGTCTGGTGATTGGCTGCTGTGTTCTGTGCGCTTGCTGGTCATCCTGTGTGTCAATCACTGCCTGTCTGCACTTCACTATATACATAGATGTATATTATGACACGGTGCATCTGAACACATTCATCCATGATAACTCGGCTGGTATTCCCAGCTCTGCCTTTCCCTCTCCAGAAGCTGAGGGGAAAAAAAAATGAAAATCGCTTATTGTCACAAGTAGGCTTCAATGAGGTTACTATGAAAAGCCCCTAGTCACTACAGTATGGCGCCTGTCCGGGGAGGCCAGTACGGGAATTGAACCCACGCTGCTGGCATTGTTCTGTTTTACAAGTCAGCGATTTAGCCCACTGTGCTAAACCAGCCCCTAATGGTGCCACCAGGGCTGGCCGGAATCACACCGATTTTCTCACTGACGACACTTTGCCATTTTTTGGGAAAAGTCCGCCCCTGACAGTGAGGTTGCCACAGTTCCAGGAATGACTCAGACTTCTACCTCCCCCCCTGCTTTAAATCACTCATCCCAGCCCATCCCCCGCCATCATGCGTGTGTCCACCCCTTCTCTCCATTGCCTGATTCAAACCCCTAGTCATGTGCGTGCATCCATCCCTTCCCTCACTTGCACCAGTCAATCCCCCAGTCATACACTAGTATCCATCGCTTCCTTCCCATGTCAAGTCAACACCCCAGTCATGCCTTTGGCCTTCCAGCCCTTCCTTTGCTGTTGGTTTTGCTGGAGGGAGGGCAGCATGGGTGCAAAATCAGAGCAGTTGTGAGATTTGGCAGCAGTGGAGGTGAGTACTGTGAGTACAAACCTGAAAGTCATGCGTGAAGTGGAGGGAAAACGTGATTGCATTGAGCTGGGTCTATAACCGAGTATTCATGACATTGAAATGCCTGTAAATCTGGTTCCTGACAGGGATCAGCAGGAAAGGCGACCTGCTATTAACCCGCCATGATAGTCTGGAGGGGAAAATTCCATATATATTTAAGCCAGCGGGATATTGGGGGGATTTGCAGCGTGGATTCCACAGCGATAGAACATAAGAACAGAAGAACTAGGAGCAGGAGTAGGCCATCTGGTCCCTCGAGCCTGCTCCACCATTCAATGGGATCATGGCTGATCTTTTGTGGACTCAGCTCCACTTTCCCGCCTGAACACCATAACCCTTAATCCCTTTATTCTTTAAAAAACTATCCATCTTTACCTTAAAAACATTTAATGAAGGAGCCTCAACTGCTTCACTGGGCAAGGAATTCCATAGATTCACTACCCTTTGGGTGAAGAAGTTCCTCCTAACCTCAGTCCTAAATCTACTTCCCTTTATTTTGAGGCTATGCCGCCTAATTCTGCTTTCACCCACCAGTGGAAACAACCTACCCGCATCTATCCTATCTATCCCCTTCATAATTTTATATGTTTCTATAAGATCCCCCCATAAAGGTCAGGCGATCTTTGGGGATCAGTTTCGGCGACCCATTTTTCAATATCTCGCAACCGACCCATGTTTGCCCCCCCACGCCATATCCTTCTAAATTCCAACGAGTACAGTCCCAGTCTACTCAACCTCTCCTCGTAATCCAACCCCTTCAGCTCTGGGATTAGCCTAGTGAATCTCCTCTGCACGCTCTCCAGTGCCAGTACATCCTTTCTCAGGTAGGGAGACCAAAACTGAACACAATACTCCAGGTGTGGCCTCACTAACACCTTATACAATTGCAGCATAACCTCCTGAGTCTTAAACTCCATCCCTCTAGCAATGAAGGACAAAATTCCATTTGCCTTCTTAATCACCTGTTGCACCACTGAACCAACTTTATGCGACTCATACACTAGCACACCCAGGTCTCTCTGCACAGCAGCATGTTTAATATTTTGCCATTTAAATAATAATCCCTTTTGCTGTTATTCCTACCAAAATGGATAACCTCACATTTGTCAACATTGTATTCCATCTGCCAGACCCTAGCCCATTCACTTAACCTATCCAAATCCCTCTGCAGACTTCCAGTATCCTCTGCACTTTTCGCTTTACCACTCATCTTAGTGTCATCTGCAAACTTGGAGACATTGCCCTTGGTCCCCAACTCCAAATCATCTATGTAAATTGTGAACAATTGTGGGCCCAACACTGATCCCTGAGGGACACCACTAGCTACTGATTGCCAACCAGAGAAACACCCATTAATCCCCACTCTTTGCTTTCTATTAATTAACCAATCCTCTATCCATGCTACTACTTTACCCTTAATGCCATGCATCTGTATCTTATGCAGCAACCTTTGATGTGGCACCTTGTCAAAGGCTTTCTGCAAATCCAGATATACCACATCCATTGGCTCCCCGTTATCTACCGCACTGCTAATGTCCTCAAAAAATTCCACTAAATCAGTTAGGCACGACCTGCCCTTTATGAACCCATGCTGCGTCTGCCCAATGGGACAATTTCTATCCAGATGCCTCGCTATTTCTTCCTTGATGATAGATTCCAGCATCTTCCCTACTACCGAAGTTAAGCTAACTGACCTATAATTACCCGCTTTCTGCCTACCTCTTTTTTTAAACAGTGGTGTCACGTTTGAGGGTGTGAACAATGGGAAACACCATTGACAGTGGCAGGACCGGAAGACCCCACCACTGGCCAATGGCGGGCTGCCTTATGCAAATCACGTCGTGGGGGGTAGATAGGGGGGGAGCGGGATTCCGGCCCAACAACTTCTGCCAGCACTCCAAATTTAGTGACCCCGTCCACCACAATTGCTGCTGCTGGTGGGAGAGGCAAATCCCACACACACAGTTAGCAGGCAGAGACTGCTCTTCATCCAAGGCCTTTCATATCACCTGAAGGCAAACAAAGAGGAATGCAAGGTACGAGCAGGAGGGACAAAGCTACAAGGGACCTTTCTGATGGCACCCTAAGGCCCAAACAAAATTGTATGGAAATGCCTGTAAATATGTGTCTCGGCCGTATTGGGGAAGGTAAAATATGGATGCCGGTTAAAGTGGGATCACGGCCACAGTTGCTGGTGTGAAGATGCTCACTTGTAAATGTAGAATCTCCACAGTGCAGAAGGAGGCCATTCGGCCCATCGGGTCTGCACCGGCCCTCCGAAAGAGCAATCCGAAAGGCCCACTCCCCCACCCTATCCCCGTAACTCCAGCTAACCTGTGCATCCCTGGGCACTAAGGGGCAATTTTATCATGACCAATCCACCTAATGTGCACATCTTTGGATATGTGTGTTGGTTTTTGCAAAAGTTTTTTCTGATAATGCATAATTTGTTGGATATAGAACATAGAACATTACAGCGCAGTACAGGCCCTTCAGCCCTCGATGTTGCGCCGACCTGTGAAACCCCTCTAAAGCCCATCTACACTATTCCCTTATCATCCATATGTTTATCCCATTTGAATGCGTTTAGTGTTGGTGAGTCCACTACTGTTGCAGGCAGGGCATTCCACACTCTTACTACTCTCTGAGTAAAGAACCTACCTCTGACATCTGTCCTATATCTATTTCCCCTCAATTAAAGTTATGTCCCCTTGTGCTAGACATCACCATTCGAGGAAAAAGGCTCTCACTGTCCACCCTATCTAATTCTCTGATCATCTTGTATGCCTCAATTAAGTCACCTCTTAACCTTCTTCTCTCTAACGAAAACAGCCTCAAGTCCCTCAGCCTTCCCTCCTAAGATCTTCCTTCCATACCAGGCAACATCTGGTAAATCTCCTCTGCACCCTTTCCAATGCTTCCACATCCTTCCTATAATGCGGCGACCAGAATTGCAAGCAATACTCCAAATGCGGCCGTACCAGAATTTTGTACACCTGCAACATGACCTCATGGCTCCAAAACTCAATTCCTCTACCAATAAAAGCTAACACACCATGTGCCTTCTTAACAACCCTCTCAGCCTGGGTGGCAACTTTCAGGGATCTATGTACATGGACACTGAGATCCCTCTGCTCATCCACACTACCAAGAATCTTACCATTAGCCCAGTACTCTGTATTCCTGTTATTCCTTCCAAAATGAATCACCTCACACTTTTCTGCATTAAACTTAATTTGCCACCTCTCAGCCCAGCTCTGCAGCTTATCTATGTCCCTCTGTAACTTGTAACGTCCTTCTGCACTGTCCACAACTCCACTGACGTTCGTGTCATCTGCAAATTTACTCACCCATCCTTCTAAGTCCTCCTCCATGTCATTTATAAAAATGACAAACAGCAGTCGCCCCAAAACAGATCCTTGTGGTACACCACTAGTAACTGGACTCCAGGCTGAACATTTCCCATCAACCACCATCCTCTGTCTTCTTCCAGCTGGCCAATTTCTGATCCAAACTGCTAAATCACCCTATAAAATCTAAAAACTCAATAACAAACATTTTCAAAAAAAAAAATTCTGATTGATTACAATCTAAAACACTTCTCCCAAAAAGGTCCAACCTGGCTGCACAAGGTTCCACAGACCATTTTTAGTTAAAATGTTTAAGGAACAATGAATGAATGTGGAGTTTAGTACAAGAAACTAAACATAGGCAGGATCTACTGCATTTGTTCATTCTTCCAATGCAATAATGAGTTCAGTTTCGACACCATGCGGTAGTTAATGCAGATAGTTCCCATTGAGCCCATTTGCTGCAAAATGGGTACTCGGTGTTTGGTATGTTCCCATTGCTTTTCCCCGGCTGCAGTGAGAGCTGAGCCAATTCGAAGTCATGGATACTGCAACCTGCGAATGTGAAACTGATACTCTGAAGATAATTGGATGGTTCATCCTGCAACCTGAGGTGGTGGAGGTGAGGAGGGGTGAGGGTGAGGAGGGGTGTGGGTGAGGAGGGGTGTGGGTGAGGAGGGGTGAGGGTGAGGAGGGGTGAGGGTGAGGAGGGGTGAGGGTGAGGAAGGGTGAGGGTGAGGAGGGGTGTGGGTGAGGAGGGGTGAGGGTGAGGAGGGGTGAGGGTGATGAGGGGTGAAGGCGAGGAGGGATGAGGGTGATGAGGGGTGTGGGTGAGGAGGGGTGAGGGTGAGGAGGGGTGAGGGTGAGGAGGGGTGAGGGTGAGGAGGGGTGAGTGTGAGGAGGGGTGAGGGTGAGGAGGGGTGAGGGTGAGGCGGGGAGAGGGCAAGGAGGGATGAGGGTGATGAGGGATGAGGGTGATGAGGGGTGAGTGTGAGGAGGGGTGAGTGTGAGGAGGGGTGAGGGTGAGGAAGGGTGAGTGTGAGGAGGGGTGAGGGTGATGAGGGGAGGGGATGAGGAGTGGTGAGGATGTGGAGGGGTGTGGATGTGGAGGGGTGAGGGTGAAGAGGGGTGAGGGAGATGAGGGGTGAGTGTGAGGAGGGGTGAGTGTGAGGAGGGGTGAGTGTGAGGAGGGGTGAGGGTGAGGAGGGGTGAGGGTGAGGAGGGGTGAGGGTGAGGAGGGGTGAGGGTGAGGAGGGGTGAGGGTGAGGAGGGGTGAGTGTGAGGAGGGGTGAGGGTGAGGAGGGGTGAGGGTGATGAGGGGAGGGGATGAGGAGCGGTGAGGATGTGGAGGGGTGTGGGTGAGGAGGGGTGAGGGTGAGGAGGGGTGAGTGTGAGGAGGGGTGAGTGTGAGGAGGGGTGAGGGTGAGGAGGGGTGAGGGTGATGAGGGGAGGGGATGAGGAGCGGTGAGGATGTGGAGGGGTGTGGATGTGGAGGGGTGAGGGTGATGAGGGGTGAGTGTGAGGTGGGGTGAGTGTGAGGAGGGGTGAGGGTGATGAGAGTGTGGAGGGGTGCAGGAATTCAAGCTGGCTAGTTCGCCTGAATATTTTTGAGGAGCCCAGAGATTTCAGGCCGTTTTGAGTTTTCCATAGCAACCCCTTTTCGGACCATTTGCTAAGCCACTCAATGGCAACGGGTGAAGCATGTGTAATGCACACTTCTACCGTTAAATTCTATTTAAGGGCCTCTGTACATCATAGGTCTCTGCGTATTCGGAGCAGCCTCTCACCTGAACAAATGAATGCTCCAAATACGTTAACTAAAGGCAGCGGCTGGATGGGGCAGGACGTGGGCAGAGAGAGTTTAAATCCCATCTCGATGGTCTGACTGAGTTCCACCCCCACTCCAATGGGAGTCAAATCTCCGAATACAAAAATCTATTGAGGCATTGGAGCAGATTTCCAACTCATCAATGGAACATGAAACTGGCAGTGCGGATTGTCTGTCCGTCATAGGAATTCTCAATTACATTTCCATTGAGTTGAATGGGACTCTCGGGTTTCAGGTCGATGAGCTTTGCTGTTAAATTCTGCTGGTATTCTGATAAAACCATACAACATTTTGAACAATAATCCTGCGCACATGGGAAAGAGAGATATCCACCCATCTTTTTCCTTCTATTATACTGCCTTCGATCTGGGTCGCACAACCAGGCAGACTTTTCAAGTGAGGCAAAGTGTTCTTGGTCAGCCAGGAAATACTAGAGGAAATACTCTGTCCCCCATGAGAGTAATTTTCCTTTACTATAATATCCCCGACAGGTGAAGGGGAAAAGCATTCAGAACTCCTGGATCTAATTTGCTCTGTGATAAACTCTGGTGCACAGCAGAAAAACAAGTTAACTCAATACATTTTACAGAATGGAAGAACCGGGATTATCTTGAGCAATTACATTGGCAACGGTTATAGCGCTGAAGATTTTAAAGTGTCACATGCAAAATATACCTTGACTTGTGTCTTATTAGTTGAAGTAGTGAAGGTGGTTCAAGTAAGTCATTGGATGATGCATCTGACAATGTAGATTGAGGTTGTTTAGTTAGTTAGTCAGTTATTTATAGAATCCCTATGAAAGAGCACACTACCCAGGCCCACTCCTCTACCCTATCCCCACCTACCTTGCACATCCCTATAACCTAAGGGGCAATTTAGCATGGTCAATCCATCTAACCTGCACACCTTTGGATTGTGGGAGGAAACCGAGCATCCGGGGGGAACCATTGGAGGCATGGGGAGAATATTCAAACTCCACACAGACAGTGACGCAAGGCCAAATATGGACCCGGGTCCCTGGAACTGTGACACAGCAGTGCTAACCACTGTGCCGCCCTATTGATAGCTTCATAGAAACTTTGCTTCATGACTTTGCTTCATAGGAACCATCAGTTTGTGTTCAGAACTGATCAACGGTAAAAGAAACGATGGAATGAAAGTCTGAAGAGAAATTCAGGTGAGTTATCCAGTGGAAATAATAATAATAATACTATAATAATCTTTGTTGCCACAAGTGAGATTACATTAATGCTGCAATTAAGTTACTGTGAAAGTCCTCTAGTCGCCACATTCCGGCATCTGTTCGGGTACACAGAGGGAGAATTCAGAATGTCCAATTCACCCAACAAGCACATCTTTCGGGACGTTGTGGGAGGAAACGTTGAAGCAGTGGTTTACACAAATAAAAAAATCCTACACTTACCTGTAAGGAAAGGAAAGACTCGCATGATCTAAGGAGGTCTTAAAGTGCCTTACAGCCAATGAAGTCCTTTTGAAGTGTAGTCACCATGGTAATGCGAAAGCCAATTTATGCTCATCCAGCTCCCACCATAACAATGTGACAGTGACCAAATAATCAGGTTTTTTTCGTACTTTTAGTTGAAATATTGGACGGTGCAAAGTGGAGAACAAGGCAGATTTATTTGAGTACATTAATTATCAGACTGCGTCGCGGAAACATTGAATGGATGCAGTGTCCAGCCACACTGGGCTGGATTCTTTGAGCCTCCGCACCGAAATCGCGTTCGGTGCGGGGGACGGAGAATGGTCGTCAAACCGGACATTCGGAGCAGCGCTGCTCCCGCGATTCCAGTCTCCGGAGAATCACTCGAAAATCGCGCACGCACGAACTACGCGGCGCAGGTTGGGGGACATTGACAGAGGCCACCCTCCCCCCCCCCCCCCCACGATTCTTTGCGCAAAACTGGCTGAGCTCCCAACGTCGTGGTTCTAACCACCTATCGGCCGTCGGGAACGTCGGGTGGCGACTGCGGTTCTGTTTGCGGCCGCCCTGGAGGGGGCAGGGGGACCGATCACCGGGGAGGGGAGTTCATGGAGAGCCAAGGGAGCGATTGGGTGTCACGGACCCGTGGGCACATGCGATCTTGGGGGAGGGGGGCTACATATTTGGTGCCGCTCCGCAGTCCGAGTCTGCTATCGCACACGGCTTGGCCGCTGCAGGCCGCTGCCGTGCGCATGCGCGGACTCCTGACCCGCAGTGCGGAGCTCCGTATGCGCTGCCAGATCTGCGATGTATACTCCGGGGCCCTGCAGGCCCCCTGCAGATAGGAAAATCGCTCAGGACTTTCTTCAGGAAAGTCCAGAGTGAAACGTCAGCATTTTGACGCTGGCGTGGGGACATAGGACATATTGGAGAAGAATCTCGACCAATGTTTTTGAGCAGTCTTCTCACTGAACCTCGATGTGAGGACTCTGACATCATAACAGCCGTACAGCATTCCAAAAATAAGGCACTTTGTTGTGTGAGGCATATCGCCTGATCAGGTGTTAAATAAATGCAAATGTTATTTTATTTGTTATCTGCTTCTCCCAGCAATATTACTCCTGTCATTAATTTAAGCTAATTGAGCATTGCACAAAAATGTGAAGGAAGGCAGAATATAGAAACACCTCTATAATGTTCTACTGCTACAAATTAAAAGTCATGATTGCGTATTCGCTGAATTCCAAGTTAAAAGCAATATTATCATTGTAGAGCGTGGAAACAACTTCTTCAAATGCTGCGATATCTCAGGTGCATTATCTTGTTCCTGTCGCCATCTATCCGTTCTTGCATTCTATGACTTAACATCCAGCGTTTCAACTAAAAGTAATCTGTGAAAAGGAGCAAACATTAGTGTTATCGCCCCCTGAGCAGCATGGGGAAACAATCATTGATCTCCCTATGGGACGCAGGGAATATGAACTCCCTGGGTAGGGTGCGGGGGCCAACCACCTGGGGCTCGTTAGGCAGGGGTTAAAAACAGGCCCAACTCAGGACCTTATCAGATCTACCCTCCCAGCGAGGTCTGCACTGGGAATGAGATGCTGCACAAAGCCTGTAACTGTAAATATGTAAATAAATTCACCTTCGTTACTGACAGCTGCCTTATTAATTATATTGGCGACGAGGATTTAGGGAATCCCCGGACTTGCCCTCGATTACCCTATATGGAGGAAGTTTGTATTGAGTGCGATACATTGTATCATTTAAAATGCCATTGTCCTGTAAATTGGATGCCTTTGATGCATGGCTGGAGGATTGGAATCAGTATTTAGACAGCATGCGATTATTCTTTCAAGTAAATGATATATTGAGGGAAGACCGCCTAAATGTTCCCCTCCTGACCGCCTGTGGGGCCAGGACATTTGGAATCATCAAATGTTTAACCTACCCGGCTGCACCGGACACCAGGTCGTTCGATGAACTCGTAACAATTGTTTCGGACCACTCCACTCCAAACCGTCAGTGATTATGCAAAGGTACCGATTTAACACGGCAATATGCTCCCCTGGTGAGTTGGTACAGATTTTGTAACTCGTTTGCTGCACACCAGGTTGAGGTAAAGTCGGGCTGTAAAGGGAGCCCCCACCCTGTGGGTCAACATGAACTCCAGCCCATATTGGGTCTCGTCAATTATTATTTATTTATTTTTCATAAATTTAGAGTACCCAATTCATTTTTTCCCAATTAAGAGGCAATTTAGCGTGGCCAATCCACCTACTCTGCACATCTTTGGGTTGTGGGGGCGAAACCCACGCAGACACGGGGAGAATGTGCAAACTCCACACGGACAGTGACCCAGAGCCGGGATCGAACCTGGGATCTCGACGCCGTGAGGCAACAGGGCTAACTCACTGCACTACCGTGCTGCCCTACTCGTCAATTATTATGACAAGTTTATTGCAAACCTGTCCTCCGCGATTGGCCCCGTTCCATGTGGCGTTATGGACAGATCAGAAACGGTGTTGGGGCGCGGCCCAGGACGAGACATTCGCAGCCGTAAAGGGGAGCCTATCTTTCAAACAACTCTTGACACACTATGACCTGAAGAGACCCCTAATTTTAATGTGCGATGCTTCCCTTTATGGCATCAGGGTGGTGATGGCCCAAGTGTGGTGTGATGGCACGGAACCCGTGCCATCACACGGAATTAAGAAATTCCATCAATATTTTATGGTCAGCCTTTGGTTATCATAACGGACCATACGCTGTTACTCGGCCTATTCCAGGAGGACGAGCATCCTGCCTATTGCGTCAGCCAAGTACCAGCGGTGGGCACTCCTGCTTGCCGCTTCCGAGTACACTTTTCAACATTGTTCTGGTACTAGGGTCGGCCATACGTACGGCCTCAGCCGGTTGCCGTTGCTCGTGAGTGCCCTGTCCCCCACTCTGGTGGGCGAGGCGTCTGCAGCCTTGAGTTTTATGGACACCTTGCTGGTGAAGGCTGCTCGAGTGCGTGCACGGACGCAGAGGGACTCGGTGTTGGTGAAGCCCATGTTACTGGGTGCCAGTAAAGAGGAGCTTTTGTAAATAAATAAAAAGGAGTAAAACGGTCTTTGTGACCCTTCACTCAGAGGTTCTCCGAGCGGAGCTTGGAGGATGGAGTGATATTGTGGGGTGCTCGGTGGGGGGGGGGGGGGTTATTCCCGCTCAGGGACGGGAAGCCCGTTGCAGGATCTGCAAGCTGGCCATGTGGGGTTTCCAAAATGAAAATGTTGGCACAAAGCTATGTTTGGTGAGCAGGGATCGATGCGGACATTGAGCGAATGGTACAAAACTGCCCAGCATGCCGGGAATTCCAGAATCTGCCCTCGTTGGCACCGGCCCATCCGTGGGAATCGCTGGGTCGTCCATGGATTCACCGCATCAGCGCCTCTCCACCCATGGGAATGGACGGGACGTCCATGGATTTACCTCCACCTGGATTTTGCTGGACAATTCATGGGCTCCATTTTTTGAACAATTGTGTGTGGTAGTCACCACTGTTTGTATAATACATATATGAGAGATATTACGGTAAGGCTCCTGTACTACAGGTATGGGGATAGATCCCTGCCTGCTGGCTCCGCCCAGTAGGCGGAGTATAAATGTGTGTGCTCACCGAGCTGCAGCCATTTCGGCAGCAGCTGCAGGAGGCTACACATCTCTGCGTAATAAAGCCTCGATTACTCTCTACTCTCGTCTCGCCGTAATTGACAGTGCATCATTGTGGATACACACTCCAACTGGCTGGAAGTTTTCAGGATGTCTTCCACAACATCCAGGGCTACTATTCAGAAGCTTAGGGGATGTTTTTGTACCCACAGACTTCTGGAGGCGCTGGTAACTTATAACGGACCTCCTTTTACCAGCGAGGAAATTGCCATTTTTATGCAGCGCAATGGCTTTCTGCACATCTGCACCGCGCCATGTTATCCTTCATCAAATGGACCGGCAAAGAGGGCAGTCGAGACCTTTAAAGGAGGTTTGAAAAAGCTGTCGAACGGGCCAATGGACAGGCAGTTGGCGCGTTTTTACTCAGTTACGGTACGACGCCGCATGTGACCACCGGGATTGCTCCAGCTGAACTCTTCATCCGACGACGACTTTTCCAAACTTTGGGGAGACAGTCAATCACCATCCGGAGTGGCAGAAAAATCACCGCGCTTCCGGGATGTTGGGGGGAATGTTCTGTGTCAAGGACACCGTAAATAATGCAGAATCTTGGCGATGGCGCGCTGTGGCTTCCAGGAGTGGGGCTGGACCAGACTGGCTCGGTCTTTTATAGGGTCCGCTTCCAAGGGAAGACCCTGAGGAAGAATGTGGACCATTTGATCAGGCGTGAGGCCGCCTGGCGCAACGTTCCACCGGCGGTCGGACCGCTGTCGCCGCAGCTGGAGGCACCTGTTGGGTTGAGGGTCCAGCCGTCTGGGTTGTCAGGTCCAGCTCAACACGATCACTACAACTTGGTTCCGGTATGGACGTGGAGGTATCTGTGCCGGCAGGACACAGTGCTTCCGGCACCAAGGCCCCTATAGTTCCCATTCGGTGGTCCGCCAGGAATCGGCGTGCTGTGACCCTTACACTTCATCTGATACAGATCCACCGCAAGTAAATGCACAGCCGTGGTCTCGGCAGAAGGGCTCCACCAGGGGCAGCTAATAGGGGGATTTCAGACTCTGGGGTGAGGTTTATAACCCCCATGAGGGCAATGCCTAAACAATCATCGATCTTCCTGTGCGATCCATGGAATACAAGCTCCCTAAGTTGGAGGTGGAGGCCAACCTCCTGGGGCTCGTTAGGCAGGGGTTAAAAACAGGCCCAACTCAGGCCTGATCAGATCTACCCTCCCAGCGAGGTCAGCACTGGGACTGAGATGCTATACAAAGGCTGTAATTATAAATACGTAAATAAATTCACCTTCGTTACTGACAGTTTCCTTATGAGTTGTTATAATTGGCAAATTAATTCATTAAACAGTTCAACCGATTGTAATTTAATTAGAGATTTGTCACATTTCTAGAAAGCCCCTGGAGATATTCCCCAGAGATGCTAATCACCACACAAATTCATAATCAGTTTGCCAATTACGAGTATTTTGTCAAATAGTTTGCCAGTAAATAAAAGAGCATAAAATGGATCGCAAAACAAGCCTTCAGAGCTCAATGAAACAATTGGAGGGCAAAGGGTAATTCAACCCACTAGATGGCAGTATATCTCACTCCATCTTGTCTGGAACAGGCACGTAGCACATTGACTAATGCGTTTCTGAATTGTTTAAATGATGGTCATAATTTTTATGTGAATAGTTCATCTCAGACTATATAGCAAGAAGGAACTGGCACTGACATAGCACCTCTCATGCCCATGGGTTGTCCCAAAGCACTTGCCAAGTGCGAATGTCTTCTAAAGTCTTGCTTTGTCGGCACCCAATCTCGTCGCAGTAATCTCCCACAAACCGCAAACAAGGTAAGTTTGTCCATTGTTGACCAAGGCTGCATGCAGGCCCATAACAAAGCCAGAGAAGTTTTGATGCTCTCCTGTGTTGTGATCCACCACTGCATATATATGTGTGTGCCTGTATTAGGGAATGTACAACAGTACCTGCTATTACAGGTTTACCGGTAAGCCCCTGCCGGCTAGCTCCGCACAGGGAGCAGTATAAATATTCATGAGCTCTCCTGAGCTGCCATTCCACAGCTGCAGTCGAGGGAATAACATCTCATGGTAATAAAGCCTCTCTTGTACCGATTCGTGTCATTGTGTGCAATTGTTAGCGTGTCATCCTGCGAGGGCCTTGGTTTAGTATCCCATTTGAAAAGCTGCAGCCCAGACCCACATCCTCATGACTCAAAGATGCGAGCGCAGCTAATGAGCCAAGCTGCCATTTCGTCAGCCAAGCTGACACTTTGTTTTAGTTTGTCTATTGCAGGGATTGCTTGTTGGTCCTCTGACAAATACATCATCCGGAATGTGCATAATAGCTTCCTCAGTTGTTGTTTGGGGGAAATCATATCTCAAACTGAGCATTTGTTCACATCAGACATTTTTTTGAAGGGAGTGAAATGTTGACTTTTTATTGTTCTACTCAGGTTATAAAATATATGGCTGCCTCCCCCACCCTAACTCTCACCAAATCACGCGCTTGCTGCTCAATGTTGGTTACTGGTCCTGCAGTACACTGATTTTAATCTCCTTCTTGAGCTCAAATTCTTACATGGTCTCGACCCTCACTAGCATGCAAGGCTATGGACCAAATGCTGGGCAGCACGGTAGCATAGTGGTTAGCACTATGGCTTCACAGCGCCTGGGTCCCAGGTTCGATTCCCGCTTGGGTCACTGTCTGTGCAGAGTCTGAACGTTCTCCTCGTGTCTGCGTGGGTGTCCTCCCACAGTCCAACGACATGCAGGTTAGGTGGATTGGCCATGCTAAATTGCCCTTAGGTTAGATGGGGTTGCTGGGTTACGGGGATAGGGTGCAGGTGTGGGCTTAAGTGGGGTGCTCTTTCCAAGAGCTGGTGTAGACTCGATGGACCGAATGGCCTCCTTTTGCACTGTAAATTCTATGATTCTATGAAAATGGGATGAGGATAGATGGATGCTTGATGGCCATGATGGTCTGAAGGGCCAGTAAATAAAAGAGCATAAAATGTGCTGTAAAGGTCCATGGCTCCATTATGACTCTTTTGCCTATCTCGACAAGCTCCCATATTTTCTATTGGAATATCTGAAAGATCAAAAAAATATAAGAAATAAGAGCAGGAGTGACCATATGGATCCTCAATCCTGCACCACCGTGACTGATCTGTGCCCTCAACTCAACATAATACAATGAGCATTATGCTGGACAATGAACTTGATTCATTGCTTTCTTCCTAATATGGGTAGGGGTCCTTGTGATACCTTATTTAAAAGGGAAGGGACAGTAGTGGTGAAGTTTAATAGTATATATACCATGGGCACCATGGAAAGATGACTGTGCCACACCGTTGCCACATATGAACCTGGAGGATATTTTGCCATTACTGAACACTTGATATCTTTAAAAGAGAAGCTCGCAGACCACAAAGATACAAAACAAACAAGAGCTTTATTGGAAAGGTGTTTTCATGCACAAGGCTGATGGTGTCATCAATATGTCACATGATCACACTTTTAAAGTGACCTTGTTCGAACTTTCCTCCCCTTTACATCAGAGGTTCCTGCAATGAACACACAATATAGCGTTAACAATCAAAACTTACAACATGAGCAATTAATAAACACGACAGTCAGTAAGTTTGCGTTTCAGAGGACGTCAGTTTCTGTGTTTTTGTCAGTAAACCTCAGGCGCCTGCTTTTCATGTTGACTGCAGCCTCTGGTGTTTTTGGTGTAGTTTGAACATCGTCCATAGTTGTCTCAATCGGAGTCGATGCAGTGTTCGGAGGTGACGTGGTGTTGAAGTGTCTTCAACTGGAATACTGTCTTCCACAGTTGTTTCTATTATTGTCGGGTTCTCAGGAATGTCTAGGTCTTCATAAGGCACATCTTTGCGAGTTTGAATAGTGCAGGAGACCAGTCCTGTCTGTGCTAGAACGTTGGCAGGCATCCACTTCTCACTGGTGGTGTAGTTCCTCACCAATACCTCCTGACCTTTCAGAAAAATATGGCTTTTAGCCCTATTTCTCACATCACAAAACCCGATTCTGCTGAGCTTTCACCTGAAGAGGCGAATTCCTTTGTTCTTACCCCAGGCTGTCTCTGTTTCTTTCTTTGCCAACCACTGCCCCTCCAGGCTGCATAGCGGAGCCTCCTTCAGCTGAATCTCCTGGCACAGCCTGTGCGATGCCCTCTCCAGATTGTGCCCTGCCTCTGTCAGACCCTGTGTCTCCCTCGAGGTCTCATTTTCGCTGCATTCACCTGCGCGTTTTAGGTCTGTTTTCTGGAATGCAACTTATAAACTACCTAGTTGAAGCTGTTGCTCCTGAGGATTTCCAAAACGATTCTCACCTGATGAGAACAAACTAAATTTAGACTTTAGGGTTGGGTTGTTGAACAAAGTCAGGTGCTGGTAGTTCTTCTTGCTGCTGGTGTCTTCATTGGGCGGCACGGTAGCACAGTGGTTAGCACTGTTGCTTCACAGCGCCAGGGTCCCAGGTTCGATTCCCGGCTTGGGTCACTGTCTGTGCGGAGTCTGCACGTTCTCCCCGTGTCTGCGTGGGTTTCCTCCGGGTGCTCCGGTTTCCTCCCACAAGTTCCGAAAGACGTGCTGTTAGGTGAATTGGACATTCTGAATTCTCCCTCAGTGTACCCAAACAGGTACCGGAATGTGGGGACTAGGGGCTTTTCACAGTAACTTCATTGCAGTCTTAATGTAAGCCTACTTGTGACAATAATATAGATTATTATTATTATTGGAATTCAGAGGCTGCTGTACAGAGTGAAATAGGAAAGGAATGTTGGTGTTGCAGACGGCACGCTGAGCAGATTCCATTCTTTTCACTGGTCATCTGGAGCAACTCCCATCCAAACATCCTTCCCGAGTCTCTGTGCTGACTCCTTTTGCCCCTGTTTTTGCCATTGTTTACAATCAGCAATCTTTTTATTCTTGTTGACCACTGAGGCATGAACGAACTCAGCAGCACTTTTCTCAAACTGAATGTTCTTTCCAATGAACTCAAGAGTTTCCTTATGGTCAGGTGTGCCTCAACGTCACACCAGTCTGTCTCTAATGGTGTCGTTCAAGCCATCTCCAATTTCACAGAATTCAGCTAATCTCTTTAAAGTAGTCACGAACTGTGTGATTGATTCACCTTCTTACTGGTTACGTTTTTGGAACCTGAACCTCTCGCCGATGAGTCAGGGTTCCGGTGAGAAATGACCCAGTAATATCTCCACAATCTCACCATAAGTTTTCGAGTCTGTTTATCTGGTCACAGCAAACTTTGGAGGAGATTCAAAGACTGTGTAAGCACAAATCTTCCACAAAGCATTGCTTCGCTGTTTTCCGCTTTTAAACAAGGTAACCCTGAGCTCAGCCTGTTCCTTTCCAAGTTGTAAAACTCCTGTAGCTCTCAATTATTTGTTGCAGGGTATTTGTTGCTTTACTTGCTTCTCACAGTAGAGGGAGCACTGTTCCAGAACTTTCCGGGGAGAGCACATGGCAAGCTTCTTTCGATGCTGCTTTCACCCAAATCTTGGTTTAATTTTCAGTTCTTTCGATGGCTGCTACTATTATTCGGCACCCTTCCATTTCCAACTTTGGTTCAGCGATGTTTCTATATAATAATAATAATCTTTTATTGTCACAAGTATGAAGTTACTGTGAAAAGCCCCTAGTTGCCACATTCCGGCTCCTGTTCGGAATTCTTAATCCTTTTCAGATACCTGCGCACGGACCGACAATTTTTTCTGCATTTGTTTTCTGTGGGAGTCTGCCAATGTGGCACCGACCTCCCCATCGCCAGTTTCTTTATGGTATCTTTAAGAGAAGCTGGCAGACCACAAAGGTGCTAAACAAACAAGAGCTTTATTGGAAAGGTGGTTTCTCACAGGCTGCTGGAATAGACTGAGTTTTAGCCCACCCAAACTGCCGATGACATCATCAGTGCATCATGTGATCGAACTCTTAAAGTGACCTTGTTCCCACTGGGAACAACCATGAATATACAACAACCATGCTAACGGGAATGACAAAGGAAGATAAAGAGGAGGCGTAGAATGTTATTGCACAGAAATAGAGCTGTGAACCCATCAGTCTCTCTACCAGTGCTTCTCTCTACATGAGCCTCCAGAATCAATCCTAGGTCAGGAAGACAGAAACAAGAGAAATTAAGGAGAAGGAAGTCTGAGCAACTGAGCCATGACAGAAAGTTTCCAGTATTTGGAAGTCCAAAATAATTGATTTTTTTAACCAAAGGAGAAACTAGAAAGACCTTAAGAGAACATTTTGAATTGCATTTTAATTGAGTCGTTCAGTGGAAGGTTGTGATGCTATTTTATGCCATTAGTTGTGGAGCAGGGAGACGGGAACCTATGTAAGGATTCAGAGCGGGGGAATCAAGAACCAAAGATACAGACAGAAAGGAGAATAAGAAAAGTGATAGGCAGAGAAATCAAGGCTCAGAATCAGATAAGGACACAGTAACAAATAGTAGTAACGGGAGAAGGACTAAGGGGGCGATTCTCCGCACTCACGACGGTGCGGAGAATAGCGGGGGTTGTAAATTTTTACGGCCACACTGGTCTGACGCACTCCCGCTATTCTCCCCCCCCACGCCCGCCTCCCGACACGAATCGCTGCCCGCCGTTTTTTTACGGCCAGCAGCGATTCTCAGCTGGCCGATGGCCGAAGTCCAAGCCCTTTACGACCGTTTTTAGGAACGTCAAACACACCTGGTCTGACCGTTCGTAAAAACGGCCGTAAAGTTGCGATCTTGGGAACCATGGCACCGATTGGAACGGCAGTACCATGGGCCCGCGATCGGTGCCCACCGATCGCAGGCAGCGGGTACTTACCCCGCGCACTCTTTGTCCTTCCGCCGCCCCGCTGTATCCATTCGCGGGGCGGCTGAGAGGCATCCCGGCCCGCGCATGCGCGGGTTTCGCGCAAATGCGCGATGACATCATCCGCGCATGCGCGGGTTGGAGTCTTCCAATCCGCGCATGCGCGGCTGACATCATGTGACGCGTCAGCCGTCGCAAACTCTGGCTAGCGGGCTTAACGAAATTTGTTAAGCCCGCGATGCCAGAGTTCACGGCCGCGGCATGCTAGCCCCGACCGGGGACCAGAATCGGTTCCTGGTCGGGGGGCCGGAGGCTGGTGTCAAACCCGCCTGTTTTTGACGCCAGCCTCACGATTTCTCCCGGTTTCGGAGAATCACGCCCTCAGGCTTTGTACCTGTATGCTAGAAGGATTCAAAATAAAATGGATAAATTATTTACGCAAATAAATGTAAAGGGGTATGATATAGTTGGGATTACGGAGACATGACTCCAAGGAGACTAAGGATTCGAACTAAACATTGAGGCTGCTCAGTTTTTAGGAAGTACAGACAGAGAGGAAAAGGTGGTGGTGCTGCATTGCTGATTAAAGAAGGTATTGGTACAATGTTGAGGAAAGATATTAGTACAGATGATGTGGAATCTGTCTGGGTCGAGTTAAGAAACACCAAGTGGCAAGAAATATTAGCCAGGGTGATATACAGACCACTAAACTGCAGTAGTACTGTTGGGAAGAGCATTAGACAGGGAATCAAAGACGCATGTGATAAATGAACTTCTGCGATTATGGATGACTTTATTCTGCATATAGATTGGGGGCGTCAAATTAGTCACAGTACAATAGAGGAGGAATTTCTGGAGTGTATACGGGATGGCTTTCTGGACCAATACATTGAGGAACCAACTAGAGAACAGGCCACCTTAGACTGGGTGTTGTGCAATGAGAAAGGATTAGCTGGCAATCTAGTTCTGCGAGAACCCTTGTGACTATAATATGATTGAATTCTTTATCAAGGTGAATAGTGAGGTAGTTGATTCTGAGACCAGGGTCCTGAACCCCAATAAAGGTAACGATGATGGTATGAGGCTATGAGCTGGCTGTGACGGACTGGGAAACATTACTGAAAGGAAGGACAGTGGACAGGCATTGGCAGGCATTCGAGGAACGAATAGGTGAACTACAAAAGTTGTTTATTCCTATTTGGCGTAAGATTGGAAAGGGAACTATGGTCAAACCACGGTTTACAAGGGAAATTAGAGATAGTATTAGATTCAAAGAAGAGGCATACAAATTATTGAGAAAAAGCAATAGACCTGACGATTGGGAGCAGTTTAAAATTCAGCAAAGGAGGACCAAGGGATTGATTAAGAAGCGGAAAATACAATATAAAGTCAGCTAGCAGGGAACATAAAAACTGACTGTAAATGTTTCTATCGGTATGTAAAGAGAAAAAGATTGATAAAAACTAATGTCGGCCCCTTACAGTCAGAAATTGGGGAATTCATAACAGGGAACAAAGAAATGGCTGACAAACTAACTTCATACTTTGTTTCTGTCTTCAGAAAGGAAGACATCAATAATGTACCGGAAGTTCTTAGAAACACAAGTTTTAGTGAGGAGCTGAAGGAAATTAGTATAAGTAAAGAAATGGTTTTGAAGAAATTAATGGGATTGAAAATTTATAAATCTTCAGGGTCTGATAACATTCATCCCAGAGTGCTTAAGGAAGTGGCCCCAGAAATAGTAGATCCATTGGTGGTAATTTTCCAAAATTCTTTGAACTCTGAAATGGTCCCTTCAGATTGGAGGGTAGTTATTATAACCCCGCTATTCAAAAAGGGATGTAGAGAGAAAACAGGGAACTATAGACCAGTGAGCCTAACGTCGGTAGTAGGGAAGTTGCTCTAGTCCATTATCAAGGATTTCATAGCACAGCTTTAGGAAAGCAGCGGTAAAATCAGACGAATTCAGCATGGATTTTTGAAAGAGAAATCATGCTTGACAGATCTACTCGGATTCTTTGGAGATGTAACTAGTAGAGTTGACCATGTAGAACCGGTGGATGACTTTCAGAAAGCTATCGACAATGTCTCACATAGTAGATTATATAATAACTATTTTTATTGTCACAAGAAAGTTAAAGCACATGGGATTGTGGATAGTGTCTTCAGATGGACAGAAAGCTGATCAGCAGACGGGAAGCAAAGAGTTTGAAAAAATGGGTCTTTTTCCGATTGGCAGGCAGTGACTAGTGTGGTACCGTGGGGATCTGTGCTAGGACCCTAACTGCTCACACTCTTTATTAATGATTTGGATGAAGAAGCTAAATGTATTATCTCCAAATTTCCAGATGATACAAAGTTGGGTGGGAGGGTGAGCTGTGAGGAGGATGCAGAGATGCTTCAGTGGGATTTGGACAGGCTGAGTGAGGTACACGCATGGCAGATGCAGTATCATGTGGATAAATGTGAGGTTATTCACTTCTATAGCAAAAATAGGAAGACAGATTATTATTTGAATGGGTGTAAATTGAGAGAGGTGGATACTCAGCGAGACCTTGGTGTCCTCGTGTATCAGTCACTGAAAGTAAGCGTCCAGGTACAGCCGGCAGTAAAGAAGGCAAATGGTATGTTGGCCTTCAACGCGACCTGATAGAGGTCTACAGAATTATGAGGGGCATAGACAGAGTGGATAGTCAGAGGCTTTTCCCCAGGGTAGACGTGTCAATTACTAGGGGGCATAGGTTTAAGGGGTGAGGGGCAAGGTTTAGAGGAGATGTACAAGGCAAGTTTTTTACCCAGAGGGTAGTGGGTGCCTGGAACTCGCTGCCGGAGGAGCTGGTGGAAGCAGGGACGATAGTGACATTTAAGGGGCATCTTGACAAATACATGAATACGATGGGAATAGAGGGATACGGACTCAGGAAGTGTAGAAGATTGTAGTTTAGTCGGGCAGCATGGTTGGCACGGGCTTGGAGGGATGAAGGGCCTGTTCCTGTGCTGTACTTTTCTTTGTTCTTTGTTCTTTGTAACATGAGAGGATTTAAGTATCAGAATAGGGATGTGGACATTGGTGAGGTCACACCTAGAATAAAACTGTGTGCAGTTTTGGTGTCCTTATCTGAGGAAGGATCTTTTAGGACTGAGGAGAAATTTCTTCACCCAGAGAGTGGTGAATCTGTGGAATTCTCTACCACAGAAAGTAGCTGAGGCCACAATGTTGTGTAATTTCAAGAATGAATTAGATACAGCTCTTGGGGCTAAAGGGATCAAGGGATATGGGGGGAAGGCGGGATCAGGGTATTGAACTTGATGATCAGCCATGATCATAATGAATGGAACAGGCTCGAAGGGCCGAATGGCCTCCTCCTGCTCCTATTTTCTATCTATGTTTCTATGAGTGAGTAAGAATGGAATGATATAGGAGTGACAGAGAGAATATCACCAATCCCAAGCTGTTTGTTACTTGTGGGATGAAAATAGTCCTGTGAAAAATGATATCAATGGGCTTCAGGGTGTCCAGTCTATCATATAAGAATTCATGACTTTAAAACCATTGTTATGATGTCTAATCTCACATGAATATAAAGTATCACACAGAGTGGATGAAGATCGAAGAAGGTCACAATAAATCGGAGTGCACACTGTGTGAGGACGACTATACGAGAATCACAACATGCAATTTGTAAGACTGTGAGGGAAGACGACTGAACCACAGGAGTGATAACACTGAATAATTGATATCCTTTATGTTAAAACAAACTTGAATTTAAACACAGAATCAATCACATTAGTAACACAGTAATAGTGTTCCAATTAACAGTGAAAACAGTTATTAAATAAAAGAAAGAAAAAAAAATTCCTATATACACCTGCCACTATATATTCCAATTAAACAACTCAATACAGTTCAAATGCCACTTATAAATGAAGTTAATAATCAGGGTTATTTGCTTTTCTGTGCAGAGCACAGAGACCCTTTCAGGAACAATCTGAAAATCCTTCCTCTTATCAGACTAAAATCCTACGGCAAACTGCTGTTCAATTTAAAACCTTACAGCAGATTGCAAAACTACAAATCTACCTGGCTCCTCCTCCTCCGGTTAGATGTTAAATTGTCCACCACCATTCATGACTGGATGTGGCAGGATTGCAGATCTTAAATCTGATCATTCAATTCTAGGATCTCTTAGCTCTTTCTATTGCGTTCAGATTTTGCTATTTTTGCATGCAAGTAGTCCTTTGTTGTAGCTTTAACGGTCGACACCTCATTTTTAGGTAAGCCTGGTATGGCCCCTAACATGCCCTCCTGCATTCTTCATTAAACTAGGATTGATTGCTGGTAATGGCAGAGTGGGGGATATGCTGAACTATGAGGTTACAGATTAGTGGTATGCAATTCTGCTACTCCTGATGGCCCACAGCATCTCATGGATGCCCACTCGATTTGCGAGATCGGTTCACAATCTATGAGATCTGTTCAAAATATATTCCAGTTAGCAGGATGATAGCTCACACCAGGTCCTGGGAGAGGAGGGTGCACATGGCAAAGCTTTGGGTGGCATTATGGCACAATGGTTAGCACTGCTTCCTCACAGCTCCAGGGTCCCAGGTTCAATCCCAGTCTTGGGTGACTGCGTGGAGTTTGAACTTTCTTCCCGTGTCTGTGTGGGTTTCCTCCGGGTGCTCCGGTTTCCTCCCACAGTCCAAAGATGCGCAGGTTAGGTTGATTGGCCATGCTATATTGCCCCTCATTGTCCAGGGATGTGCAGGTTAGATTATTATAGAATCATAGAATTTACAGTGCAGAAGGAGGCTATTCAGCCCATCGAGTCTGCACCGGTTCTTGGAAAGAGCACCCTACCTAAGCCCACACCATCACCCTATCCCAGTAACCCAGTAACCCCACCTCACCTTTTTGGACACTAAGGGCAATTTAGCATGGCCAATCCACCTAACCTGCACATCTTTGGACTGTGGGAGGAAACCGGAGCAGCCGGAGGAAACCCACGCAGACAAGGGGGGGATGTGCAGACTCCGCACAGACAGTGACCCAAGCCGGGAATCAAACCTTTCAGGGGCCATACCAGGCTTAGCTAAAAATGAGGTGTCGACCGTTAAAGCTATAACCCTGGAGCTGTGAAGCTACCGTGCTAACCACTGTGCTACCATGCTGCACGTGTTATGGGATTACGGGGATAGGGTGAGGTGGACATTCGTAAATGGGCAGGGTGCTCATTCGAAGGGTAGGTATTGTCTCGATGGGCCGGATGGCCTCCTTCTGCACTGTAGGAATTCTATGACTGTGCCTTCATGGGGGGATGGAGGGGGGTCGCCTGGGCTCAGGCTGTATCGAGCACTGCCACTTCTTTCAAGTTGCCACCTCAATGTGCTGGCAAACAAGTGCGTGGTGGGCATTCTGCTTCGGGACAAGTTGCCAGCACTCAAGATCCAAGGAAAAAATGTCTTCACTCAGAGGTTGGTAAACATTTGGAATTCTCAGCCCCAAAAGACTGTGGATGCTCAATTGTTAACCACTTGCAAGATTGTTTGGATGGACACGGAGGGAGTCGAGGAGAATGGGATTGAGCAGGAATGTGGAATCGAGGTGGAAGATTGGCCACAGTCAGGTAGAATGACCGAGCAAATACGGCGTCACCTATTCCTGATCCAACTTATTTTTCTCCCAGGTGCAATGGAGGGTTAATTTGGTTTTCAACATCAGCTGCGTCATCTCGATGACGCATCTATTCCAAAGTATGAGTCATTGAGAGTTGCCAAGGAGCAGGACACAGGTACGAGTGAAAGACTGGAATCAGAAAACGATCGCATCATCAGGATCCCATGCTGCAACAAATCAGTGTACTCATAAACAGCTTCTCTCCAGTCCTGCAGCCGTCTGTGTGGGCCTCTCATAGCCGTATACTTCAAATGTCTTTGCAAGAGGTGCACCTTCATCATGACAATATTCACATTTCAACATATCAGAACTGATGAGAACAGTAAATATTTCAAAAAGTTGTTCTTACAAGTAGAAAGACAGACTAGCTGAGGAGCAGGGAGGGGACGAGGGGTATAATGCATTTCTTCTATTGTTAAATTCATACTGCCTGCTCCGAGTTAAACCTCAACCAAACACCTTTTGCTAATGCATAGTTATTTGACTCAAAAAGCCAGGTGAAACAGAGATCAATAAGATGGCTGCACGCAGACTCTTGTTACATTAGATTATATTTTTTTGTACAAAAGATTAGAAGCTTATGTGGGGATGGATGAGGGAAACCTTTTGAGGTTGACAAAGCCTTAAACTGAATTGTGAATTGATAAGAGATCAGAACACAATGTGAAGAGACTGTCTGAGCTGTGTCTGTGGGACCCAGGTGTAGTCACAGCTGATGCTTTCTTTCCCATGGGTTTTGCTTGAAGTATATATGTGATGTTCCGAGGCCATTATTAACCATGTTGCACTAAGAGATCTGCGCCAAGCCAGTCGTCAAAAGCAGTGTTTGGACCAAACACAATTTTCTTCATTTACAATCTGCGTGCAGTTCCTTATTTTCATCATCACATCAGGAGGGATTAGGGAACTGAAGACTGCCTTGGGAATAGATCACTTCACCTTGCTAACTCTGCCCTGCCTTGCACGGCATTGTGTCCGATCGGGGCAGGCTCGATTACCCAGCTCTGCTGCAGCAAGCCTTCTTTCACAGGTAATATAAGCCTCCTCACCTCCACCAGGACAAAATAATCCATCATAAAGAACATTGTGATAGCGCAGCATTCCCAGGCTGAAACCGGAGCTTTGACATTGTTTTCCTATTTCAGAAACCGAGCAAAGGACCGAAAACAAAAATGAGAAAAGAGATTTTGTTTTGCTCTGTTAATGCTCACACTTTGAACCATCATTGGCCGCCATGATTTCTACACTCAACCTTGTTCCTTTACCTTGCTCGTTCTCATTGCAGACAATCCTTCAGTTAAGATCCTGTCATTGAAAAAAATACAATTAGTTCCTCTCAATTTGAAAGTACCATGCAGCACTTTTGATAATGTCAGAATATCCAAAAGCACTTTTTTAAACATATATTTTTTTATTAGATTTTTAAATTTTCTACAAATATTGCAACAAAAAATGAAAAGCGTTAGGGTTAGGGTCAGCCTCATGGCAAAGGGGAAGTTAAAGTCCAAATCCTTGGGCTCGGGCCTGCATTCAGGAGTCACAGAGCACTGACACTCTAGTGGCGATGTGGGGAAAGAGTGACAGATTACAGGCAGTCGATGACTAGATGGAGCTCATAGTCAAAAGTCAGAGAGAGGAGACAGTACAGGGGCACAGATGGTAAGAAGCAGGAGCAATCATTGGGAACACGGGGCACCCCAGCTGCTGGGAAGAGCAAGGGCTGTGTGCTCCAGAGGGTAAAAACGCAGTCTGGTGTGCAGGCCTGTCCCTGGGCTTGGCTGTCACTGCACTGGGCTGCAGATGGAGTGATAACTGGAGGCATCAGCTATCTGGAGATTGAAAACACATAATAAGGTCGTGGAAGGGGTGAGGGGGGATGTGAATCTCTCCTGAGCAATCTCACCTCACTAGGTCACAGCCTCTAGGTGAGGTGGGTAGAGACTCAGGGTCGGAATGTCCACCACAACAATTATGGGATACAGGCTGATTTGGTACATCACACATGCCACACTCATTTCGGAGACCTGGCGCCACGTGGGGTTGGAGGCTTCCCCGCCAGGGGCTTTAACGTTGATGGCAGATCTCAATGTCTTTGCCTCTGGTCTTTCCAGGGTTCAATAGGGGACCTGTACAGGATCTCTCAATCCACAACACATGGATGTATAAAGGAGGTTAGCGATGCCATTTACGTGAAGGCCCATCTTATGTCAAGCTTGCTGTGGACAAAGATAGCCAGGCTGCAACATTCATCAGTTTCTCAGCCATCTCAGGCTCCCCAAAAGTGCAGGGTCAATAGACTGACGTTGAGCCCTGGACAAGGTTCTCCCAGAGCAGATGCAGATGATAGGACACAGCCGTGACTTTTGCAGGAGGTGTCAATGACATTCCAGCAACTGCATAGCTGATTGACAGAGTCTCAAACCTTTTAAGTGCAAGAGATCGTGTTGGTATTGAGTGGCACCCAGGCCAACGCCGCTAATAATAATAATAATAATAACCTTTATTAGTGTCACAAGTGGGGCTTACATTAACACCGCAATGAAGTTACTGTGAAAATCCCCTAGTTGCCACATTCTGGCACCTGTTCGGGTACACAGAGGGAGAATTCAGAATGCCCAATTCACCTAACAAGCACGTCTTTCGGGACTTGTGGGAGGAATCCGGAGCACCTGGAGGAAATCCACGCAGACACGGGGAAAATGTGCAGACTCCGCACAGACAGTGACCCAAGTGGGAATTGAACCCAGTGCTAACGACTGTGCTACCATGCTGCCCTAGGTGGCGACCGCAGCGGGAGTCTGGCACATGATGTCCGTGCCTGAGTTCAGTCTGTGGGGACCATGCCTAAGGGCCTCAACATCATGTCCCAGTTGAGGATGCAGGTGGACATTGCGGAGGCACTGCAGAGCGTGGCCCAGTCACTGAGGACCATTACTGAGGGTGTGGACACTGTGGTGCAGACAATGCGGAGTCTCCAGGACTGGCAGAGCCAGACAACTCAGAGGCTTTTGTAGCTCACTCCAACTGCCCCTCTATCCCATGGAAATACCCAGGGAGCCATGGACACCCTCAGGGAAGGGGAGATGCTGGCATCCATCCCAGTGTTTTCCACCAAGGAGGCAAAGGCGGTCTTCAGTTATTCTGAATTCTCCCCCCTCCTGACACCGGCGCCTCTCATGGGCAGCGGGCAAAACAGGCACGGCTACACCAGTGACACCGGTAAGTCGGCCGGGGCGCTCCAACTCCAGGCCCTCAAGAGGACATCCGCCAACGGCATCAAAGGCCACAGGACCCAGAAGGCAGCAGGCTGCCTTGACCTCTGATATACATCCTGGGGACCCACCTAAACTTTGCACTAGACCACGGAGGATCAAGAAGCGAGAGGATTACTGAGTGGGCAATGGTGAGGTCACTATCTGTAGCTAGGGGGAATGGCAATCTGTCACATTAAAATGTTTATTATTAGGTGGGCAACATGGTGGCACAGTGGGTTAGCACTTCATGGCGCCGAGGATCCGGGTTCGATCCCGGCCCCAGGTCACTGTCCATGTGGAGTTTCAACATTCTCCCCGTGTCTGCGTGGGTCTCACCCCCACAACCCAATGATGTGCAGAGTAGGTGGATTGGCCATGCTAAATTGCCCCTTAATTGGGAAAAAAAAAGAATTGGGTACTCAAATTTTTTTAATTAAATGTTCGCCGTTAAAACATTTCACTCTGTCACTTTAGCCTACACAGCAGGACTACCCTCAACCCCATCCCCTGTTACGCCACTGCCCCTTCCCCCCCCTCCAAACCCCTCAATTGTCCAAGGTTAAAAGCCCCCAACCTAGGCTCCGTCATGAGGATGGGTGTGAGCGTAGTGTCAGCAGAGAGACAGCAGATCCTGAGGAGCAGCAGAGCTTTCCTCACAGTCACTTATTATCATTCTCCTGCCTCGTATAGGAATCCGTTAACAGTGGCAACACAGGCCCATCACCCTGGAGACCCAGAACTCGCCATCGGGAGTGGGCCAGGTGAATTGCAACATAGATCAGTCAGTGTGAATCTCAAATTGGGCCTCTCCCCTGATTCACCCAGGCCACGATGGGTGCCACGAGGAATCTCCAACAATGCAGTACTCCTTCAGCACAGCACTGGAGGTGTTAGCGTAAATAGTTGTGTTCAAGTCTCTGGAGTGAGACTTGAACCCATAATGAAAATGAAAAATGAAAATGAAAATCGCTTATTGTCACGAGTAGGCTTCAATGAAGTTACTGTGAAAAGCCCCTAGTCGCCACATTCCGGCGCCTGTCCGCCATAACCTTCTGGCTCACAGGAAACTGCAAGAGGGCTGGTGAGGCAGACCTGTTCCCCAGGTTGGGGGTGAGCCCTCAACATTTGGCGGCATTGGCAGAAGAGTGGTCACCGGTCCTGGTTTGCCAGCGCAATTCATAGAATTGGAACTCGGAAGGTGTGAGAAGTGCGAGTTTGAGGCAGTTCTTCCACAAACAGCCGTCTTCTTCAGTAAGTTGTCTGAGCAAATACTGAGCAAGCTTCAATCAGAGGGAGGGGTAGAGGGAAGATAGGCATACTCTGGGTTAGATTCAGGCTCTGATACATGAGCCAGAATTTGCCACCCCCCCCTCCCCCCTACGCCCACCACCACCAGTGTGGTCCGGATGTTTCCGCACAATGTCAATATGCCGATTGCTGGTCCGTCAAATTTTCCATCCCACCCTCAATATTCCTACTACCAACAGGACCAGAAATTCCTGGCCCCGGTTCCATCCGTTTACAAAGGTGAAAGCCCGGGAACAAACTCATATTATAAATAGATTTAAAAATAAATACATTTAGAGTACCCAATTCTCTCTTTTTCCAACTAAGGGGCAATTCAGCGTGGCCAATCCACCTACCCTGCACATCTTTAGGTTGTGGGGGTGAGACCCACGCAGACATGGGGAGAATGTGCAAACTCCACACGGACAGTGACCCGGGGATGGGATCGAACCCGGGACCTCGGCACCGTGAGGCTGCAGTGCTAACCACTACGCTCCCGTGCCACCCATAAATATCAGATACTCAACTCTTAACTTTCAAATATAGAATTGTGAATGTACCCCTTTGGAAAAGGGACACATCAGCAGAACTTTGACAAAGATTATTCAGCAGGACGAGCGGCTTTGCAGCAACAGCGCAAGTCAGTTTAAAATGAAGTTTGCAAATAAGTATCCAGACATTAGTGTCCCACGGTGCAATTTTAGACCCTATCTGGTTTGGAGAGACAGGATTTGAAACTGCTGGGTGGGGTTTGTACTCTGTTATTTCAGAAACTGACTTGGAAGTGCAGCGTGGGTGTACAGACCCATACAGATCACTGACTGAGCTGCTGAATTTAGCTGTCAGTCGGACATCATGCCCAAATGGAAATGACAATCACATCATCAACAGCAACAATAAAATATTCGACAACAGGCAACATTAGAAGAATCAATGAAAGTCAGCACATGCAAAGCTGCTCAGAGGGAGCAGGATGGACACAGTCAAACTGGGACATCTGGTAAAGGTCTGTTCCGGGTTCTGCAGAGAGAGAAGATTCAGGCTGGGCAGCTCTCACTCGCTCTCTTAGCGGTCCTGTAACTCACACCATTCTCCTGCTGCACTGGACTGCCTGAGATACATCTTGACTGGAGCAGATGAGCCGAGGGTGTGAATTATGATGGACACGGATGCAGGGCGCACATCTCCACCAACAGCACCAACACCCCCCCCCCCCGGTCGGTCCCCCCCCCCCCCCCCCCCCCCAGTGACTTAAGTCATGCGATCCATCCTCCAGTTTGATGGATAGAGCAGACTTTAAGTCGAATGGGGCACTCCGATGCTGGTTGGATGTGGTTGTGCATGTATGCTGTGTATTGTGCGGTGTATCTGTGTGTGTGTGTGTGTGATTGATTCCCCTTTTGAAGTTTCTTGAATGCATTACAAGAACGGAAAGTGAGCCTCAGAATATTTCAGTCGGAAGGGAAAGGTGAACAACTCAATCAAATAAATGTTTGCTCCTGTATTTGACTCTCAGGTGACCGCATTGAAAGAATAAAAGTCTCACTTCACTTTTGAACATCAATGCATTATTTTGGACCTCAAAGCACACCCTTTCTTTCATATAACATCTGAAAAGTTGACCTCTTGTTTTTGCAAGTTCTGACTGATCAGCAATACAAAGTGCATGTGTCGAAGTTTCTTCACCCGAGTTATCCTTTATGTTTAGTCCTCAAGGTTGCCTGAGTTTCGATTCGCAAACCGAGTGCATCCATTATCAATCACAGCTTGAAAAATAATGATGTCAGGACATTTGCAGAGTAAAAATACATAATAGCTTTGTTTTTGTTGTCTTGGCAAAATGGGGGTTGTGCCAAATTTTGCGATGGAAGATCCTCTCCTCACTTGAATAGACAGCATTTTCCGAGATAATTTAGCCTGCAGCAGTGATTACCCACAGAGCACGAAATTCAGGGAAGTGGAAGCTATTATGTGTTGCAGTTTAATGTAAAAGGCATGACGTGGCAGGGATGTGTGAGCAGCTCTCGTTCCATTGATGCTGCAGACTTGGGGTTAGAGCTGGAATAGGGGCACCAGAAACAGACAGTGTCCATTCGGGGCTGTATCTCAGCCTCCAGTGAACAATCGCCAGGCAGGAATGTTCCCTTCCAGTCGGGAACACTTCAGCAGTCAAGGGCATTCAGCCTCTGATCTCCGGGTAAGCGTTCTCCAAGGCGGCCTTCAGGATGCACGACAACGCAGAATCGCCGATCAGAAACTTATAGCCAAGTTCCGCACACGTGAGTGCGGCCTCAACTGGGACCTTGGATTCATGTCGCATTACATTCACCCTCCACCATCTGGCCTGGGCTTGCAAAATCCTACCAACTGTCCTGGCTTGAGACAATTCACACCTCTTTAACCTGTGATTATCCCTCTCTCCAGTTGCTCCATCTGGACCTGTAAAGACTTAATTACCTGCAAAGATTTGCATTCAAAGTATCGTCTTGTATCTTTGACTTTGTCCATATATATGTTTCCAGAACCTACCTCGTCATTCACCTGAGGAAGGAGCAGTGCTCCGAAAGCTAGTGATTCGAAACAAACCTGTAGGACTTTAACCTGGTGTTGCAAGACTTCTCCCAGTGAAACCACCACTCATTGGTGTCGCTCCTCTCGTCATCCACACTCACCTCTCTCTGGCAATCCATCAGTGATCCTTATGGTAGGTCCCACTGTGACACCACATGGTAGCATCATAGAATTTACAGTGCACAAGGAGGCCATTTGGCCCATCAAGTCTGCAACTGCCCTTGGAAAGAGCACCCTATGACTCCACCCTATCCCCGTAACCCAGTAACCCCACCTAACCGTTTTGGACACTAAGGGCAATTTAGCATGGCCAATCCATCTAACCTGCACATCTTTGGACCGTGGGAGGAAACCGAAGCACCCGGAGGAAACCCACGCAGACACGGGGAGAACGTGCAGACTCCACACAGACAGTGACCCAAGCCAGGAATCGAACCTGAGCTGTGTTGCAATTGTGCTGACCACTGCGCTACCGTGCTGCCCTCGTGGTGGTACTTCCAGTACTGTTGAGCTGCAGGCTTATGATTGGCCGGCAGCTCCCCGGGACAGGAATTCTGCCATATTGATCAGGCAGGACGCACATCGCAGTCCAGATAAATGCCTGATTGTAATGGTCCTCCCAGAGAACAGTCACATGGGGCTCCGAGAATCATACAATCCCTACAGTGAAGAAGGAGGTTATTCAGCCCATTGAGTTGGCACCGACCCTCTGACAGAGCACCCCACTAAGGCCCACGCCCCTGCCCTACCTCCATAACCCTTCCTAACCTTTGGACACTCAGGGCAATTTATCATGGCCAATCCACCTAATCTGCACATCTCTGGACTGTGGGAGGAAACCAGAGCACCCGGAGAAAATTCACGCAGACACAGGGAAAACATGCAGACTCCGTGCGGAGAGTGACTCAAGGCTGGATTTGAACCCAGGTCCCTGACTATGAGGCAGCAGTGCTAACTACCTTGCCACTCCTACCGGTTCTCCAACTAGTGGGCCAGCTTTTGCCCACATTCAATCACAGCCCATTGTTGGTGCTTCCTCACCAGTGTAGCGCTAACAATTATACTCAAAGATGAGAGACTAGTACAATCGAGGCTTTATTGCTGTGTGATGCTATTCCTCCATCTGCAACTGTAGACTAAGGCCTGAGTGACTCACACGCATATTTATACACAAGCTCCCTGTGGGCGGAGCTAGCCGGCAGGGGCTTACCGGAGGAACCTGTATTACAGGTACAGGCATACATCCTCCTACTGCAAGTATGCATAACTACAGTGGTTATATCACCACAACCAGGAGTAGTGAAATTTGTTGAGTGATCAACCACGTTTCCTGTAGATTTTGTGAACAGGTGGCTTATTGCACTGCACAGTCCCTTTAAGATTGGCACTCAGATGTGCATATGGGTATCTTAAGGAGAACGTTGCTTGTGTCCAAGCTGTTTGTTCCCTGCGTAGTATGTTTCTGATTGCTTTATGGACATATACCCCGAGGGAACGTTGGTGCTCAGTATTTATTGCAGCTGTGCATGACCTTAATTAAATGCTTCAAAGTCCCCCATTGGGAAGTCAAGCATACAATGAATGTGCCACACATGAGGTCGGATTTTCCCCGGGTCGTAGTGCAACAGAAGGAAACTGACTGACTTCAAACAAGGCTGGCCCGCAGTGATAACACACTGGGGGGCGGCCTGAACTAGCAGAGAGTGGACTCCCGCCCCTCAATGGCAAAGCGTCCCACCCTCTGGACCTGCCGGTCAATCAGCAATGCCAGGATTCAGGGGTAGGAACTGCTGGGACATGCCAGGAGAGAGATCAGGGAGACAGGAACGCAGGCAAATACCCGGCTTTTAGAGTTGGGAGCAATCGTGCACATCGGAAGGGGGAACGGGGGAGTGGGGACCAGTTTTAGTGGCCAGGTGGCGATGCAGTCAGAGGGGTAACAATCTTGGCAGGGCTGCACCCCACCCTTCAAAGGATGTGCCCCCCTTCCCTTCCCACCTTTTCCCCAATTTCAGTAAAAATAAGACCTTGTCACTTGCCATCTAATATATTATATTATAATCTAATATTATATAACTTCTCACTTGTGCCTGCTTTCCACTGCCCAGCATTTTATGGCTGTGGAGGTGATTGAGGGTCTTAACTGGACAACTGAGTTCACTGAGATACAGTAAGATACCCTGATATCGCCATGTCAGAAATGTTGAAATGTGGCCATAAATGAGTCATTTTTTTGGAAGGAGTACTTTAATTAAGATCTGCATAAAGCACCTTGGATCTCTATAACTAAAAGACCTTTAGGGTATAAATGGGAAAGATTGAGTGAGAGACCATTGTATCTTTTAAGGTGCAATTAGATCAATATTTAAATGAGATTAAGAACAGGGCTAAGGAGCAAGTCATAGAATCATAGATGTTTCACAGCGCCCGGTTTCTATCACTAAGCTAGTACCACTTGCCCGCATTTGGCCCATATCCCTCTATACCCACCCTGCCCATGTAACTGTCTAACTACTTTTCAAAGGACAAAATCGTACCCGCCTCTACCACTGCCTCTGGCAGCCCGTTCCAGATGCTCACCCCCTCTGTGAAGAAATTTCCCCTCTGGTCTCTTTTGTATCTCTCCCCTCTCACCTTAAACCTCTGCCCCCGAGTTCTAGACTCCTCTACCTTTGGGGAAATATGTTGACTATCTACCTTATCGATGCTCCTCATTATTTTATCCATCTCCTATAAGATCACCTCTACGTCTCCTACGTTCCAGGGAAAAAAGTTCCAGCCAATCCAGCCCCTCCATCCAGTTGATTTGTTTTGGATTACGTCTAGTAAGGAATTGGCAACAAACATGGTGTTCCGATGGCCCACTTCTGTGCTGTAAAAGTTTATGGTTCCACATTTAAAATAACACATTTGGAATCAGAATGGAGGCAATTTTCCATTGTTTGTGGTTTATAGGGAAACTGGTTTCCAAATGGAGCAGATGCAAGCTTGGAAGGACCCGGCCAACATTGCTCCTCTTAATACCATGAGACAAGTCTGCAGAGTCTGCTTTTGAAGGTGTAAGTTAGGCCAGCATCTCCAGCTGGTGAGTAAACCCTGCCAGGCTCAAGTCAAACCATTTAGACCTGATGGACCTCCAGATCCTCTCCAGATGGTGGCAAGAATAAGCTGCAAACACAGTCAGTGCCTATTTCCTGATAGATCCACATATCCAGTCCACTTGCTTTCATAGAATCATAGAATCTGCACCGACCCTCTGAAAGAGTACCCTACCTAGGCCCATGTCCCCACCCCATCTCCGTAACCCAGCAAACTGGGTGAGACCCAGATTGCGACGTATCACGAGATCTCGTTAGATCTCGTAAGATGTTCTGAGTGTTGCAAATCTCGCAAGAGGCCCTCCCGAGATTTAGCGACTTTGTCGTTTCACCGAGTTGGGGGCGACATAGCTGTTTGATCGCGCCACATGTCTCCTTAGTGAATACATATTCATTTGAGGCCTTGCCCATGTCCTCTGGCTGAATGCACAGATTGCCCCTTTAGTCCCTAATTGGCCCCACTCTTTTACTGATCATCCTCTTGTTCTTAATATACTTAAAAGAAGCCTTGAGGTTTTCCTTAATTCCGTCTGCCAATTATATTTTGTGGCCCATCTTTGCCCCCTAATTCCTGTTTTAAGACGCTCTATGGTCATGTAGAGCCTCCCCGTGTTCGTGCTCTATACCTAGCATGTGCTTCCTTTTCTAATCCTTTATCAAATCCTGAATACTCCTTGACATCCTGGACTTGCTACCATCGCCCTTCACTCTGAGAGGAACATGTTCCCTGTGTAGTATGTTTCTGATTGCTTCATGGACATATACCCCGAGGAAACGTTGGTGTTCAGTTCTTATTACAGCTGTGCATGACCTTAATTAAATGCTTCAAAGTCCCCCATTGGGAAATCGAGCATTCAATGAATATGCCACACATGAGGAACATGTTGGTCCTGATCTCTCAGAATTTCACTTTTAAAATGTGAAGTCCAAAGATGTGCGGGTTAGGTGGATTGGCCATGCTAAATTGCCCGTAGTGTCCTAAAAAAGTAAGGTTAAGGGGGGGGGTTGTTTGGTTACGGGTATAGGGTGGATACGTGGGTTTGAGTAGGGTGATCATTGCTTGGCACAACATCGAGGGCCGAAGGGCCTGTTCTGTGCTGTACTGTTCTATATTCTATTAAAGGCTCTCACTTTCCAGATGTAGATTTACCTGCGAGGAGCTGCTCCCAGTCTATCTTTGCCAGATCCTGTCTGGTGATATTGAAATCGGCCTTCCCCCAGTTCAGACACTTCAGGGTAGGAAGGAGGCTGCCACCCACCACTGTGCACTGTGCCTGGGTGCAGGCAGCAAAGACCATGAGCACCATGGGACCCACCGCCAGGATCAGCTAGCTGTGTCAGAAGAAGCTGGACGACCTCCTCAGGGCGGCCAGGGTGAGCAGCCAGTGCCATGCCCCTGCCACCAGCCCCGGTTCCACACACCCGTAACTGCCCCTCCCCCCTCTCAGAGGGCGGCCAAGCCACTGATGTGTCATCAATTGCACGAGAGACGAGTTGCTTTACAAAAGTTAGGCTTTAATAAACTAGAACTTAGCCCTGCGGTTGTCTACAATAAAATGGACGACCGCCGGGCGTTTGACTATTTATACCTTGGCAAACTCTGCCATTGGGGCAGAACACCGGCTTACCATTGGCTCTGGTCGGTGGGTCCAACGAGGGAGCAGTCGCTGAGGCGAAGGTTGGCATCGGGGAATCAAGTGAATCCCTGCTGATCCTACCCTATCAATAATGCTGCTCCTCTCTCACACCCCGCATCACGCCTGAAACCTCTGTACCCAGGAATGTTGAGTTGCCAGTCCTGTCCTTCTTTCAACCGTGTCTCAGTGATTGCATCAATATCATATTTCCATGTCCTGATCAATACTCGAAGTTCCTCTCTGCCTTACCAGACAAGCTTCTTGCATTAAAATAGATGCAATTTAGCCTTCCAATTTTCCCATGTGCCTTATCAAGCCCACAACTCCTCGGCTTGCTGGACTGACCGAGTTTTCATTCTCTATTTGATTGAATCTCACTCCCAACTGTACATCTACCCTGTGTCCCAACCCCCTGCCAAATTAATTTAAAACCTCCCCAACAGCTCGACCAAACCTCCCAGCAAGGATATTGGACATGGTCCGATTCAAATGTAACCCGTCCAGCTTGTACTGGTCCCACCTACCCCAGAACCTGTCCCAATGATCCAAACATTTAAATCTCTCCCTCCTACACCATCCCGTTACAACGCATTTATCTGATTATCTTCATATTTCTATACTCAGTTTGCACGTGGCACCAGAGGTAATCCACAGATTTCAGAGTCAGAAGTCCTGCTCATTAATCTGCTACTTAACTCCCTAAAGTCCTGTTGCAGCACCTCTTCCTTTTTCTTCCCATGTCATTGGTACCAATGTGTATCACGGCCACTGGCTGCTCCCCCTCGCTCTTCGGAATTCCCTGCAGCTGTTCTGAGATATTCCTGACCCAGGCATCAGGGAGGCAACGTATCATTCAAGAATCTTGTTCACGGCCACAGAAATGTCTGTCAGCTACCCTGACAATCGAGACCCTTTCACCGAAGTTCTCCCAGTCTTGTTCCTCCCCTGCTGTACAGCAGAACCAACCATGGTGCCACAAACACAGCTGTTGCTGCTTTCCCCTGTAAGGCCAGCCCCCCAACAGTATCCAACAAGGGATATCTGTTTGAGAGGGGGATGACCACAGGGGACTCCTGCACTAACTGTCTACACCTGCTACTTTTCCGAGTGGTCAACCAATGTTTCTCCAGCTGCGCAGTTGTTGCTTATGATGTGACCAGCTCGCTAAACATGCTATCCACAGCATCGTCACCATTACGGATGCTCCATTGTGAGTACATCCACAGTTGTGCCATGTGGTCATTCAGGAGCTACAGCTGGACATGCGTACTGTACACCTGGTCACCAGAGACACTGGAAGTATCCCATTTCCCACATATTGCAGGAGGGGCATCCCATGGGACTGAGTTCTCTTGCCAAACCTTTGAACTGAACACTTATTTTCTCCCTTAAATTTAGAATATTGGTCATACAAGGGGCACTCCTCTACCTTAAACATGAGCTACTCCAAAACTAATGTCCCTGAAAGAGTTAAAGAAGGGAAGAACCTGACTGTTACTCACCAATCGGCTGTCTCTGCTGCAGCACATTACTTTCTGAATAGTGACATCACTTTGAGCTCTGCTGTTTTTATACTGAAATGATCTATTCTACTCCATCCCACTGCTTCCTCAAGGTCAGCCCTCAATTGTGTCTTACCAACTACAAGCAAGTATCTAGTAACAAGTACTCAATCTTACCCACTACTCACCAAATCAGTTCTCTCACTTTCTCTCGGTGTTTCTCGCTCAGATGTGCTTAAGAGAGAATCCTATCCAGCTGCATCACAGCCTTGTGTGGCAACTGCTCAGTTCAAGATCACAAGAAACTGCAGGGTGTGGTGAACTCAGCCCAACACATCACACAAGCTTTCCACCCCCGCATTGATTCTGTCTACACCTCCCGCTGCCTCAGGAAGGCAGACAGCATTATCAGAGACCCCTCCCACCCAGGCATTGCCTTCTTCCAGACCCTTCCATCAGGCAGAAGGTACAGAAGTCTGAAGACTCGCACATCCAGACATAAGAACAGCTTCTTCCCCATAGCTACAAGACTCCTCAACGACTTTCCCTCGGACTGATCTGTTCACAAAGAACAAAGAACAAAGAAACGTACTGCACAGCAACAGGCCCTTCGGCCCCTCCAAGCCTGCGCTGACCATGCTGCTCGTCTGAACTAAAATCTTCTACACTTCCGGGGTCCATATCCCTCTATTCCCATCCTATTCATGTATTTGTCAAGATGCCCTTAAACGTCACTATCGTCCCTGCTTCCACCACCTCCCCCGGCAGCGAGTTCCAGGCACCCACGACCCTCTGTGTAAAAACTTACCTCGTACATCTCCTCCAAATCTTGCCCCTCGCACCTTAAACCAATGCCCCCTAGTAATTTACCCCTCTACACTGGGAAAAAGTCTCTGATTATCCACTCTGTCTATGCCCCTCATAATTGTGTAGACCTCTATCAGGTCGCCCCTCAACCTCCTTCGTTCCAGTGAGAACAAACCAAGTTTATTCAACCTCTCCACATAACTAATGACCTCCATACCAGGCAACATACTGGTAAATCTCTTCTGCACCCTCTCTAAAGCTTCCACATCCTTCTGGTAATGTGGTGACCAGAATTGAACACTACACTCCAAGTGGGGCCTAACTAAGGTTCTATACAGCTGCAACATGACTTGCCAATTTTTATACTCAGTGCCCCAGCCAATGAAGGCAAGCATGCCGGATGCCTTCTTGACTACCTTCTCCACCTGTTTTGCCCCTTTCAGTGACCTGTGGGCCTGTACACCTAGATCTCGCTGACTGTCAATACTCTTGAGGGTTCTACCATTCACTGTATATTCCCTACCTGCATTAGACCTTCCAAAATGAATTACCTCACATTTATCCGGATTAAACTCCATCTGCCATCTCTCCGCCCAAGTCTCCAAACAATCTAAATCCTGCTGTATCCTCTGACAGTCCTCATCGCTATCTACAATTCCACCAACCTTTGTGGTCCCTATAAGAACAATCAAAGCAAAGCAACGCTGATATTGCCTCCTGTTTATGGGTCCCAAAAGCAATGCTTTGGATTAAGCAACTGTTCAGAGTCACCAGAACAGGTTCCCTCATTCTGTTTCTCTCTCCAGTGAAGCTGCCTGAGCTGCTGAGTATTTCCAGCATTTTCTGTTTTGATTATGAGCAGGATGGCCACTGATTGGAGACTGAAAGCATTTTCATGGCCGGGAAGGCAATGAAACCTCCCATGACACCATCTGACATCCTTCACACGGATGGCATGAAAACGAAGCAAGGAGACTTGTTACAGAGAATGTTATGGATCAGATTTGATGCAACATTATTCTGACCCCTCCCTATTGAAGGTCGTGCTATCCTCTACACAGGCTGGTTTCAATTGTGCTCCATGCAAGATTCCCAATGGTATCATACCTAAATTAACACCAGCTGAAATAATTCCCTGGTGCATCAGTGTGAATCCAGAGGGCCGACAGCCATTGACGAAATCCCACAATTCCATGAATGAGGTTTCTGGTTATAGTCTCTCTTTACAATTGTATCAGTAAGAAGTATCACATGAGAAGCCACGCCTCTTTATAATCCCCTCATCGACTTTGAGTGATTAGTACTGTAGTGCCTTCTCGTTCTTCAGTTATAATCATTCTGTATCCACTTTACTGATTCTGATAATGATAAAAAAACATTAAAAAACACATGCAGAATTCTCCGTTTCAGAGACAAAGTGGTGACGCCTGGAATGAGTCGCGTAGGTTCTACAGCCCCGAAAGCGAAGCGGGTCTCGGAGCGATTCAGGACACCCAAACAGGCTGGCAGAGGTGCCGCGTGGAATTCCAACGACTGCCTGCCCGTGATCCGGAGGGGTGAGGCTGGCAACGCAGAGCCTGACAAGCAGGAACTGTATATAGGCACTCCACTCCCCACACCCCCCCTCCCCATCCCAGCAATAAGCTGGCACTGGGTTCACTGGAGCACACCCATCCCGTTGATGGGCAGCCAGCAGCGTGCGCAGCTGCACAGCTGCCTTGCAGGCTGCAGCAATGGTGTACCATGCCCGTCCACCCCGACCCTATGGCCCACTGCCTGTCTGACCCCCGGTACTCTCCCCAGCCCGGCAGGAGGCCGCCGCCAGTGCCACAACTGTCTTTAGCGATGTTGGACACTAGTCGTACCCCCTCTCTCTCCCTCATTGGCCATGGCACCTGTTTCCCGATTTTGAATACCACAAGTGAACCTCGCCGTCGGTAATTCCTCCTGGCAAAGGCGCAGCATCACAATAAAGGAATGCCGATCTGATCAGGCAAAACTAGAAATACACAATGTTCCCATTGCAGTACTCAAATAAGCTTTGCAATACAAAGGAAACTTCAGGCTCTTCACCCAATAAATGCCTCACGATTATGCCCAGCTGGCAAGGACTTTCACCTCACCTGTCAACACTAGCTGCTCACACTTCCCAATGTTCTGTGTGTAAACCTGAGTTTCTGGGCTGGATTCTCCGAGTTTAAGGTTAAGCCCCCATGCCGGAGTGGGAATGGTGGCGTTTTATGACAGAACAAATGGCGTAAAACAGCCACCGATCCTCCATTTAGCTGGGATCCAGCAGCAAGGCAGTGTACCCGGCTCTAGCTGCCGGTACGGCTGGGGAATTGCCAGGTCCGTGGCCGCGCATGCGCACGGAGGCGGCCTGCAGCGGCAACGCCGTGCAACATGGCACCGGCCACTCGTGGACCCGGCCTGCAAGATAGTGCCTCCCCTTTGGCTGGCTTGTGTGCCCTGGATCACCCTCCCACAGTGCCCCCCGCTCTTGGCAAGTCCACCCGCTCGCTGATCGCACCCCCCCCCCCCCCCCGCCCCCCCCCCCCCCCCCCCCCCCCCCCCCCCCCCCCCCCCCCCCCCCGACTGTGGCGGCACTGGACACAGTCCGCAGCAGCCACACCAAGTTCCTGAAAAAAAAATAACATGAGAGACCGATGCCGCCGGGAACTCAGCCTGTCGGGGGCGGAGCATCGGGAGGGGGGTGGTGGGGGGGGGGGGGGGGGGGGGGGCCTCAGGCAATGTCCTGAGGCTGTCGATACATTGTGCGGTGAACTCGGAGGAGTACACCGCTTTGGAGGGGGCGGAGCATCGGTAAAACGGTGCCGCCCCCGATTCGGTTGAGAATGGTGATTCTCCAACCGATCGCTGAATGTGATTTTGGCGTCGCCAACCGGGGAATCCAGCCCCTTACCTCTGGAACAACTTGGTCAATAATTATCCCTTAATCAACAACGCAAAAAAATAGATTGTCTGGTTATTATCATTTTGTTGTTTGTGGGATCTTCCTATACACATCTTGTCTTCTGAGTTTCTTACATTACAGCAGTAACACTGCTTAAAGAAAGGACTTATTTGTCTTTGGGAATGTGCTGATGTTGTGAAAGATGCCGCATAAATGCAAGTCTTTCTTTCTCTTTCTTTTTTACTTCCTTTTTCTTTTTCTCTCTCTCTGACAGATTGGGTTTGCCAGCTGAATGCGGACTGAGTGTGATCGAATGACTCGTGGATTACCGATACCAGGCAAGGGATCCAGACCCTTTTTCACCTCACACGTATAAAAGGAGCAGTGGACTGAGGAGAAGTTAGAAAGCTGTCCCAAATGAGCAAAATGTGCACGTTACTCTCAGCAATATAGACTGACATTAGGAGTTCATGATATGGTTGAGTTAATGAAGGGATTAGAAGGAAGAGGAGCAGAGCCCTATCATGAACTGGCAGTTGCCATACACCTTCCTCCCCACCTGCAGATAAGCTTGATGGTCTTCAGTCCAGAATTTGGAATGCTTGCTCATAGATTACATAGAATATACAGTGCAGAAGGAGGCCATTTGGCCCATCGAGTCTGCACCGACCCACATTAAGCCCTCACTTCCACCCTATCCCCGTAACCCAATAACCCCTCCTAACCTTTTTGGACACTACGGGCAATTTAGCATGGCCAATCCACCTAACCTGCATGTCTTTGGACTGTGGGAGGAAACCGGGGCACCCGGAGGACACCCACGCAGACACAGGGAGAACGTGCAAACTCCACACAGACAGTGACCCAGCGGGGAATCGAACCTGGGACCCTGGCGCTGTGAAGCCACAGTGCTATCCACCTGTACTACCGTGCTGCTCCTCTTAGAGGGTGCGAGAACAGAGGCCATTTGGGGGTCAGACGCCTGTGGCAGATTACACTTTGATGTTCTAGTAAAGGGAAGGGAAAAGGATGAAACTGCCTTGGTTTGCGATGAAATGCAGTACCACCTAATTCTCAGTGTGTACATATAATAACATGTGCTTCCATAGCATGTTAGTCCTTCCATGGAATAAAAACATGCAGGGTGTGAGTGCACCAACATTTCCATTTGCTGCCTCACATGCAGTGATGATCAGTAATTCAAGCATTTTAATCTGGGAGAGAGCGTTTGACTGCACAGGACTTGAGTATTGCTGAAAAAACAGGCATGTCAAAGTTTTTCCACTTGCACTCGACAGTACACTGCACAAGAATACCAGTCTAAGGGGAAAAGAACAACATATCCTACATGTGAATGTCTACTGGTTGGCAAGTGAACTCTGATAAGTAGAGGTATTCCCATGGAGAATGCACCAGTTGATGGTGACTGACAGATAACTGCCAAGCATTGTTTGAAATTGGAAGCAGTCAGCTTGACCCTAATTTGACCTGGGGAATGAATCAGTAAATGGCTGTCTCATATTTTGTTCAGCTGAAACAGGCACAATCTGTGAAATGGTGAAATAATACTTTCTAATCTCAATCATGTTTTCTAATGCTCTTCACCTCTCACCGATATAAATGAAGAGAGAGAGTAGTAAAGAGTCAAAGTTGAACCCGCCAAATGGGCCATTAAACTGCCATTGTAGATTGGTTATCCATTAGAGAAACTGCCGATCTTCCTGGGTGATCTGTGTCAAAGAAATTAGTCTGGTTTTGCCATGAGGCAGCTGATCCACAAGGGCAGTTTCACAAACTGATCAGTCAAAGACCTGCTCTAAATGCTGGTCTATATATGTTCAAATTTCACATTCGCACAGTGTTGCGAAGAATACAGACTCCATTCCATCAGGTGCTTTCTGATCAAAGAATAAAAAGGGATTAGTTTAATTTTAAAACCGCTTCTGAAGTATATATGAGTAAAACAAACTGCCTACTTTTCTGCTCTGGTTGTGATTAGCAATTTCACAATGAAATCTGAGAATAAAATACTAAAATAAATAGGACCTCCCTTTGGACTGATTGCGTGGGTTAAAACGGATTTCCAAACTCATTTGCTCAAAGGAGAACTAACGCAGGGCGCTTCGAGTAATTATGTTCCTTCAACCAGACCCAGTAACTCCTCCGAGCCAGTTCCTGTCAATTATGACATCAGCACTGACTATTTAAACAAAATGATTCATACAAATCAACACAAATAGACAGAATCACCCCAAAAGGATGTTAAAATTAATGATAATTCTTTGTGAATGTTTGAGGACCCTGATGATGAAACTCTCCTGCTTAAATATTGTGCTACTTGGGGCAATGCAGGATGTGATTACTTCCCCTCACATGTAACTGTCTTCAGCTGGACAAAAGGCTTTGATATGGTCTTGTTATCTTGATTTGTCATTAGTTCTTGCTTTATAATTATGGCATTAAAGGAAAATGTCAAAGTTCGGTTGTTCGGGTAATATAAAATGAGATGTTGTACAAACTGCTTGTAACAATGTGGCTGTGGCCAGAAGCAATTTCATCAATTAGCTTTATCTAATTTTTCATTATGGGACAGTATTTTCCCTCCAACATATCCTCGCGATATTGCTGCCTGAATCCCGTGTTCTAATGCTCCTGGGAAAGGCTCTTTTTTCCCATATTCGTTCAAGGGATGTGGGCTTCACTGGCTACGCCAACATTTACTGTCACTCCCTAATTGCCCTTGAGAAGGTGCTGGGCTCGCTCCTTGAACCACTGCAGTCCATGTGGTATAGGTATGCCCACTGTGCTGTGAGGGAGGGAGTTCCAGGATTTTAACCCAGTGACAGTGAAGGAACGGCGATATATTTCCCAGTCAGGATGGGGGGACTTGGGGGGGGGGGAACTTCCAGTTGGTGACGTTCCCATGCACCTTCTGCCTTTGTAGTTCTAGATGATGATGGGCGTGGGTTTGGAAGGTGCTGCCCAAGGAGCCTTGGTGTGTTTCTGCAGTGCATCTTGTAGATGGTACACATGGCTGTCCCTGTGCATCGGTGGTGGAGGGAGTGAATCTTTGTGGATGGGGTGCCAATCAAGCGGGGCTGCTTTGTCCTGGATGGTGTTGAGCTTCTTGAGTGTTACATAGAATTTACAGTGCAGAAGGAGGCCATTTGGCCCATCGAGTCTGCACCGGCTCTTGGAAAGAGCACCCTACCCAAGCCCATACCTCCACCCTATCCCCATAACCCAGTAACCCCACCTAACACTAAGGGCAATTTGGACCCTAAGGGCAATTTACTATGGCCAATGCACCTAACCTGCACATCTTTGGACTGTGGGAGGAAACCGGAGCACCCGGAGGAAACCCACGCACACACGGGGAGAACGTGCAAACTCCACACAGACAGTGACCCAAGCCGGGATTCGAACCTGGGACCCTGGAGCTGTGAAGCATTTGTGCTAACCACTATGCTACCGTGCTGCCCTAAATGTTGTTGGAGCTGCACTCATCCAGGTAAGTGGAAACTATTCCATCACATTTCTGACTGCATTGTAGATGGTGGACAGGCTTTGGGGCACCATGGGTTGAGTTACTCACTGCAGGATTCCTAGCCTTCTGACCTGCTATTGTAGCCACTGTATTTACATGGCTTTTCCTGTTCAGTTTCTGATCAATGGTAACCCCCGGTATGTTGATAGTGGGGGTTCAGTGATGGCAATGCCATTGAATGTCAAGGTTAGATCATCTCTTGTAGGAGATGGTCACTGCCTGGCACTTGTGTGGCATGAATGTTACTTGCCACTTGTCAGCTGAGGCCTGGATATTGTTCAGGTCTCACTGCATACTCAGTTTTAGGTACAATTTCTTTTAACCCATTAAACAGACAGCCCCAGTGTCTCAAGCCATGTGAATGAAGCCACAGTTTGGTACACATCAGCTGTGAAGGTGCCCCTGAGATATCCCAGTTGGGCTTTCGTGGGCCATGACAACATTGCTTAGGCTGCGAAGAAAGGGGAGGGGTAAAACTAAAAGGAATATTTTCAATGTGACAATAACATTGCTGGAACTTATTTTTTTGAACCATTTAATTCTAAGTGACTTATATCAGTTTGTAAGTCATAAATTGTCAATACCTTTCTCTTTCTGAAGGTTTTTAAAGAAAAAAAGTGACTGGAAGTGGACTAAGGCAGAAAATGCCAATCAATTCTTACTACAGCTTTAATCCTAATGTCAGTGTTCCTATCCTCTCCAAAAACTGATTAATAAAACTTAACAAAAGTGAGTAAAACATCCATTTTATGCAGGTTGTGACATGATTATGTTTTCTTCAACTTTTATGCTTGGCCGCCCACTTTGCCACCAAGTCTCCAACCACTCCGCGCATCCCCTCTGATCCAGAATCTACTCTCAGCAGCCCAATACCTTCTTCAGTGGGAGGAAGACCCATGGGTTGAAAAAGGAATCCTTACTGTGTCTCCCTGTGACTGTGGGGAGTCTGCACGTTCTCCCCGTGTTTGCATGGGTTTCCTCCGGGTGCTCCGGTTTCCTCCCACAAGTCCCGAAAGACGTGCTGTTAGGTGAATTGGACATTCTGAATTCTCCCTCTGTGTACCCGAACAGGCGCCGGAATATGGTGACTAGGGGATTTTCACAGTAACTTCATTGCAGTGTTAATGTGAACCTACCTGTGACACTAATAAAGATTATTATTATTACAGAATGCTGTGGCTTTACCACAGTAAGCTCGGTTACTGGGGATATAGACCATGTATCTCCTTTCTTTGATAGATCAATTATGCGGTTCGGGATGCTGAGACTTGGACTATAAACCCACAAATCTATTCAATTTCACAGGTAAAATAACAGTATTTTGCGCAAAACGGTGCAAGTTGCGCAAATTGGAAATGTTACAATTCTCCTCAATTCGTTTTCCAAGCAATGTGCTTTCCCATGAACTGCCTCCTAACCTAACTGGATATCTGAAAATGAACGCCCAGTGTACAAAATCACTGTTAGCACAGGATCTCTGTAATTAATATCTAACCCCATAATCTAGAGCTTCCTCTGTGACATCGGCAGATATTAGCAAATATGCAATAGCCGAGTGTAATTCAAGCCATTCTGTAAGGGTTTGGTAGCTTGGTGTTAATGGTGTTAAACTAACAAGCCAGATGTCAAGAGTACAAAATCCACGAAGGGAAAGCTGTGAAACTGAGTTCTAAACAACAATCCGGTCAGTCTTGAGAGCTGCCAGGTTGCTGAAAAAAAGCCAACTGGTTCACTGAATTTCTTCAGGGAAGTGAACCTGACACATCTGGCCCACACATGATTCCACCTCTATTATGTGGTCGACTCTTAATGTTCTCGAGAGATCTAGAAATGAGCAATAAGTATTACCTTGTCAATGCCGCTCACATCCCAAGTCCAAATGATAAAATCACACCAGAAGCCTTGCATGGATAAGGAATGGACCCGGGAGGCTGGAGATTGCGTGCTATCTTAGTTCCAACGCAAGAAGGAAAGTTGCCCCAGTCTGATTTCTCTTGGTCAGATTACACAGATGATTGTACTTCTGATGTAGGCCTGAATAGTTCATAGAGTATTTTCACAACCCCACACGAGGCCCACGTGGAAGCCATTATCCATCTCCTCATGGGGATTGTGGAGTGTAAGCGGGCAGCACGGTAGCACAAGTGGCTAGCACTGTGGCTTCACAGCATCAGAGTCCCAGGTTCGATTCCCGGCTTGGGTCACTGTCTGTGCAGAGTCTGCACATTCGCCCCGTGTCTGCGTGGGTTTCCTCTGGGTGCTCCAGTTTCCTCCCACAGTCCAAAGATGTGCCGGTTAGGTGGATTGGCCATTATAAATTGCCCTTAGTGACCAAAAAGGTTAGGTGGGGTTATTGGGTTATGGGGATAGGGTGGAAGTGAGGGCTTAAGTGGGTCAGTGCAGACTCGATGGGCCGAATGGCCTCCTTCTGCACTGTATGTTCTATGAACCTGCACGTTAACCTTCAGAGAATCGTGATCAAGGACTCCCAAGTCCCTTTGTGCTTCTGAGCTCCTCAGCATTTCCCCATTTAGAAAATAGTCTGTGCCTAAATTCTTCCTTCCAAAATGCATACTTCACATTTTCCCACATTGGATGTCAGGTGGTGTCATGGGAAGTTTCTTTGCCTTGCCGCCCATGGAAGAGCATTCGGTCTCCACTCAGTGGCCATCCTGGACATGGGCAAAAGAGAAAATGCTGGAAATACTCAGCCGCTCAGGCAGCATCACTGGAGAGAGAAACGGAATGAGGAAACCTGTTGGGGAACATATATTCTATGTTCACAGGCCGGGGGCGGAGGCTCACTTAGCTGAGGCTCGTTAAACTGAGCATAGAAGCCAGCCCGAGCAGGGATCGGCATGTTGGTTGTCCCAACGGGGGCTGAGATTGTAGATAGTTGCTATCCTGGGCAGGCTTTATGCAAAAGTAAAATAAATCTTTAACCTTCCTACCACTGGCTTCCTTGGCCATTAAACTGGCGACAAGGAAAAAGGAAATTGCGGATTTGGTTTGCAAGACGCCCAGCCATCCCGGATGACTGCCAGGCAACAATGTGAGAACTGAAGGTTCGGAAATTCTACTGTTTGGTAAACTAGTGGTCTTTGATGCACAAGATTGGGCCCAATACGAGGAATGTATGAGGTATTTCTTTCAGACCAATGATATTTTGGGGGAAGATCAGCAAAAAGTGATTTGTCTAATAGCCTGAGGGGCACTGACCTTCACAATTATAACGAGCCTTACCTACCCAGCTGCTCCAGATTGTAAATCATTCGATGCGTTGGTTGTGCTAGTGGTTGAACATTATGATCTGAAGCCATCCGTTATACTGCAACGTTATATGTTCAACAGGGCGGTGCGGTCTCTGGGTGAGTCAGTAACTGACCCGGCTCAGGCAGCTGGCAGAGAACTGCGAGTTCCAACTGTCCCGCTCGCAAATGTTGAGGGGTAGCTGGATGTGAAATAAATAACACGGCCACACAAAGGAACCTGCTGGTGGACCACACGTTGGACTTAAAATGGGACATTGAGTTAGCACTATTGCGTGAAAATGTGGAGAAAGGGGTATAGGGGCTTCAGGGCAGATGGACTATGGGGTCCATAGTTTGATCCGACCTCTGTATCGGACTCCCTCCCACAACATCACAGGGCAGTGCAGGAATCTAACCACAAACCCTGCAATATACCAAGATCTGCACAGTTGAGCCGCTGAACATCGAGGGGACCACCATGACCCCGGTGAGGCACAGGCAGCCATCAGTAAGGCTAGCCCGAGTCACAGTGCAGGAACTGGGACCAAATCTGCTCGGCTGTGAGTGCTGGGGCGTGAGTGCTGGGGCCAGAGTGCTGGGGCCAGAGTGCTGGGGCGTAAGTGCTGGGGTGTGAGTGCTGGGGTGTGAGTGCTGGGGTGTGAGTGCTGGGGTGTTAGTGCTGCGTGTGAGTGCTGGGGCGTAAGTGCTGGGGTGTGAGTGCTGGGGTGTGAGTGCTGGGGTGTGTGCTGGGGTGTGAGTGCTGGGGTGTGAGTGCTGGGTGTGAGTGCTGGGTGTGAGTGCTGGGGCGTAAGTGCTCAGTGTGAGTGCTGCGGTGTGAGTGCTGGGGTGTGAGTGCTGGGGTGTGAGTGCTGGGGTGTGAGTGCTGGGATGTGAGTGCTGGGGTGTGAGTGCTGGGGTGTGAGTGCTGGGGCCAGAGTGCTGAGTGTGAGTGCTGGGGTGTGAGTGCTGGGGTGTGAGTGCTGGGGCCAGAGTGCCGGGGTGTGAGTGCTGGGGCGTGAGTGCTGGGGTGTGAGTGCTGGGGTGTGAGTGCTGGGGTGTGAGTGCTGGGGCCAGAGTGCTGAGTGTGAGTGCTGAGTGTGAGTGCTGGGTGTGAGTGCTGAGTGTGAGTGCTGGGTGTGAGTGCTGAGTGTGAGTGCTGGGTGTGAGTGCTGAGTGTGAGTGCTGGGTGTGAGTGCTGAGTGTGAGTGCTGGGTGTGAGTGCTGGGTGTGAGTGCTGAGTGTGAGTGCTGGGTGTGAGTGCTGGGGTGTGAGTGCTGGGGTGTGAGTGCTGGGGCCAGAGTGCTGAGTGTGAGTGCTGAGTGTGAGTGCTGAGTGTGAGTGCTGAGTGTGAGTGCTGGGTGTGAGTGCTGAGTGTGAGTGCTGGGTGTGAGTGCTGGGGTGTGAGTGCTGGGGTGTGAGTGCTGGGGAGTGTGTGCTGGGGTGTGAGTGCTGGGTGTGAGTGCTGGGGTGCGAGTGCTGGGGTGTGAGTGCTGGGGTGTGAGTGCTGGGGTGTGAGTGCTGGGGCGTGAGGGCTGGGGTGTGAGTGCTGGGTGTGAGTGCTGGGGTGTGAGTGCTGAGTGTGAGTGCTGAGTGTGAGTGCTGGGGTGTGAGTGCTGGGTGTGAGCGCTGGGTGTGAGTGCTGGGGTGTGAGTGCTGGGGTGTAAGTGCTGGGGTGTGAGTGCTGGGGCCAGAGTGCTGAGTGTGAGTGCTGAGTGTGAGTGCTGGGTGTGAGTGCTGGGGTGTGAGTGCTGGGTGTGAGTGCTGGGGTGTGAGTGCTGGGTGTGAGTGCTGGGGTGTGAGTGCTGGGGTGTGAGTGCTGGGTGTGAGTGCTGGGGTGTGAGTGCTGGGTGTGAGTGCTGAGTGTGAGTGCTGGGTGTGAGTGCTGGGGTGTGAGTGCTGAGTGTGAGTGCTGGGGCCAGAGTACTGGGGTGTGAATGCTGAGTGTGAGTGCTGAGTGTGAGTGCTGGGGTGTGAGTGCTGGGGTGTGAGTGCTGGGGTGTGAGTGCTGGGGTGTGAGTGCTGGGGTGTGAGTGCTGGGGTGTGAGTGCTGGGGTGTGAATGCTGAGTGTGAGTGCTGAGTGTGAGTGCTGGGTGTGAGTGCTGGGGCGAGAGTGCTGGGTATGAGTGCTGGGGTGTGAGTGCTGGGGTGTGAGTGCTGGGTGTGAGTGCTGAGTGTGAGTACTGGGGTGTGAGTGCTGGGTGTGAGTGCTGAGTGTGTGCGCTGGGGTGTGAGCGCTGGGGTGTGAGTGCTGGGGTGTAACCCCTGGGGTGTGAGCGCTGGGGCCAGAGTGCTGGGGTGTGAGTGCTGGGGTGTGAGTGCTGAGTGTGAGTGCTGGGTGTGAGTGCTGGGGTGTGAGTGCTGGGGTGTGAGTGCTGAGTGTGAGTGCTGAGTGTGAGTGCTGGGGTGTGAGTGCTGGGGTGTGAGTGCTGGGGAGTGAGTGCTGGGGTGTGAGTGCTGGGGTGTGAGTGCTGGGGTGTGAGTGCTGGGGTGTGAGTGCTGAGTGTGAGTGCTGAGTGTGAGTGCTGGGGTGTGAGTGCTGGGGTGTGAGTGCTGGGGTGTGAGTGCTGGGGTGTGAGTGCTGGGGTGTGAGGGCTGGGGTGTGAGTGCTGGGGTGTGTGTGCTGGGGTGTGAGGGCTGGGGTGTGAGTGCTGGGGTGTGTGTGCTGGGGTGTGAGTGCTGGGGTGTGAGTGCTGGGGTGTGAGGGCTGAGTGTGAGTGCTGAGTGTGAGTGCTGGGGTGTGAGTGCTGGGGTGTGAGTGCTGGGGTGTGAGTGCTGGGGTGTGAGTGCTGGGGTGTGTGTGCTGGGGTGTGAGGGCTGGGGTGTGAGTGCTGGGGTGTGTGTGCTGGGGTGTGAGGGCTGGGGTGTGAGTGCTGGGTGTGAGTGCTGGGGTGTGAGTGCTGGGGTGTGTGTGCTGGGGTGTGAGGGCTGGGGTGTGAGTGCTGGGGTGTGTGTGCTGGGGTGTGAGTGCTGAGTGTGAGAGCTGAGTGTGAGTGCTGGGGCATGAGTGCTGGGGTGTGAGTGCTGAGTGTGAGTGCTGGGGCGTGAGTGCTGAGTGTGAGTGCTGAGTGTGAGTGCTGGGGTGTGAGTGCTGGGGTGTGAGTGCTGGGGCCAGAGTGCTGGGGCGTGAGTGCTGAGTGTGAGTGCTGAGTGTGAGTGCTGGGGTGTGAGTGCTGGGGTGTGAGTGCTGGGGCCAGAGTGCTGGGGTGTGAGTGCTGGGGTGTGAGTGCTGGGGTCTGAGTGCTGGGGTGTGAGTGCTGGGGTCTGAGTGCTGGGGAGTGAGTGCTGGGTGTGAGTGCTGGGGTGTGAGTGCTGAGTGTGAGTGCTGAGTGTGAGTGCTGGGGTGTGAGTGCTGGGTGTGAGCGCTGGGTGTGAGTGCTGGGGTGTGAGTGCTGGGGTGTAAGTGCTGGGGTGTGAGTGCTGGGGCCAGAGTGCTGAGTGTGAGTGCTGAGTGTGAGTGCTGGGTGTGAGTGCTGGGGTGTGAGTGCTGGGTGTGAGTGCTGGGGTGTGAGTGCTGGGTGTGAGTGCTGGGGTGTGAGTGCTGGGGTGCGAGTGCTGGGTGTGAGTGCTGGGGTGTGAGTGCTGGGTGTGAGTGCTGAGTGTGAGTGCTGGGTGTGAGTGCTGGGGTGTGAGTGCTGAGTGTGAGTGCTGGGGCCAGAGTACTGGGGTGTGAATGCTGAGTGTGAGTGCTGAGTGTGAGTGCTGGGGTGTGAGTGCTGGGGTGTGAGTGCTGGGGTGTGAGTGCTGGGGTGTGAGTGCTGGGGTGTGAGTGCTGGGGTGTGAGTGCTGGGGTGTGAATGCTGAGTGTGAGTGCTGAGTGTGAGTGCTGGGTGTGAGTGCTGGGGCGAGAGTGCTGGGTATGAGTGCTGGGGTGTGAGTGCTGGGGTGTGAGTGCTGGGTGTGAGTGCTGAGTGTGAGTACTGGGGTGTGAGTGCTGGGTGTGATTGCTGAGTGTGTGCGCTGGGGTGTGAGCGCTGGGGTGTGAGTGCTGGGGTGTAACCCCTGGGGTGTGAGCGCTGGGGCCAGAGTGCTGGGGTGTGAGTGCTGGGGTGTGAGTGCTGAGTGTGAGTGCTGGGTGTGAGTGCTGGGGTGTGAGTGCTGGGGTGTGAGTGCTGAGTGTGAGTGCTGAGTGTGAGTGCTGGGGTGTGAGTGCTGGGGTGTGAGTGCTGGGGAGTGAGTGCTGGGGTGTGAGTACTGGGGTGTGAGTGCTGGGGTGTGAGTGCTGGGGTGTGAGTGCTGGGGTGTGAGTGCTGGGGTGTGAGTGCTGAGTGTGAGTGCTGAGTGTGAGTGCTGGGGTGTGAGTGCTGGGGTGTGAGTGCTGGGGTGTGAGTGCTGGGGTGTGAGTGCTGGGGTGTGAGGGCTGGGGTGTGAGTGCTGGGGTGTGTGTGCTGGGGTGTGAGGGCTGGGGTGTGAGTGCTGGGGTGTGTGTGCTGGGGTGTGAGTGCTGGGGTGTGAGTGCTGGGGTGTGAGGGCTGAGTGTGAGTGCTGAGTGTGAGTGCTGGGGTGTGAGTGCTGGGGTGTGAGTGCTGGGGTGTGAGTGCTGGGGTGTGAGTGCTGGGGTGTGAGTGCTGGGGTGTGAGTGCTGGGGTGTGTGTGCTGGGGTGTGAGGGCTGGGGTGTGAGTGCTGGGGTGTGTGTGCTGGGGTGTGAGGGCTGGGGTGTGAGTGCTGGGTGTGAGTGCTGGGGTGTGAGTGCTGGGGTGTGTGTGCTGGGGTGTGAGGGCTGGGGTGTGAGTGCTGGGGTGTGTGTGCTGGGGTGTGAGTGCTGAGTGTGAGAGCTGAGTGTGAGTGCTGGGGCATGAGTGCTGGGGTGTGAGTGCTGAGTGTGAGTGCTGGGGCGTGAGTGCTGAGTGTGAGTGCTGAGTGTGAGTGCTGGGGTGTGAGTGCTGGGGTGTGAGTGCTGGGGCCAGAGTGCTGGGGCGTGAGTGCTGAGTGTGAGTGCTGAGTGTGAGTGCTGGGGTGTGAGTGCTGGGGTGTGAGTGCTGGGGCCAGAGTGCTGGGGTGTGAGTGCTGGGGTGTGAGTGCTGGGGTCTGAGTGCTGGGGTGTGAGTGCTGGGGTCTGAGTGCTGGGGAGTGAGTGCTGGGGTGTGAGTGATGGGGTGTGAGTGCTGGGTGTGAATGCTGGGGTGTGAGGGCTGAGTGTGAGTGCTGGGATCTGAGTGCTGGGGAGTGAGTGCTGGGGTGTGAGGGCTGAGTGTGAGTGCTGGGGTGTGAGTGCTGGGCTGTGAGTGCTGGGGTGTGAGTGCTGGGTGTGAGGGCTGAGTGTGAGTGCTGGGATCTGAGTCCTGGGGAGTGAGTGCTGGGGTGTGAGGGCTGAGTGTGAGTGCTGGGGTGTGAGTGCTGGGGTGTGAGTGTTGGGGTGTGAGTGCTGGGTGTGAGTGCTGAGTGTGAGTGCTGGGGTGTGAGTGCTGGGGTGTGAGTGCTGCGTGTGAGTGCTGAGTGTGAGTGCTGGGGAGGACAGTGGAATCGTGCACCTATTTGTTGTCTCATCAGCTCTGGCAATATTCCAAAGGGTATTGGTAAGCATTCTTGAAGGACTGCCAAAAGCAGCAGTATACTTGGATGATTTACTCAAAGATACATAGAAGATAGGAGCAGAAGAGGCCCTTTGGCCCTTCGAGCCTGCTCCGCCATTCATCACGATCATGGCTGATCATCCAACTCAATAGTCTAATCCTGCTTTCTCCCCATAGCCTTTGATCCCATTCTCCGCAGGTGCTATATCCAGCCGCCTCTTGAATATATTTAATGTTTTAGCATCAACTGCTTCCTGTGGTAATGAATTCCACAGGCTCAGCCTGTGTGGTGAACTCAGCCCAACGCATCACACAAGCTTGCCACCCTCACATTGATTCGGTCTACACCTCCCGCTGCCTCAGGAAGGCAAACAGCATTGTCAGAGAGACCCCTCCCACCCATCATCCAAATCATTAATATATATTGTGAATAGCTGGGGTCCCAGCACCGATCCCTGTGGTACCCCACTAGTTACTGCCTGCCAATTTGAAGAGGACCCATTAATTCCTACTCTTTGTTTCCTCTTTGCCAACCAGTTTTCTATCCATCTCAATACACTGCCCACAATCCAATGCTCTTTAAATTTGCAGAATAATCTCTTATGTCAAACGCCTTCTGAAAGTTCAAGGGCGGAATTCTCCGCAGGGGGCCGAATTCGTGAATGCCGTCGTGAACTTGGCCGAGGTTCACGAAGGCCTCGGAGCCCGCTCCCCGCACCTAATTCACCCCCACCCGGGGGGCTAGGAGCGGGCCTCCGTCTTTCTCGGCAGCGACCACGTCACGCCGAGAATGTGAAGTCTTCCGCGCATGCGCGGGTTGCCGGTTCCAACCCGCGCATGCGCGGATGACTTCATTGCGCAGATGGCGCGAACCGCGCATGCGCGGTGGCCGTCTTTCTCTCCAGCCGCCTGGCAAGACGTGGCGGCTTGATCTTGCCGGGCGGCGGAGGGGAAAGAGTGCGTCCGTTTTGAACGCTGGCCCGACGATCGGTGGGCACCGATCACGGGCCTGTCCCCTCCCGAGCACAGTCGTGGTGCTCCCGTGCCAATCGGGCCCCTAGATGCCCAAAACAGGCATCTGGCGCCCGTTTCACGAATGCAGCGACCAGGTGTGGTTGCTGCCGTGGTGAAACGTGCGTGAAGGGCCGGCCGCTCGGCCCATCGGCCTCGGAGACTCGCCATTCGCCATGAAAAATGCCGAGCACCGATTTTTCTGAGCCGGGGGGGGGGGGGAGAATCGCTGGGGGCGCCAGGGGGCTGTGAAAAATGTCAGGAGGCCCTCCCACAATTCTCCCACGCCACGTGGGGAGCGGAGAATTCCGCCCCAAATATCCCACATCAACTGGCTCCCCATTGTCGACTGTACTGGCTACATCTTCAAAGAGTTCTAACAGATTTGTCAAGCATGATTTCCCCTTCATAAATCCATACTGACTCTGACTGATCCTGCCACTGCTTTCTAAATGTTCCGCTATAAAGTCCTTGATAATGGATTCAAGCATTTTCCCCACTACCGATGTTAGGCTTACTGGTCTATAATTCCCTGCTTTCTCTCTACCTCGCTTTTTTAACATTGGATTGACGTGACCTACTGTCCAATCTGCAGGGACAGTTCCAGAGTCTATAGAATCCTGGAAGATGACCACCAATGCATCCACTATTTCCAGAGCCACCTCCTTAAGCACTCCGGGATGCAGATTCTCAGGCCCTGGGGATTTATCCGCCTTTAATCGCATCAGTTTTTCCAGCACCATTTCTCTACTAATGTTGATCTCCCTCAGTTCTTCCCTCTCACTAAACCTTTCATTCTCCAACATTTCTGGGATCTGATTTGTGTCCCCTTTTGTGAAGACAGAACCAAAGTATGTATTCAATTACTCAGCCATTTCTTTATCCTTTATTATGCGTTCCCCTGTTTCTGTCTATATAATTTGTCTTTACCAATTTCTTTCTCTTCACATATTTATAGAAACTCATAGGGCGGGATTCTCCCATTTGGGGAATAAGTCCCAGGCCTGTCGGGAAACGGGCGAGAATCACTCCGGGCATTTTCCTCAAATGTCTGGGGTGATTTTCCATTTTCCAGGGGGCTAGCAGATCCCTGGCATGCATCCCGCAGCTCCGGTTGCCGGCGGGGCCCTGCTGTCCAGACCGCACGGCTGTGCATGCGCGCGGCAGCCGCCAGCGGGTCCGCCCATGTGTGTGGCGGCCCACTTTGGCGTGGGTGCCGTGGACATGGTGGACCCACACTGCGAGCCCGCGCAGAGGAAGGTAGGTCCCCCCCAGATCACGATGGCCTGCTGATCGGTGTACCCCGATCGCGGGCCTGGCCACTGCTGATGCCCCCCCCGGAGTCAGATTCCCCCCACCGCCCACCAGGACCGCCATCGCGGACGTGGGTCCGAGCTCCCGTTGGGTGGTACCAGATATAAATCACGGCGGCGGGAGTTCAGCCGGTCGATCGCGGGGAATCTCTTTCAGCGGCCCCGAACGCGCTGCAACGACCTCGTGTGCTGACTGACGGGTCCGCGGAAAATCGGGGAAGCGTTGTCACGCCGGATTTCCACCGTGGATGGCTATTCTCCGTCCCCGCACCGGGCGTGATTCCGGCGCAGAGGGTTGGAGAGCCCGCCCTTAGTGTCAGTCACAAATCAATCTTAATCAATCCCTTCATCCTTCTTTGTTGAATTCTAAACTGCTCCCAATCCTCAGACCTATTATTTTTCTTGGCTAATCTGTATGTTTCTTCCTTGGATCGGATACTGTTTCTAATTTCCTTTGTAAGCCAAGGATTGGCCCTCTTACCCACTTTGCTTTTGTGCCAGACAGGAATGAACAGTTGCTGTAGTTCCCCCATGAGTTCCTTGAATGTTTTCCATTGCCTATCCACTGTCATCCCTTTAAGTAACTGTCCCCAATCTATCAAGGCCAACTCACGCCTCATATCCTCATAGTTCCCTTTATTAAAACTCAGCACCCTCGTCTCCGAATCAACTATTTCAATCTCCACCTTGATAAAAAATTCTATTGTGTTATGGTCGCTCATCCCCAAGGGGTCTTGCACAGCCAGGTTGGGTCTCATTACACAGTACCCAGTCTAAGTTGGCCTGCTCTTTAGTTAGTTCCTCCACGTATTTGTCAAGGAAGCCATCCCGTTTTCACTCCAGGAATTCCTCCTCTACGGCATTGTGGCTAATTTGATTTACCCAATCTATGTGAAGATTAAAATCACCCATGATCGGCATTATTCCCTTATTACATGCATCTCTAATTTTCTGTTTAGTGCCATTCCTAACATCACCAGTGCAGTTTGGGGGTCTGTGTATGACACCCACTAATGTTTTCTGTCCCTTGGTATTTCTCAACTCTACCCATAAAGATTCCACATTGTCAAAGCTAATGTCGTTTCTCACTATTGTGTTAATTTCCTCTTTAACCAGCAGTGCCACATCACCACCTTTTCTTTTATGCCTGTCCTTCCTAAATACTGAAAAACCTGGGACTTTCCCTATTCATCGCGGGAACCACCGATATGGAGCACATGGAAAACCTGTAGCAAGTACTCAGTCGGTTCTCCAATGTTAGTGCCCGGTTGACGAGGAGCAAAACTGTGTTTGAGGTGAAGGCGGTAACATACTTGGGGTGCAGGGTAGGTAGAGATGACCTGCTCCCTTAGAAGGAGAAAGTTCAAGCCATAGAAGGGGCCCCAACTTCGAGGAACACCACCAAACTCCGGTCATTCTTCGGTCTTATGAATTGTGATGGAAAATTCATCCTAGATTTGAGCACTCTGTTGGCTTCCCTCCACAGACTGCTTGGGGTGCCTCACAGGAAGAAGCATTCGTCGGGTGAATAGGCGTCTATCATCCTCACAACTCCTCATCGATTATGACCCACCTCGACCATCAGTCCTGACTTGCGATGACTCCCCCTATGCCATCGGGGGGTGGGGCTCCCTAACAGCACAGTGGGTGTACCTACACCTGAAGGAAGGAAGTGGTTCAAGAAGACAACACACCACCACCTTCTGAAGGACAAACAGAGATGGGCAATAAATGCTGGCCTAGCCAGCGACGCCCACATCCTGTATGTTACTTATTGCTTTGAAAGTCTTCTTTTGCAAATTAAAGTGGTTCCTTTTTGCTATTCAGTAAATAGGTAAATTGCCACCTCAGCTTACCAGCGAAGAGCCTTTTGCTGATAATTACAGGTTGGAGGCGATTAAAAAGAAACACAGGAATATGATTTGATATCCTTGAACTAGTGTCAGTGATTGCCACACAAAATCACAGAAGGATAAGCGCAATCTGATAGAACTGTGCATGGCAGTTCCAACACATTGTGCTCTGGCGAATAATGTAATGTAGGTTTGCTCCTCTGAGACCAGTCACTTCCCCAAAGAAGGTAAGGTTGGGGGCAGTGGTGGATATCAGAAGCTGCACATTCTTTGGCCAACACTTGTCTATGATTTGATGTTCAGCAAAAGAGTATAGAAATGGCAAAGGAACTGCCTCTGCGGTGGCATCATGGTGCTGTCACTGGACGAGTAAACCAAAGACCCACGGTAATGCGCTGAGGTCTCAGGTTCAAATCCCGCCACTACAGATGGTGAAATTTGAATTCAATAAAAATCTGAAATGAAAAGTCTAATCATAACCATGAAACCATTGTCGATTGTCGTAAAAACCCATCTGGTTCAGTAACGCCCTTTAGGAAGGAAATCGGTCTGGCCTGCATGTGACTCCAGACCAACAGAAATGTGGTTGATTCTTAACTGCCCCCTAAAGGGCAATCAGGGATGGGTAATAAATGCTCCAGCCAGTGACGCTCGCATCCCAGGAACGAATGAAGAAAAAACAGCTCCAGCCTGCCACATCATTGGAAGAACATGTAGGCCACAGGGAAAATCCATAAACGGAAAAGGAAAACCCCAAGGAATAAGCATAATGGTTCGACGTCACAGATTTGTTTGTAACTCCGTGCTATTCCTACATTACGACCAGATGAAATTTCTGTGCATCTGAGTTCCCAAGCAGAGGCCCAGCTGTGGATATCTCTAGCGTTTTGACCACTGCAGCTCCTTGATATCTAACACAATATCAGCTTGTTTCACTGTTAGATGAAGAAACTTGCTGCCTTTTTGAAGAACTCCAGAATGCTGGAAAACAGACGCACACCTCTCTGCATTACGTCAGCTCTGGGACCTGAAAGCTTAGCTTTCTAAGAAGCAAATGCTGAAACCACTAAATCAACAAGATTAGAGAGGCAACAAAACAGCCTCCTTGACTTTTCATGGCCTGTCCACATCTGGAAAAAGATGCAGAATCGGTGTGTTATTACAGACAATATTAAGCATGCACCTGTTATATGGTCTAAGAATTAAAAAGCTCTTTGAAGTAGATAAAAGTTTAGATGAAAAGAGTTACCAGGGCCCCTTATGCAGCTTTGTGTTAAGTATTTTTTTTTTACAGAAGACAATTTTATTCATGATAAAACAAGGGACTGAAAAGTGGTTGTTCATGCAGCTGGTAGAAGGGAAAAGCTTTGTAAGAGATGTCAGCTTCCAGTTCCATCCATAGGTGACTCCAGCTTTCACATCCTGTAAACAAACATAAACAGCTATCACACATTTATTAAATCCAAAAGTGTGTCTTTTCCCAAACTCTGGGATAAGTAATGTTGTTGAGAACCACATCCTGTGATTTCTCAGCTTTCGGCTATGTAATAGCCATATTTATCAAGCTTTGTTTAGAAAATGACCCAATAGTGTAATGGAAGGTTTAGCAACGGACTGCACGCTATCTGCCAGATATATTTATCTTTCAGCTCTTTAAGTGTTAAAGAGACGTGTTGACACTGATAAGGGTAGTGTTGCTTATATTTGCAATGACCAAATACTGATAGGTCGTGACCTGAATAGGATACTGTTCACTCCAAAAGAAGAGGATAGTGATGGGTCCCAGTGAGCAATGTGACAAGGAATTAAATTAATTACATTTAAAGCAAAGTCAATGGCTTTTTGACTCACGGCATCGCTTGAGGAGTATATGGACCGTGCCACTTCTGCCCTGTTTGCACAATAGAGGTTGCTTTGAACGTGCCGTAAACTGACAGCTTTTTCTGCTCCATGTGCGGTTCAGGCCCAGACCTAGGCACTCACACCACTGGTGCGTGACCAGGAGGAACGAGGTTACACTTCAGTTACACAGCGGGCCCTCTTGCCTCATTCTTTGTTCCCTCGCACAGTTCACTGTTCTTGCTGGCCGCAGAGGGAACAATGAAGGTGCTCACGATAGATTGGCTGGGGCCAAAGCTGCCATTGCAAACTGGCAGTCGAGTGGAACTAATCTGCAGAGGGCTTCCTGTGCGATAAGGCCCCCCCCCCCCCCCCACCCCCACCCCAGTAACCTAATCTTTGATGGGAATCAAAAAAAAATAGTTACCCGACTTTTAGCGATGCCTGAACTTTTTTCACATCAGTCTGTAGGCTTCCATTGGGGATGTTCCTAGTCATTTGATGTGGCAGCAATTAGCAAGGGACTTTTGTACTCTGAGCAGACGAGACAACCCACTTCAATAATCACATTTATGCTTTGAATGGGAACAAAAAGCTCGAGGAACAGATAACATGGTTACATCAAACAGAAAACTAGTTGTGCTTGTAACTATTATTGCTTTTCTTTTATACAGCTTAAAGTGTTACTTTTCCCATGAGAAAGTTCCACGCTGGGTGACAATCGGAGACGAGTTCCTCACCACCTCCAGCCCTGGACACTGCTTTATGTGAGTGTATGACCCTGTTTTCAGGCTGCCTCCTTTGTCCAATTAGGTTTTCCTGCTACCAATAATACAAAAGATATTAAAATTGAAACTGACTCGTACAACGCAGGAGCCTTTTGGGGAATTTATTCTGCTCTTTTATTCCGTGTACCACTACTTCACAGATTGAACAATCTTTGAAGGAAAGATAGACCGGGTATGTTTGACATTTCAAGAAATGGGACAGTCTTCATTGCCTCTTCCAAAGATCGACATTGTGCTTTGAATTAACATACTTCACATTAAAAATACAACCATTGCAATGATAACACTGTCATTTTTTTCTGTATTAAAAATGCCTTTGATTACAGTGAGCATTGCATACATATTTATTTTCCATTAAAAATTCATTTATTATCTTTTAGCCCTTTTAATGCAACTCACATTCGGCAATCACTTAGGGATTCCACTGCAATCCGGGCAAGATTCTTTCACGCTCTATATGTGGACAGGGAACTCTGAAAGTTTAACACGTGTAGACCATACGATATAGAAGCAGAATTAGGCCACGCGGCCCATCTCGTCTGCTCCGCCATTCGATCAGGGCTGATATATGTTTCTCATCCCCGTTCACCTGCCCCCTCCCCTCCTGATCCCCTTATTAATCAAGAACAGCAGATTTGTGCTTGAGCTGCTGTTACCTACAGAGCTACAGATCAAGAGCTGGAAGGTGGAATTCGACAGAACAGTTCTTTCTTAGAACAAAAGAACTAGGAGCTGGTGTTGGCAATTTAGCCTTTCGAGCCTGTTCCTCTATTCAGTACGATCATGGCTGATTCAACTCCACCTTCCTGCTCGTTCTCCGTAACCCTTCAAACCATTACTAATTCAAAATCTGTCTAATTCCTCCTTAAATTTACTCAATGTCCCAGCATCCACCAAAACCTCGGGAGGGATTCTCTGATCCTGAGGTGAAGTGTTGACGCTGTTGTAAACGACGTCACGTTTCCCAACGGCGTCAACATGGCCTCAGGATCAGCAATGCTGGCCCCTACAGGGGTCCAGCACGGTGCTGGAGTGACCCACGCCGCTCCAGCTGCTGATCCCGGCATCAACTGGGTGCCGCAGTGTCTGCGCATGCGCAGCGGCACCAGCGCCAACACGCGCATGCGCAGCGGCTCCCTACTCCGCGCCGGCCCAGACGCAACATGGTGTCGGGCTAAAGGGGCCGGCGTGGAAGAAAGGAGGCCCCCAGCACGATAGGCCGGCCCGCCAATCGGTGGGTGCCGATCGCGGGTCAGGCCACAACGGAGGCCCGCCCACGAGGTCGGATCCCTCCTCCCTCCCCACAGGCAGCCCTTGGACCCTTCCACGCCGAGGTCCCACCGGCTAAAAGCAGGTTGGAACGGCGCCGGCGGAACTCGGGCTTCTTGTTACGGCCGCTTGGCCCATCCTGAGCCGAGAATCGCCGGGGGGGGGGGGGGGGTGGTGTCCCGTAGAGTGGCCCCTGACCGGCGCCGCACCAACTGCGCCTGGCACCGATTCTCTGCCCTGCGGAGAATCGCGTTCTGCCGTTGGGGCGGCGTGGCTCGATTCGCGCTGGATGCGGCGATTCTCCAGCCCGGCCCAGGGCTGAGAGAATCCCACCTCTCATCTCTGGAATCAATCTAATGAACCTCCTCTGAGCTGCCTCCAATGCCACTACATCTTTCCTCAAATAAGGGACCAAAACTGCACAATACTCCAGGTGCAAAATTACCAATACCTTGTGTAGTTGCAACAACACTTCCTTACCTTTATACTCTATTCCTTTTCTTATAAATGCCAACATTCAATTTGCTTTCTTTGTTATTTGCTGTACCTGCATGTTTGTTTTCTGTGACTCAAGCATGAGGACATCCAGGTCCCTCTGCATCGGAGCACCCCGAGGTCTCTCCCCATTGAGATACGAAGTTGCCTTTCCATTTATCCGACCAAAATGGATGATCTCACACTTATCCACGTTAATCTCCATCTGCCACATTTTGGCCCACGTGCCTAACCTATCTGTATCCATTTGTAAGGTTCTTATTTCCTCATTGTAACTTACTGTCCCACCTATTTTAGTGTCATCTGCGAACTTGGCTGTTGAACCCTGTAGGGTTTCTATCCCGGTATCCAAGTCGTTAATATAGATTGTAAAGAGCTGGGGCCCAAGGAAAGATCCCTGTGGTACCCCACAAGATGCTAGTGCGAGACTCGACTTTTTCGCCCTCAAACTGAATTTTGAATTCTACCATACAATGGTCACTATTCGCTAGAGCAGGGGTGGGCAAACTACGGCCCGCGGGCCGCATGCGGCCCGCCAAAGATATTTATGCGGCCCACCAAGTCATAAAAAAAAATTTTTTTTTTTTAAATTTAAAAAAAATATATAAGGTTAATGGGGGGGGGGGGGGGGGTGGGGCTGTTGGGTTACTTACTGGTATAGGGTGGATACGTGGACTTGAGTAGGGTGATCATTGCTCGGCACAACATCGAGGGCCGAAGGGCCTGTTCTGTGCTGTACTGTTCTATGTTCCATATGAGGCACTCAGAATCATAACCGGGTGAAGTAATTATTTTACTTAATATACTATGCGGCCCTTTAAAATTGTGAATTTCTGAATGTGGCCCTTGCACGGAAAAGTTTGCCCACCCCTGCGCTAGAGGATCCTTAACTATGAAGTCTTCAATTAATCCCTCCTCATTACACAATACCAAATCCAGAGTAGCCTACTCCCTGGTTGGTTCCATAATATAATGTTCCAAGAAACAATCTCTAATACATTCAATGAACTCTCCATCCCTTGCCAATTTGATTGATCCAGTCTATGCGCATATTAAAATCACCCATGATTATTTTCATACCGTTCTGCAAACTCCCTGGGCGAGATTCTCCCATATGGGGAGAAATCGTAAGGCTGGCGTCAAACCCGGGCGGGTTTGACGCCAGCCCCCCCCTTCCCGACCGGGAACCGATTCTGGTCCCCGGTCGGGGCTAGCAGCCCGACGCCGTAAGCTCCGGCATCACGGGCTTAACGAATTTCGTTAAGCCCGCTTGCCGGAGTTAGCGCCGGCTGACGCGTTATATGACGTCAGCCGCGCATGCGCGGATTGGAAGACTCCAACCCGCGCATGCGCGGATGACGTCATCGCGCATTTGCGCGAAACCCGCGCATGCGTGGGCCGGGTTGCCCCTCAGCCGCCCCGCGAATGGATACTGCGGGGCGGCGGAAGGAGAAATAGTGCGCGGGCCCATGGCACCCTTGGCACGGCCGTGGTACTGCCGTGCCAATCGGTGCCATGATTATAAAATGCGAGTGTTTACGGCCGTTTTTACGAACGGCCAGACCAGGTGTGTTTGCCGTTCGTAAAAACAGCCGTAAAGGGCTGGGAACTCGGCCCATCTATCAGCTGTGAATCGCTGCCGGCCGTAAAAAAACGGCGGCAGCGATTCGTGTCGGGAGTTGGGCGTGGGGGGGGGGGAGAATAGCGGGAGGGCGTCGGAACAGCGTGGCCGTAAAATTTTACGAGCCACGCTATTCTCCGCACCGTCGGGAGTGCGGAGAATCTCGCCCCCTATATTTCCTGGTTTATACTGTGCCCCACTGCAGAGCTACTGTTTGGGGATCAATAGATTCTTCCTCCCAGGGACTTCTTTCCTTTGCTATTTCCTCCCAGGTTGATTCCACGTCTTGATCTTCCGTGTTTATGTCATTCCTCATTACAGCACTGATCCCTTCCTTCACCAGCAAAGCTGCACCGCCTCCTTTTCCTTTCAGTCCATCTTTCCGAAATACTGAGTACCCTTGGATATTTAATTCTCAGACCTGGTCTCCTTCTAACCATGGGCTGGATTCTCAGACCCCCGACACCGAAATCGCGTTCAGCTACAGGGCGGAGAATCCGCGATGATGCCGAAATCGGGGGCGGCGCCGCTTTCACGATGCTCCCCCCCAACTGAAAACACGCTGTGTCCACGACTTCCGTACGTTGGCTGAGGACCGGCCCCTAATGCTCCGCACCCGACCGGCCAAGTTCCCGACGTCGAGGGACAAGTGTGGTCTCACCCGTCGGGAACTCGCCGTGACGGCTGCGGGCCCAGTACAGCATCGCCACAGTCAGGGGTGGACATATTTGGGGCTGGGGGCACTGTGGTACCGTGGTGGGGCGGTCCAGGGCACGCATGCCGGCCAAAGGGGGGAACTATTTTGCGGGCCGGGTCCACGAGCAGCATCCGCCACGAAGCACAGCGCAGCCGCTGAAGGCCGCCACCATGTGCATGCACAGCCACGGTCCCGCCAATTCTCCAGGCCATATCGGCAGCTAGAGCTGGTAGCTCTAAGCTGCTTGGCTGCCAGCACACCCACCCTCCCCAAGCCCCACGGAATGGAGAATCGGTGGCTGTTTCACAATGATTTTTCCGTCGTGAAATGCCACCGTTTTGACGGTAGCGTGGGGATTTAGTCTCCAAAACGGATAATCCAGCCCCATCTCTCAGTAATTGAAAATTGCTTATTGTCACAAGGAGGCTTCAAATGAAGTTACTGTGAGAAGCCCCTAGTCGCCACATTCTGGCGCCTATTCGGGGAGGCTGGTCCGGGAATTGAACCGTGCTGCTGGCCTACCTTGGTCTGCTTTCAAAGCCAGCAATTTAGCCCTGTGCTAAACCAGCCCCAAACCATAGCCTTTTGTCTCTATTTGCACCGTTAACTCATTAATTTTGTTCCGAATGCTTTGTGCATTTAGAGACAAAGCTTTTAAATTTGTTCTGTCAAATTTCCCTCCTCTTTTATAATTCTTTGTTGCATTAAGACAGTCACCCATTCTGTCCCTCATCTTCATTTTCTGGTAACCATCTGCCACATCGCAAACCTGCACTACAACCTCCTCCTTTAGTTATCATTTTCTAATCTTCCCGGCAACTGAACCCTCCCTCTCTATTCAGTTTGCAGCCCTATCTGAAGCCCTAGTGATAGGGGCGAAATTTTCCGACCCCCAGCAGGGTCGGAGAATCGCATGGGGCCGCCGAAAATCCCGCCCCCGTCGTGGCAGAGATTCTCCGCCACCCGGGAAGTGGCGGCGGCGGGAATCTCGCCATTCCGATCGGCGAGGCCCCTGCGGTGATTCTCCGGCCCGGATGGGCCAAAGTTCCGCCGCTGGGAGGCCTCTCCCGCCGCCGAGGTTTGAATCACCTCTGTAACGGCGGGATCAGCGGCGCGAGCAGGCCCCTGGCGTCCTGGGGGGGGGCAGGGGGGCGATCGGACCCCGGGGGGGTGCCCCCACGGTGGCCTGGCCCGTGATCGGGGCCCCCCGCTCAGACTCCAGGCCAGTGCCCTGGGTGCACTATTTCTCCTCCGCGGCCGCCACGGCCTCCGCTATGGCGGAAGCGGAAGAGAAACCCACATCGGCTCCGGCGCGGGGCTAGCCCCCAAAGGTGGGGAGAATTCCCCACCTTTGGGGAGGCCCGACCCTGGAGTGGTTGGCGCCACACCCCTACTCCGGGACCCCCCGTCACGCCGGGTAGGGGAGAATCCCGCCCATGATTTGCCAGGACTCTGGTCCCAGCATGATTTAGGTGAAGACCGTTCCATCGGAACAGCTCCCTCCTTCCCCAGTACTGGTACCAATGTCCCATGAATTCAAACCCATTTCACCCACGCCAACCTTTGAGCCACGCATCTACCTCCCCAATCTTACTGACTCTGTGCCAATTAGCTCGTGGCTCAGGCACTAATCCAGAGATTTTTACCTTTTTGTTCTGATTTTTAATTTAGCCCCTAGCTGCTCATATTCCCTCAGCAGAACCTCTGTTCCAGTTCTACCTGGTACCTACGAGGACCATGATAACCGGATCTCTACCCTCTCACTCCACATTCCTCTGCAGTCCAGATGTGGAATCCTGAATCCTGGCATCAGACAGGCAACGCAATCTTCGGGATTCTCCATCCTGGTCACAGAGAAATGTGTCAATGCCCGAACTATACTATCCCCAATTACGACTGCATTTCTCTTCTCTCCTCGGATTGGATTGGATTGGATTGGATTGGATTTGTTTATTGTCACGTGTGCCGAGGTACAGTGAAAAGTATTTTTCTGCCAGCAGCTCAACAGATCATTCAGTACATGGAAGAAAAGGGAATAAAAGAAAATACATAATAGGGCAACACAAGATAACAATGTAACTACATAAGCACCGGCATCGGATGAAGCATGCAGTGTGTAGTGTTGATGAGGTCAGTTCATAAGGGGGTCATTTAGGAGTCTGGTGACAGTGGGGAAGAAGCTGTTTTTGAGTCTGTTCATGCGTGTTCTCAGACTTCTACATCTCCAGCCTGATGGAAGGAGTTGGAAGAGTGAGTAAGCCGGGTGGGAGGGGTCTTTGATTATGCTGCCCACTTTTCCCAGGCAGCGGGAGGTGTAGATGGAGTTAATGGATGGGAGGCAGGTTCGTGTGATGGACTGGGCGGTAATTCACGACTCTCTGAAGTTTCTTGCGGTCCTGGGCCGAACAGTTGCCATACCAGGCTGTAATGCAGCCCGATAGGATGCTTTCTATGGTGCATCTATAAAAGTTGGTAAGGGTTAATGTGGACATGCCGAATTTCCTTAGTTTCCTGAGGAAGTATAGGCGCTGTTGTGCTTTCTTGGTTGTAATGTCGACGTGGGTGGACCAGAACAGATTTTTGGAGATGTGTACCCCTAGGAATTTGAAACTGCTAACCATCTCCACCTCGGCCCCATTGATCCAGACAGGGGTGTGTACAGTACTTTGCTTCCTGAAGTCAATGACCAGCTCTTTAGTTTTGCTGGCATTGAGGGAGAGATTGTTGTCGTTACACCACTCCACCAGGTTCTCTAGCTCCCTCCTGTATTCTGACTCGTCGTTATTCAAGATCCGGCCCACTATGGTCGTATCGTCAGCAAACTTGTAGATGGAGTTGGAACCAAACTTTGCCACGCAGTCGTGTGTGTACAGGGAGTAGACTAGGGGGGTTAATTACGCAGCCTTGTGGGGCCCCAGTGTTGAGGACTATTGTGGAGGAGGTGTTGGTGTTTATTCTTACTGATTGTGGTCTGTTGGTCAGAAAATCGATGATCCAGTTGCAGAGTGAGGAGCCAAGTCCTAGGTTTTGGTGCTTTGATATGAGCTTGGCTGGGGTTATGGTGTTGAAGGCGGAGCTGTAGTCAATAAATAGGAGTCTGATGTAGGAGTCCTTGTTTTCGAGATGCTCTAGGGATGAGTTCAACCAGGGAAATGGCGTCTGATGTGGACCGGTTGCAGCAGTATGCGAATTGCAGTGGATCAAGGCGTTCCGGGAGTATGGAGGTGATGCGCTTCATGATCAATCTCTCAAAGAACTTCATTACGACTGAAGTCAGGGCCACCGGACGGTAGTCATTGAGGCACGTTGCCTGGTTCTTCTTTGGTACCGGTATGATGGTGGTCTTCTTGAAGCAGGTGGGGACCTTGGAGTGGAGTTGGGATAGGTTAAAGAGGTCCGCGAACACCTCTGCCAGCTGGTCCGCGCAGGCTCTGAGTGCACGACCAGGGATCCCGTCCGGACCCGAGGGTTCACTTTCAGGAAGGCCGATCTGACTTCGGAAGCTGCGATGGTGGGTATGGGTGAATTATGGGCTGCTGGGTCACTCGACAGCGGATTGTTGGCTACATTCTCGAACCGAGCATAGAATGCATTGAGTTCACTTGAACGGCTCCCTGTACCACGGTGCTGTGGTCAGTTTGTTCATCCTCCCTCCAGTCCCCATTCCTGTCCACACAGGGAGCAAGAATCTCAAACCTGCTGGACAAGAACAAAGGCTGAAACTTCTGCAACCCTACCCTCTGCATCCAGCTTCCTGCCTCACTCACAGCCACACCCTCCTGTCCCTGATCACTGGCCAGATTCAAGGTAGTTAGCCCAAAGGGTGTGACTATCTCCTGAAACACAGCATTCAGGTAATTCTCCCCTCTCTGATGTGTCACAGCATCTTAAGCTCAGAATCCACCTCAACTCTGAACCGGAGTCCCTCAAGCAACCAACACTTACTAAAGATGTGGTCACGAGGAACCGCAATGGTGCCCACCAGCTCCCACGTCACGCAGGGACAACATATCACCCGATCCTGCATCTCTATTTTATTTAATTAGATTTCAATTTGTTTTTTAATTGAAATTTCATCTCTCTCTGTGTTCCTTGACAAAATCTCGCACCTCTCTCTGTGCTCTTAAATGAAAAATCTTGCCTTTCTCTTTGTCCTTTAATGAGATCTCGCTTCTCTCTCCGTGCTCTTACTTCATAATCAAATTCAGAACTCTCATCTGACTCGCCATTATTGCTGTTCCCTTAGACTCGGACGTCTCTTTCTTATGGTAATCTTTGGCCTTAGAATTCTCAAAATCTGGTTCTCTACTAGACCTTATCTGTGACAGGTTTCTGTGAGGAATTATTCTCGTAGAGATAATTTTATCAGTAGCAGCAGAATCAAATTCACTTTCATCGTCATTTGAAATATGAGCAACATCTTTCAACATTTCTTTCTTTGAGACATTTAGTACCCACATACCCTACCATTGGTATCTCATGTGATTTCTGCAGTACTTCTCTTGGACTCTCTGTAACCATAGGAGAAGCTGCAACCATCACTCCCTGCTAAATCATTCACCAACGTAAATCTACTCCGTCCACTGGGAATTTCTTAACCACTCCGCCAACTACTGGACCGGACACTAAATCACGCTCCAATTATACTTTCAACAATGTACCTGGGCTATAATCTCCACCCATCCCATTCACTAACCTTAACTTTCATTGAGCTTTCTGGAGCGCCAAGTCCTTCTCCAGTAGGAGAGTTTGAGTAGCCACTGTATCCCTTAAGGTAGTTATGGATTTGGCTACATCATTGGATGAAACTGGGGTGATCTTCCCCTTAGACAAAAACCCTGCCTATCTCTCCTCTTCCTCATTCATCACACCTGCTCTCACAGAGGTGTTTACCTCACGTCTCCTAAGTCCAGTTGAAGCTACAGTCTGCTCTTAGGTGTTTTCTACTTCTGCTCCATTTTTGGAATTGTCCTTTGAACCCCCACCAGTCCCACAGGCTTTCTTTGCAACTTCCAACGAACGAGTCCCACCTTGATACAATGGTAACACCTAGACTTTCAAGTCTCACCTCCACCTTCAGTACCTTCCTTCTGGGTCTATGGATGAGATCTCGGCGAATTCCCAGTTATCCATTCGTTACCGTGGTTACCTGCCTTCTTTTCACTCTCCCATTTCCTATCCTTTTCAAAATTGTTGGGGTGACAGAACAAAGGTTTAAATTTATGGATCAGCTCAGTTTAGCAGTCATCACTCTCTGGTCTTCAACATGTTTTCTTATTATAGAAGGTAGGGAATTCTTAAATTCCTCTAAGAGAATGACTTCTCTCAGAGTCTCCTAGGTAGTTGTAACTCCCAACACTCGTACCATAGATCAAAATTGTTCTGCTTAATCCATTCGAATTTGCCGTTATGTCTGTCCCGGCTGTCACCTTAAATTACAAATCTTTAACCTTTCTGCTACAGGAACCAGCATAGCCTTTTTTACCACGTCATAATTCTTAGACTCCTGCTCCGACAGGGAAACATAATCTTCCTGCACCCGCCCCGTCAATTTACTCTACGTGGGTAATGTCCTCTTTTCTCTTGGCCAATCCGTTTGTGTTCCTATTTTCTCAAAAGCCCTAAAAAAAACTTCCTTCCCTTCGAATTGTGGGAGGGCCTGCATAAAGTTCTGAGATTAAACACCCCTCTAATTTCCAGTTTCTTAAGCTTGATCTTTCTCTCTATCACCTTTTCCTCTCAATTTGTTTTTCTTTACCCTTTACTTTCTGCTATTTCTCCACTACTCTTCTCTTTCTTTTTGCTTCATCTCCATTTCTTTTCCATTCTTTTTAATTCCCTTTCATGCTCGAACTGCAAAAGCATTCTCTCCAGCTCAAACACCCCACCAGCAAATGTCTTTGATGCCACGCTCCCTCGTGTGAGCTCTCCCATGTTCCTAGCATCGCTTTCAAATTTAACTGTTGAAAAAAAAAATTGAAAAATGTTGAGCAATCACTTCACTTACCTCCACCTTCCTTGCTCTAGCTGGTACTTCTATTTCTAATTCACGTACCAATTCGACTCGCTTGTCTTTTCAAAGATCTTTTCAATAAACCAGAGATAAACTCTCGGCCTGAAGAAAACCCTTTAGCAGTTCCCAGAGCCATCCTGTTAGATCACCACAAACCTGGTGTCTTTTTAAAATTTATACTGTAACCCAAACCCTATGGGTCCAAAGGTCCCAGCCTGAGTCCCTAGATAATGGTGCGATGCCTGGGCTAGTGCACGGTCAATTTCAGCCCCCCGTGCCCCGGTGTCACGGCAGAAGTGAACTCATCAATAATTCTTATAAAAATACCCAACGTCTTTGGCCCTTTACTGCTCAATAATCACAATCACCAGGTTTGTAATCAATTATTGTTTATTTGTACGATAATGAAATATGCAGCAAATACTCTTTATTTCAGATGATGGTTTACAGCACACTTTCCTTCACAGCAAGCTTGCAGATTAAAGTCTCTGGTCTGTAGCCTGGAATGGTCTTCTCTGTAGATTCATTACATTCTCCGTCGATTCAGGTTGTCTGTAGTTTAGAAATGCAGGTACTCACAGCTTTTCCAGAGAGGCACCTTGGGCGGGATACTTGAGCCCACGCCGGGTCGGAGAATCGCCGGGGACGCGGGAAATTCCTGCCACTCCGCTCCAATGCCGGGATGTGATTCTCCGCCGACCGGACAATCGGTGCCAATCGCACCCGAGCGGTCGCTGTAGCATCATCGGGGGCCACTGAAAGAGGTCCCGTCGGCATGGTTCCAACCTGGTACCACCAAGCGGGAGCTCGGACCCGCGGCCGTGGTGGACGTCCTGGTAGGGGGATCTGACTCTGGGGGGGGGGGCCCTCCACAGAGTCCAGGCCCGTGATCGGAGGCTTTCAATCGGCGGGCGCTCGCGATCTGGAGGGGGCATGCCTCTTTCCGCGCGGACCCGCTGTAGGTCTCCGCCATGTTGCACGGTGCCGGCGTAGTGACGGCAACCACTCGCATGCAGCGGCGTGGAGACGGCCGTCGTGCGCCTGCGTGGACCCGTGCCGGCTGTGCAGGGCCACCTTTCAGTGCCGGAGCAGCGTGCAGCACTCAGGCACTGTGCAGGCCCCCTGAAGACCCCTGAATTACTGGGCCAGGAGGCCTGTTGATGCCGGCGTACACCAGTCCGGTGTTTATGCTGGCGTCAACTTGTCCGGGATTTCGGAGAATCCCGGCCCCCACTTCTCTTTAAACTTTTCTTTCAGTTTGTGGTTTGCATTTAGGCCTCTGTAATTTCTAGAGTCCTAAAGTCTTGGAGGTTTACAACATGAAAAAAGGTCCTTCAGCCCAACTTGTCCATGCCGCCCACTTTTTACCACTAAGTTAGTTCCAATTGCCCGCATTTGGTCCACATCCCTCTATACCCAGCTTTCCCATATAACTGTCCAAATCTTTTTAAAAGACAAAATTGTACTCCCCTCTACCACTGCCTCTGACAGCTCGTTCCAGATACTCACCACTCTGAAAGAATTTCCCCTCTTACTTTTAACCTATGCCCTCTAGTTTTAGACTCCCCTACCTTTAGGAAATAATGTTGACTATCTAACTCTCCTGTAACCTCTGGATTCTTCTGCTTGAATTACAGATATAGGCTGCTTGTCTTAAAGAGGCATGTCCATTAATCATCCATGGATCAAAATATGAACGATAAAATATAAGAAAGTGGAAATAATGGAATAAACAGGAAGGACCCTGACAGCTGTGAAAGAGGCGGTGATGAGTTGCTGCAGTGCATCGTTTGTAGGGTATGCACACTGCTGCCACTGTGCGTCGGTGGTGGATGGAGTTAATATTTAAGGTGATGGATGGGGTGCTGATCAAGTGGGCTGCTTTTCCCTGAATGGTGTTCAAGTTCTTGAGAGCTATAGGAGTTCCACCTATCTCTAAATCAGAAGATTACGGCCGGGATTCTGCGCCGGCGGGATTCTCCGTTTTGCCGGCACCCGGGGGGGTTTCCGACGGCGTGGGGCTGCCCCACAATGGGAAACCCCATTGACCGGCTGGCATAACAGAGAATCCCGCCGGCGGGTCGGGGCAGAAATGTGGCGCGGCGGGGTGGAGTCCCAGCCCTACGACTTCAAGTCCCACTATCACCTGACTGAGAGAGTGCTGGGTGAAATGTTAAACCAAGGTCTATTTTTACTTCTCTCTCAGGTGGATGTTTTGAAGAAACGCAGGGGAGTTCTCCACAGTGTCCTGGCCAATATTTATCCATCAATCAACACACAAAATCAGACTATCTGGTTTTGTTGCTAATTATGGGATTTTGCTGTGTGCAGATTTCCTGTTGCATTTTTTGCAATACAGGCGGGATTTTCCTGCGAAGCCCTTTGGGATGAGCTGTGAGCATTAATGGTATTATATAACTGAGAGTTCTTTCTGTTGAATTCTAGATCACAACTCACTAATTCTCATTCAAATCTACAATTGCATTTCAACACTTTTTTTAAAAATACATTTTTATTCAGTTTTTTAAAATTATACATAAACACAAACAATAACAATAAAAACAACAAATTATTTCCCAATAATAACGACAACCCCCACCACCCCATCCCCCTTTCCCCTACCCCACATTCCTTTAACACCTAACGGTGATCAACTCTTTAAAGTACTAAATGAACAGTCGCCATCTCCGGTAGAATCCATCAATTAAGCCTTTCATGATGTACTTAACTTATTCAAGCTATAAAAATTCGATATGATCTCCAAGTCATATTGAGGCACTGGGTGGAGAAGATGATCTCCACCTCATTAGCCTACAAGCTATTACTGAGGTGAAGGCGGGAACATCAGCCCCCGTCACTATCTGCAGCTTGGCCAAGTCCGACACCCCAAATATGGCTACGAGAGGACTTGGATTCAACTTGATTTGTAGAATGGCCGACATTTTAACACTTTCTACAGATGTCACTGCAGAAATCAAAACTTTTATTTTAAGCTTTCAACCACTCAGCAACTTTCTAAGCCTCACTCTCCCCTCCTGTACTTGTGTGTAGCCCCTCGCCTCTGCATCTCGTTCCCCTGTGCCCCCAGCAGTCCAGCTCCATTATCTGCTGTTTGTATCCAACAGTTTAAATCTCTGTTTCCAGCTCTGTGACTTATTTTAACCTCTCTCCCCATCCCCTTCTCCAGTATCAACATCATCACTCCCCCCCTCCTAAACTCTGACATGCACTTCAATCTTGCCCTGTACCCTATATGAACCCAGGTTGGTTGCTGTCATAAGCCCCTAGTCGCCACACTCCGGCGCCTGTTCGGGTACACAGAGGGAGAATTCAGAATGTCCAAATTACCAACAGCACGTCTTTCGGGACTTGTGGGAGGAAACCGGAGCTCCCGGAGGAAACCCACGCAGACATGGGGAAAGTGTAGACTCCGCACGGATAGTGACCCAAGCTGGGAATTGAAACTGGGACCCTGGAGCTGTGAGGCAACAGTGCTAACCACTGTGCTACTGTGCCACCCAAGCAATATTTAACCTTCTGATTAGTTACAGAGCTACAGATATTCTCAGCTTTCTGAGTGTTTAATACACGATTTTCGGTGGGATTCTCTCAGCCCACGGCAGGCCGGAGAGAGGAGAATCGGCGCCATTGGCGCCAGCGCGGTCGGCGCCAGTCAGTTGGGGGCCGCTCTACGCGGCCTCCCCGGAATTTCTCCGCCTGGGATGTGCCGAGTGGCCGTAAAAAACGTCTGAGTCCCGCCGGCGCCGTCCACGTGTGGTCTTACCCGGCGAGACCTCTGCGTGCATCCTTCCGGGGGTGGCCTGGTGTGGGATGGGGAGGGGGGTCCGACCCCGGGGGGGCTCCGCGATCGGGGCCTACCAATCGGCGGGCCGGCCTCTTGGGCAGGGGGCCTCTTTTGCTCCGTGCCGGCCCCTGTAGCCCTACCCCATGCTGCATCGGGGCCGGCACGGAGAAGGAAGCCACGGCACAGGCACACAATTGCACCGGTCGCAGCGCGCATGCGCAGACCCGCGGCGCCCATTTGAGGCCGGTATCGGCAGCTGGAGCGGCGTGGGTCGCTCCAATGCCGTGCTGGCCTACTGAAGGGCTCGGAATCGCTGCTCCTGGGGGTTTGTTGACGCCGTCGTGAAAAGCGACGGAGTTTATGACGGCATCAACACCTAGCCTCAGGATCAGAGAATCCCACCTTTTGTTTAGGGAAATGGCTGTGTGTTTACATAAAGTGGTAGACCATTCTAGGGATAGGTACTTGGAAGTAAAGGGCTGTTTAGCATTTGGAGACTAACAGGCAATTGATCATGGCCAATCTACCTACCACTGCACATCTTTGGACTGTGGGAGGAAACCGGAGCACCTGGAGGAAACCCACGCACACACGGGGAGAACGTGCAGAATCTGCACAGATAGTGACCCAAGGCGGGTATCGAACGCAGGCCCCTTGTGCTGTGAAGCAACAGTGCTAACCGCTGTGCTACCGTGCTGACCAGGTTATAACCATTTGCTGCCTCGAAATATTTTGCCTCATACCGACCCTGCTTCGTTTGCGAATCATTTTTAATCTGTGCTCTCTGGTTATTGACCCTTTAGCCATTGGAAACTGTCCCTCTTTATTTACACGATCTAAACACTTGATAATTTTAAACACCTCTCCCAAATCTCCTCTTGAGCTTCTTTGCTCACAGCAGAGTAGACTTCAGCTTCTGTAGCCTGTGCACCGAACTCCCCACCAGCCAGTCACTGACGGGTTGCACACAAAGAAGTATCAGTCTGCGGAATTTGCGGGGTCTCCGGCCAATTTGGGGTGACTTGCAGGTGTCTCTTCGTATACCCCCCCTCCCTTCTCACATTCACACCCTTCTGGAGCGTTCTCTGTCTTCCAGCCAATTAGGTTACCTTAGGGTGAGTGGGTGGGGGTGGGGTGAGGGTGGCCGCACCCAATGGAATTGCCAATTCCATATATGGAAAATTCCAGGAATCCCCTCGAGGTTCATTCTCAGGTGTCCGAAGGGCACACAGCCCTTTCCAAATAAGGTGTTGAGCCAGGCCGATACTGGAACTGGGGTGCCCGCGAGTCGGACCACCACTGACCAAGACAAGTCTTTATTTGGTCAAGGACGAGCATCTCCAGTCCCAGCTTGCAGGACAAGTCCAGACTTGCCCTTGTTCGCCCCTGACCAGTGTCTGTCTTTGCTTGGCCTGTCCAAATTCCCATCAGGCCTGGTGGCTCAAGCTGTTTGATTTTGATTGTCCAATTCTGTATCTGGCCTCGCTCTTCAGACTGGTGGTCAATCGGCCACAATTGTAAAACAGGCAATGCCAGATGGGACACTGATTACGAAACCTAACCTGCCCAATTTTCCTTTACAGAGGCATAGCACAGGCAAAAGTCAAATCGCTCACCAGTACTGAACCGGGAACAATTTTATAGACTTCTCCATGGAAATAACGCATCTTAGTGTTGCCAATAAAGTTTGCTGTGTTCACTGAAAGGGACCGTGCTTCCCATTCAGACAGAAGACTAACATGTACGTTTTTTAGATTTGCCCTCAGCACTTTGCAATCCCGCAGATCGCTGAGTAGCCAGTTTAAATATCAAAGACCTTAATTCCCAAAACAGGTTTAACACTATAGGTACTCTACATGCCTCTGCATGACAGCGTTCTCTCATTTGTTATTTTACTTAAATGGAAGAATTAGATAGAAATTAGGGATCATTGTAAAATTGTTACCAGTTTCTTAAAAATTCATTAAATTCCAGGGCGAGAATGTTGCCTGTTCGAAAGGGTTGAGGACATTTGTGAAATATATGGGAGGGAACCGGCCAATCCTGTGCACGTGTTTTGGCCGTGCCTAAAACTGGGGAAGTTCTAGAGCACCTTCTCACCTTCTCTCGTACCATGTCGGCAGTGTTACAGTTGGACCTGTAACCCAGTCCCCTAGGGGCCATATTCAAGGAGTCGAACTTGCCGGAGCTCCAGGCAGGGGCTGGGCAGATGTCTGAGCCTATGCCTCGCTGGTGGCGAGGAGGCGGATACTATTGGGTTGGAGGTCATTGCTTCACCCTGCGCCTCAGTATGGCTAGGAGACTGAATGGAGTTTCTGAGCCGAGAGAAGATTAAATTTAGTTTAAGAGGGAATGAGGAGGGGGTTTCACAAGAGATGGCGTCCATTCATATCTCACTTTAAGGAATTAGCCTCAGTCAGCAGCTAAAAGGGGAGGGGGTAGTTAGTTGATGAATTATTTTTGGGTTGAGCAAGGGATTGTTAAATGTATAGTGTAAATTATGTAAAAATAATTGAAAAAAGCTAATAAAAATATTTATTTTAAAACATTCATTAAATTCCTTACTCATTGTGGTAATTGTCCCTTTAAGGGCAACATATGGGTCACATGGCCTGTGTGACCAATCAGGACTCAGAGCGTGGAATCACCCCATGTGAGAGAGGCTCCTAGGCAAAGAAACATTTTGGGAGTATGTTACAGCCAAGTGGCTGCTTCTTTTTAATAAATCCTTTTTATGTTCACTAATGGAGTCTCAGAGAGTGCATCTTTACATCTGGCGATGAGGATAAATGATCCTGACACTGCCTTTGGCCCAACACCTGTGAGTATCCCGTTTTAATCAAAGTCTAAAAGAAAGATACCCACCAGAATGTCTCTGGGTGAAGAGACACATTTGACTCCTCCACGGAGGACTGGACACAATATGTCAAGCGCTTTGGGCATTATTTCCACGCAAACGAAATTCGGAGGAGGAGAAATGCAAAACAATTCTCCTAAGTGTTTGTGGAACTTAGTAAGAAGTCTTACAACATCAGGTTAAAGTCCAACAGGTTTGTTTCAAACACTAGCTTTCGGAGCACTGCTCTTTCCTTAGGTGAATGAAGAGGTAGGTTCCAGAAACAGATATATAGAAAAATTCAAAGATGCAAGACAATGCTTAGAATGCGAGAATTTGTAGGTAATTAAGTCTTGACAGATCCAGAGATTGGGGTAACCCCAGGTTAAAGAGGTGGGAATTGTCTCAAGCCAGGACAGCTGGTAGGATTTTGCAAGCCCAGGCCAGATGGTGGGGGATGAATGTAATGCGACATGAATCCCAGGTCCCGGTTGAGGCCGCACTCATGTGTGCGGAACTTGTCTATAAGTTTCTGCTCAGCGAGTCTGCGTCGTCGCGCGTCCTGAAGGCCGCCTTGGAGAACGCTTACCCGGAGATCAGAGGCTGAATGCCCTTGACTGCTGAAGTGTTCCCCGACTGGAAGGGAACATTCCTGCCTGGCGATTGTCGCGTGATGTTCATTCATTTGTTGTCGCAGCGTCTGCATGGTCTCCACATTTGTGGAACTTAGTCCTATAACCTTATTCACAGTCTTACAGCCCTAAGTACACCCGACTCCAAATCATTGTGTGAACTCATGGATTTAATGATAGTTCAATTGCAACCTCAACCATCAGTCATTCTCCGGAGGTTCAAATTTAATTTGAGGGTGAAAGCCTCAGGAAAATTGATAATGACTTACATTGCCAAACGGGAGTAATTATTGGAGTGTTCAGATTTTGGAGCAACCCTAACCGTCATGTTACAGGATAGGTTAGTCTGCGGTGTGAGCAACGATGTTCTTCAATGCAGATTGCTTGCAGAGGTTGACATAAATTTTAAACGAGCAATGGAGATAGCGCTGGCCATGGAAAGCGCTGCAAAAGGTGCACAGGAAGCTAAAGAGTGCACAAAATGTTGCCGATGGCCAGTGAGAGCAGGAACCTGCAGCCAGCCACGGTACCAAGTGAAACAGCCGCGAAGTGGGAAACAATTTCAGCCGCCAGCAAGCCAGAAAGGTACAGACTCGGCCAGTGATGCCAAAGGGGAATGTTACCAATGCGGAGGTAACCGCACTCCTCAATCATGTCGGTTTAAGGAGCCTGAGTGTTTTTGTTGTCAGAAAAGAGGACACTTGATGAAGCAGTGCAGAGCTAAGTGAAGATTGCCGATTAACTGATCAAGCATGATGGTACTAGTATACAATGTTGAAGAGCTTAGCACTAATGATTTTGGTATTCGTTCTCTGTTTACTCAGTAAACAGGCGAGATAGACCCTATGCCGAAGGGCCTGTTCTGTGCTGTATTTTTCTATGTTCTATGTTCTATTACTGTAACGCTCTGGGTAAATGGGAAGCCTTTTGAGGTGGAAGTGGATACAGGGGCGTCGGCCACAGTGATGGGTGAGCGTACAAGATCGGGAGTCCAACCATTCAACTTGAAGAGCTTTTCTGCCAAGTTGAAACTTAATCGGGAGAAGCAATAAAAATGAAAGGCACCACAATGGTACCTGTAAGCTCCGGACACCAGTCTACCCAGCAAACTATGATAATAGTGACAGGTGAAGGGTCAAACCTTCTCGGCCACGATTCTCGTAACTAAATCAAGTTGAATTTGGCTGAGATTTTCAAGTGCCGGAAAGCGGGTGGGGGGGGGGGGGGGGGGGGGGGCTGCCAAACCTATAATAAAATACAAGAATATCCACTGTGATTCATTCGGCAAAATTGAAAGGCTGCAAATGGCATGGTAGCACAGTGGTTAGCACAGTTGTTTCACAGCTGCAGGGTCCCAGGTTCGATTCCCGACTTGGGTCACTGTCTGTGTGGAATCTGCATGTTCTCCCTGTGTCTGCCTAGGTCTCCTCCGGGTGCTCCGGTTTCCTCCCACAGTCCAACGATGTGCTGGTTCGGTGGATTGACCATGATAAATTGCCCTTACTGTCCAAGAAATTATTAGCTGGGGTTACTGAGTTATGGGGATAGGGTGGAGGTATGGGCTCGGTAAAGTGCTCTTTCCAAGGGCTGGAGCAGACTCGATGGGCCAAGTGGCCTCCTTCTGCACTGTAAATTGTATGATTCTATGATTCTATGATTTAAGTGGATACAAGCAAAGGTGGATACTGAATTAAAAAGGCTGTAACAACTAAGCATTATCCAGCCAGTTCTGCTCTTGGAATGGGCAGCATCTGTGGTCCCCGTACTGAAACTGGACAAGACCATCCGCATTTGCAGCGATGATAACTAATAGTCAATCAGCCGCCAAGCTGGATAAATATCCAATCCTGAGAAATGAAGATCTGAAAGCAAAGCTGGCAGGAGAGCAATCCTACACAAAGCTCCATGCCAGCAACTCGAATTAGATGACACTTCCCAGGGGTATGTGATGATAAACACAGACACAGGCCTATGCCAGTACAAACGCCTGCGTTTGGCGTGTCTTACGAATGTACATAATGTTTAGTTAGTATTTATGACTCAGTAAATTAGTTATTGAAGATTGTATAAAGGAGTTAAAGGGGGGGGGTGTGGTGATTGGCCCTTCAGGGGCTGGTTTAGCACACTGGGTTAAATCACTGGCTTTTAAAGCAGACCAAGGCAGGCCAGCAGCATGGTTCAATTCCCGTACTAGCCTCCCCGAACAGGCGCCGGAATGTGGCGACTAGGGACTTTTCACAGTAACTTCATTGAAGCCTACTCGTGACAATAAACGATTTTCATTTTTCATTTAAGGGCAACACAGCAGAGTAAGGGTCACATGGCCTGTGTGACCAACCGGGATTCAGAGTGTGGAATCACCCGATGGTGAGAGAGGCAGAGACGTTTTGGGAGATATTTCCAACACTGAGGTTGATATACAATTCTTGTTAATACATCCTTTTTGTGTTCACTGATGGAGTCGCTGAAACTGCATCCTTACACTCATAATGTAATGAATCTAAGGGAGCCCTACATCTTTGCTCTCGCAGAGTTATACAGCATAGAAGAGGCCCTTCAGCTCATCGAGTTTGCACCAACAAAACTGCACTAAATCTGCACCAATCTCACTTTCCAGCACTTGGCCCATAGTATTAAATGTTCTGACATTTCAAGTGCTCATCCACGTCCTTTTTAAAGGCTGTGAGGTCTCCTGGCTCTACTATTCTCCCAGGCAGTGCATTCCAGACTCCCACCAGCCTCTCCAGTGACGTTCTGTGCTCATTCCCATGTGAGTTTAGAATTTTGAATCAACCTAGAGGATAGGGAAAATAAAACAGAAGTGTCTGGGCGGCTGCATATTTTGCTGGTGAATGATGATCATCAAAGTACTTTGTAGCAAACTGTCTGGACGGTTACAGAGCAGTAATCTGTAAATCTGCAGTAGTCACTGGAACATGACTGGACACATTGAATAACCGGTACCTCTTTTGTTGCCGCATTTATGATGAGTGCCCATAGCTGCACCGTTGGTTGTGTTTGTCCGAGGGAGGGGGGGGAGATGAAACTGTGATTGGTTGCAGCAGACAGACACACTGGCTGGCATCTTCCAGCCCACTCTGCTGCTGGGATTCTCCATTCCCACCTGGGACGTGCCCTGGAAAATCCTGCCCACTGTATATCTGATATGACACCCAGCCCCAGTAAACCACACATGACACATGAGTCTGGTATACTAGTCAATTTAACAATCAACAATGTCTGTTTAAATTTTTTAAAAACTGAGCGTGGGCATCTTAGATTGGACTGGTAGTCATATGTTTAATGACAGGCAATCAGACAGAATATTTGAAGTAAAACGTTAGTCAGTGTTTTTAAAGAGAGGCTGCTTCCTGTGAGTTCAGTTCTACAAACCTCCGTCACGCAAACATTATTTTAGCGTCTCCTACGCTCCCGCCCACTATTTAAGGTTTGACAGTGAGACTTTTCAGGAAATTTGCTTGTGGAATGTATGTAAGCTGCAAGATAAGACATCAAGAAAAGACGTCCATTTCTCGAGTGTCTTCCACGACCCCAGGATCATGTCCCAAAGCACTTTATAGTCAGTTAAATACTTTTTGTCCCCTAAAGCATCGTGACTGGCTCAATGTATAAAGTGCGGTGATCAATTTGCATATACCATTGTCCCTCAACAGCAATGCCATTGGCAATGACCAGGTAATCTCTTACAATGGCATTGGTTGAGAGCTCCATATTGGGCAGGCCATGGGGTTCAAGTGCCTGTTCTTAGAACAAAGAACAAAGAAAATTACAGCACAGGAACAGGCCCTTTGGCCCTCCAAGCCTGTGCCAACCATGCTGCCGTCTGAACTAAAACCCCCTCCCCTTCCACGGACCATACCCTTCTACTCCCATCCTATTCATGTATTTGTCAGGATGCCACTTAAAGATCACTATCATATCTGCTTCAGCTACCTCCCCCAGCAGCGAGTTCCAGGCTCCCATCGCTCTCTGTGTGAATAAACTTGCCTTGTACATCTCCTCTAAACTTTACCCCTCGCGCCGTAAACCTATGCCCCCTCGTTATTGACTCTTCCACCCTGGGAAAAAAGCTTCTGACTATCCACTCTGTCCATGCCCCTCATAACCTTGTCAACTTCTATCAGGTCGGTCCTCAACCTCCGTCGTTCCAGTGAGAACAAACCACGTCTCCCCAACCTCTCCTCATAGCTAACGCCCTCCATACCAGGCAACTTCCTGGTAAATCTCTTCTGCACCCTCTCCAAAGCCTCCACATCATTCTCTCAAGTAGTGCCATGGGATCTTTTTCATCCAATTGAGAGTAATCTTGGACGTCGGTTTAATGATTCATCCAAAAGCTGGCATGTCTGACCGTACAGCACTCTCTCAGTACTGCACGAGCGGTGCCAGCCAGGATTGTATGCTCAACTCTCTGGAACGCAGAACCCTCTGGGACGGCTGAGAGTGCTATCCTTTCATACAAATCTGGCAAATGTCCAGTCAAAGGACTGATGAAAAATTGTCTTTTGCGAAAAGTGAATTTGCGTAGTGCTGCTAATTCCATTTTGGCAGATCACTACTTTGCATTTTAACTGCGTGGGAAAAAGCAGAGAACACAATATTTCTGGGTGTTAACAAAAATGTTGAAATTGCAGTACTACTGTTTAAACATCCCCAGTGACTAACATCTCCCAACACACCCCCACACGTCAGCTTACAGGAAGCAAGGAATGTAATTATTTTAATGTTTGTCATCTGTTATCATTCCTGTTTTTAATCGCGTCCCTTATGGCAGTGAATTGGGAATTCAAACTGAGGTGTCGATGATTCAAAGGATTTGGCATTCCTACATGTAAACACCTCTTTGCAGATCACAACGATGTCTCTATGTCTCTCAACTTACATGAATCAGGGGTAGAATTCTCACCTCTGACTTTGATCACCAAGGGGAACAAGGGTCCTCTGGAGGGTTGGGGTGGGGGTGGGGGTCGGGGGGGGAGGGGGGGAGTGCGGGGCGGTGGGATAGGAGGCCGATTGGAAAAGGGACTGAAGGCCACTCCAATCACACGTGATCTTATTGAGTGACAGAGCTCGAGGGACTGAATTGTCACTTCCTGCTCCTTATCCTTGTGTTCTTGTGCATCACTAAGTGATGTTTCCCAGCCCCACTCTCAAGGCCTCCTCCTGCTGCTCCTATGCTGATCTATGTATCAACTTGAGTTGGATGACCCGCCATGATCGTGCTAAATGGCAGAGCAGGCTTGAAGGGCCAAAAGGCCTCCTCCTGCTCCGATCTTCTATGTATCTGTGAATCACAGCAAAAGCCAAGTGTCCTTCTGAGGGAGTGCTGGATTGTTGAAATGCTTCAGTTTGTCCATCAATCCACCAAAAGCTGTTCCTTCATCCCAAAAACTGCTTGCCGGACTTGCTGTTTGCAAATTGCCTAATTTTGGGCAGCATGGTAGCGCAATGGTTAGCACTGTTGCTTCACAGCTCCAGCGTCCCAGGTTCGATTTCCGGCTTGGGTCACTGTCTGTGTGGAGTCTGCACATTCTCCCCGTATTTGCGCCGGTTTCCTCCCACAGTCCAAAGGTGTGCGGGTTAGATGGATTGGCCATGCTTAATTGCCCTTAGTGTCCAAAAAGGGGACAAACAGGGGCTGGTTTAGCTCACTGGGCTAAATTGCTGGCTTTTAAAGCAAACCAATCAGGCCAGCAGCACGGATCGATTCCCGTACCAGCCTCCCCAGACAGGCGCCGGAATGTGGCGACTAAGGGCTTTTCACAGTAACTTCATTGAAGCCTACTCGTGACAATAAGCGATTTTCATTTTCATTTCAAAAGGCTAGGTGGGGTTACTGGGTTCCGGGGATAGGGTGGAGACAAGGGCTGAGTACTCTTTCCAAGTGGTGCTGTGGGCTTGATGGGCCGAATGGGCTCCTGCATTGTAAATTCTATGATTCTATGATTCATATTGGCCAATGTAGCAGGGCTCTGGGAAGCGCTTTGGAGTGTTCATTGTTTGCAAACACAAGTTCCTTATTTCGTGTCACCTTGAAAAAAAATTTAACAATTTTTCTTTTCACGTTTATGTGGCAAATTATTCTCCCTGAATAATGATGATGTCTGGAGCATGTTTCAACGTTCCATTAATGCTGTGGTACATCTTGACGTTGTGAGATCATTTAAAATGATGGTGAATTGGCAACAACAACTTTGAGTCATTAGTCAGACAGACAGACACAGGCCCTTCGGCCCACCATGTCTATGCTGACCATCAAATACCAATCTATACTAATTAGCCAACCTGTGCTGATATAGCACCTGCATGTTCACATTCACACCTAGTCGCAAATGGAGGTACCAGCGCAAATGACCGAAAACTTGGTCATAAATGTAAGTTTCAAGGAATGACGCAAAGGAAAGACGAGACCTGGAGAGGGGAGACAGGTTTATGGATGGAATTCCAGAATTAAGACCTTGTCAACGAAAGGCATAACCACAAATGATGCCGCAATTAAAATCACGGATACTCAAAAGCTCAGAAATAGAAGGGTGCAGATATCATGGGGCGGCACGGTGGAGCGGTAGTTAGCACTGCTGCCTCACAGCACCAGGGATCCGGGTTTGATTCTGACCTCGGGTGACTGTCAGTGCGGAGTCTGCACATTCTCCCCGTGTCTGTGTGGGTTCCCTTTGCGTGCTCTGGTTTCCTCCCACAGTCCAAAGATGTGCAGGTTAGGTGGCTAGGCCATGCTAAATTACCCCTTAATGTCCAAAGGTTAGTTGGGGGTACGGGGATAGGGTGGGGAAGTGGATATGCAGGGTGCTCATAGAATATAGAATATACAGTGCAGAAGGAGGCCATTCAGCCCGTTGAGTCTGTACTGACCCACTTAAGCCCTCACTTCCACCCTATTTATCATGGCACAGACAGTGACCCAGCGGGGAATCGAACCTGGGATCTTGGAGCTGTGAAGCCACAATGCTATGCACTTGTGCTACCATGCTGCCCAATCTGGAGGGTTGGCACAGATTCGACGAGCCGAATGGCCTCCTTCTGTGCTGATGGGATTCTGTGGTGGTAGGGCTGGAAGAGATTACAGAGCGGCCAGACCATTGATGATACAAAGTAGGTCAGCAAATGTCCAGGTGATGGCTGAACGGGAGTTGGTGCTCCAGAGGACGAGGACAGGAAAGTTTTGGACAACATCAAGTTTGTGATAGAATGTGAGGGTCCCATCCACGAATGTGTTGGAACAAGTGTGAAGGTACACGTGGCTGGACTGAATTTCAAAGGAAATCACTACTTTTAAACGCGGTGCAATTAAAATAAAAACATTTATTTTCCTTTTACCCTGAAAAATCATAATGCGTGTGGAAACATTCGCTGGATCACTTCATTGTTCCTGTTTTAATATTGAACATTTGATGTGTAAATTTGTTCTCGAAAACATAGAGAATATTCAGAAGCTGTCAAAGCGCTAAGCTATTGAAAGGATTGACTCAGAAAGATATGTGCTCTCTGCATCGATACAACACTGACTGGCTGTATTGAATCACTGACCACACCACTGACCAACATTTAAGGGGAATAAAATCCTCAGCTAAGTGCCAGAACACACTCATTCTTTTAACACTAATAGTCCATGAAAATGGGAAGCTATGCAAGGAATGTGCCACATTGTATTCCATCGCTATCCACAGAAAAATAAAACTTGCATTCTGGTTATGCCTGTCACCGCTGCTATTCTCCCATGCAATCTGTGAGAGGCAGCACCTTGTAGAACAAGACTGATGACAGGGTGGAGGTTGACTGAACGATGTCCGGCTGGTTTAGTGCTGATCGGTGTGGGTGTCGTTTTGAAGCACAAAGAATCTGCTGGTCAATTAGGGAAATCTGAGAAAGCTGGTACATAGCTTGCAAGGTCAAGCCAGCTCAAAGTGTGAGGCTACAATCAACAGGCGTTTGATGCACTGTTGACTTTTCCTTTGCTTATGGACTGCAAGTCAGATACTTCAGAGATAGGCTTGTGATCTGTTTGCTTAAGATTTGCTCAAGCAACTGAAGCAGACCTTCCCACACTTACCCACACAGACCGAGATGGTTCTTTAATGGCTCAGCATCTCCTCCTTCAGAGACACTTGGAACACCTCACACCAGAATAAAATCCCCGCACAATATAGATACATAGAACAGTACAGCACAGAACAGGCCCTTCGGCCCTCGATGTTGTGCCGAGCTTGCTGGTTTATTTTTGGTTAGCTCAGTAATTAGCTGCAGGCTTATATCCTGCACTTCCATTTGCAGATTGCACCGTGTTGCATCGCTGCACGATTCTGTAACCTGTTCCTTTTTGCTGTTTTCTATCTAGTGGGGAAAACCTTTCACAACCTCAGAATGTTCCAACGTGCTTTGCCTACGAATGAAGTTGCCACAAGAAAGACTGCACATCTGACAGCGCAGCATTCTCCCAGCACTGCCCTGGGGAGTTAGGCTACATTATGTGGCACCACTGAGTGACAGCAAACATATGCATGGGAGCACAGTGGCTAGCACTGTTGCTTCACAGTGCCAGGGTCCCAGGTTCGATTTCTGGCTTGGGTCACTGTCTGTGCGGAGTCTGCACATTCTCCCCGTGTCTGCGTGGGTTTCCTCCGGGTGCTCCGGTTTCCTACCACAAGTCCCGAAAGACGTGCTTGTTAGGTGAATTGGACATTCTGAATTCTCCCTCTGTGTACCTGAACAGGCGCCAGAATGTGGCGACTAGGGGCTTTTCACAGTAACTTCATTGCAGTGTTAATGTAAGCCGACTTGTGACAATAAAGATTATGAGAATTCTTATGAGATACATTTGGAGCTGGACTAGAATAACACTGGCAATCCAATGGTAACTAAGGTGGCATAGTGGTATTGTCATTGGACAAGCAATCTAGAGACTCAGGATAATGCTGTGGGGAGCTGGGTTCAAATCCCACCATCGCAGATAGTGAAATTTGAATTAAATTAAAATCTGGAATGATGATCACAAAGCCATTGTCAATGTAAAAATCCATCTGTTGCACAAATGTCGTTTAAGGAGGAAATCTACTATCCTTACCTGTTCTGACCTACATGTTCCACAGCGATGTGGTTAACTCTTCAATGCCCACTGAAAGTTCTGAACATATACTTTCCTTTCTGTGTACTAATCTTCCTGATTTCCCTCCTGGAAGCTCTGACTCGAATCGTTAGACTTGACTCCCTGATCCTAGACTCCCCAAACAGCAGAAATAGCTTCGTTCGATCTATGTGTTCCCCTTTTATATCTTGAAAAGTTGGAACAAATCTAAGACTTCTAAATTCAGGAATTTTCGAAACCTTTCAGGAAATTGGTTTTGAAGAAGGACTTCACATTGCATTTAATCACATACCTCAGAAGTGCTCCAAAACACTTCAGGAATTTTGTGTCAGTGAAAGACTGTGGTTATGCGAGGAAAAACCATTTATTACCATTTCCCAAATGTCAATTAGGTGAACCATCAGTGCATTTTATTCTGCTCTGCTGTTTGAGGGATGAATTTGGATCCGACATGAGGCTCCCTATGTTTTTATGTTGTTTGTCATGGGATCTTTGGTGTTTCTTCTTAAATTCATTTTTACATGATGTGGGCATTGCTGGCTAGACCCCCATTTGTTGGCCGTCCCTAATTGCCCTTGAGAAGGTGGTGGTGAACAGCCTTCTTGAACAGCTGCAGTCCATGTGGGGTAGGTACCCCCACTGTGCTGTTAGGGAGGGGGTTGCAGGATTTTGGTCAGCGACGGTGAAGGAACGGCAATATATTTCCAAGTCAGGATGGTGAGAATCACAGAAACACTACAGTGCAAAAAGAGGCCATTCAGCCCATCGGGTCAGCACCGACCTTCTTAAAGAGCACCCTACTTAGGTCCATGCCCCCGTCCGATCCCCGTAATCCCACCTAACAGCAGCAGCCATGTGTACCATCTACAAGTTGCGCTGCAGTAACTCACCAAGGTTCCTTAGGCAGCACCTTCCAAAACCACGACCACTACCATCTAGATTCTAGAAGGACAAGGGTAGCAGAGACCTCAGATGCAGTTTAGACTGGCCAATCCATCTAACCTGCACATCTTTGGACTGTGGGAGGAAACCAGAGCACCCGGAGGAAACCCATGGAGATACAGGAGAAAGTCCATACAGACACTCACCCGAGGCCAGAATTGAACCCGGGACCATGGGCCTGTGAGGCAGTAGTGCTAACCATCGTGCCACCGCACTGCTACTTGGAGGGCAATGTCCAGATGGTGGAGTTCCCAGGTCTCTGCTACCCTTGTCCTTCTAGATGGTAGTGGTCGTGGGTTTGGAAGGCGGTGCCTAAGGACCTTGGTGAGTTACTGCAGTGCATCTTGTAGATGGTACACACGGCTGCTGCTGTTAGTCAGTGGTGGAGGGAGTGCCAATCAAACAGGCTGCTCGGGCCTGGATGGTGTTGAACTTCCGGTGCGTTGTTGGAGCTGCACTCATCCAGGCACGTGGAACGTATTCCATCGCACTCCTGTCTTGTGCCTTGCAAATAGTGGACAGGCTTTGGGGAGTCAGGGGATGAGTTACTTGCCACAGGATTCCTAGCCTCTGACCTGATCTTATAGCTACAGTATTTATTTGGATAGTCCAGTTCAGTCTGTGATCAATGGCAATCCCCAGGATATTGATAGTGAGGGATTCAGTGATGGTAAAGCCATTGAATGTCAAAGGGAGATGGTTAGATTGTCTCTCGCAAGAGATGGCCATTGCCTGGCACTTGTGTGGCGCAAATGTAACTTGCCCCTAGGTCGCTTCCGTCGCTACGCAATCAGCCTGCTGTCCTTCGAAGGTGAACCAGGATCAAGAAGACTGAACCAGTTTTGAGATCTTCAATTTCGAAGGGAGCTCCAAAGAGATACAAGTATGGATTCCTCCTCAGTTTCCGCTACAGTCGGAATGTCAGATTCTTTGGCTTCCATCTCGGTGCGTGAGTTGTCGTTATCAAGGGGGACAGACACAGGGTTCTCTACAGGTGGTAGCCCAGCACTGGCGATGGCCACTTCTGTGGCCGATGATGACACTTGTTTGGGGGCGGACCCCCGACTTCTAAGATGGTCCAGGTGTTTCCTCAAGACCTTACCCTGGACCTCCACTTTGTAGGAGACAGATCCCGTTTTGTCCAATAGGACTCCGGGGTCCAGGGAGCCATCTCCGAAATTCCTCACAAAGACAACGTCGCCTGTCTTGAATATTCTTTCGGATTTCACAGAATCCTAAATTATTTTCTGATTCTCTTGTTGGGACTCCACCCCCCCCCCCCCCCCCGGTCAGGTTTGGAAATAGTCGGTTTAACCTCGAACAGAACCGTTGTCCCATTAACAGTTCTGCCGGGGTGATTCGTGTCACAGTGTGAGGAATGGTCCAATAATCGAATAAAACCCGTGACAACTTTGTCTCTATGGATGCTGCCAGTTGCTTTTTCATGTTGATTGTAAATATTTGTACCGCCCGTTCTGACAGACCATTGGATGAGGGTAATATGATGCCATCCTTATATCTCTGATGACATTTGATTTCATGAAGGCCTGGAGCACCCAGTGGTGAAGACCTATTGTCGGAAATCAGGACTTCCGCTGTGCCATATACACAAACACTCCATTGAAGTTTCTCAATCATAGTGTGAGAGATCGTGGAGCGGTTTATCTCCCACCAATTGGACTGCACATCTACCAGGACCAGAAATATAGAACCCAGTAAAGGCCCGCAAATTCCACGTGCGTTGCATCCATGGCCTGCCCGGCCACTCTCAGGCGTGTAGGGAGGCTGAAGGAGGGAGTTTCTGGTTTTGCTGCCGTTACTCACACTGCTTCACCAAGTCCGTCCTGTCTGAGCCGGGGCCGGGCCACCAGACGTAGCTCCTGGTGAGCATTTTCATTTTGGAGACCCCAGGATGGACATTATGAAGGACAAGTAGGATTGGGCACTGCCCGGGGCAGGGGCCAACTATCCGGGACCCCCGGGCTGGTTTATCTCTCAAGGCTAAATCGCTCGCTTTTAAAGCAGACCAAGCAGGCCAGCAGCACGGTTCGATTCCCATACCAGCCTCCCCGGACAGGCGCCGGAATGTTGCGACTAGGGGCTTTTCACAGTAACTTCATTGAAGCCTACTCGTGACAATAAGCGATTTTCATTTCATTTCATTTTCATTTCATTTCAAAGAATGATACCGTCCTCAACACTGTTCATCATTTTTATTACATAAGGTTCCATGTCGTCGGAGGGATGTCCTCGGACTCTGATGTTCAGCATCATCTACCTCAACTTTAACAGTATTGAGTCCTTTTGTGACCAGAGCTTAACTTGCTTTGCAGACATTGGTAATGTCTCAAAAAAATTCAGGGTCACCGTTACCTCTTCTAACGCCAGCAAGGGAGCTGAGCTTGGGGACAGCGGGAGGCCATTCAAGGCGACTCATTAACTATTCACGTTCCAGGATGGTGCTCGAAGAGCTATTAGAAGCTGCAAGTAACAAGGCCTGAAGCTGTATCCAGGTGGAGGCAGTGGGGGGTTGGGGGGGGGGGGGGGGGGGGGGGGGAGGATTGCTTTATCCACCTTAAACAATCCCAATAATGGCTTGTGCTTGATCACCATCCCAAAACACCTGCCATAGACGGACTGGTGAAATAATTTTACACCAAACACAATCGCCAAGCCCTCATTCTCGATTTGGGAGTATTTCTGCTCGGTCTCCGAGAGAGTTCTAGATGTGTAGGCGATGGGTCTTTCTGTTCCGTCTTCCCAGTGATATGAGAGTACCGCCCCAACCCCATAGGATGAAGCATCGCATTAGTTCCCTTAATCTGCAAAGGTTCCCCTGTGTAGGTGTCTACTGTGAACTCAAGGACTGGATACCAGTTTGGAGGCGGTCAAATGTCTGTTTCCCAGTGACAGAGACAGCGGCCCTCGCATTCACTTCCACCACAATGGATGACCAAATATGAGCAACCTTATCATCATTGGGGCGAGATGTTTCCAGAGACTGTTTTTCCAAGTTTTGTGTCTAAATGCTTTTTCAAATGTAAATAGATCAAACATCTAAGAACACATTTGACAGCAGACCTTTTTTGAACGGTACCTAACCGTTTGAAATTGCCTGTCCACGAGACCTCTGCTTGCCTGCTAATGACAGGGTACAAATCTGATTTTTTATTTCAAACAATGCAATTAATGATAGTTCAATTTTTCTCCTTTCTTCCTCTCACGCTCGTTTGTTCTCGTGAAGATGAGAGGGAGCATGTTTCTGTGGTGGAAAAGTATAAAGACAATTCTGCATTGGTGGGTGTGTGGAGGGAAGGGAACCTAAAAGATGAAATCACGTTATTGAGCTTGTCAATCTCAACAAAAGGAATCGCAGAGTGGATTACTGTTCAAAACTAAAACCAGACTGCAAACAGTACTGGTGAATCACAGTGGGTCGATAAGAGCTTCGGGATTAGACCACTATTGTTGTATGAACGTCTTCATTCCATCTTCTTGCCTTCCCAGAGGTGCCCTGTGTATTTTGTACTGCTTTGCACAGAGAATACACAGATTGATTTTTTTAGGTGTAGTGTGAGCTAATTCATTAAATTCTCATCTTCCCGCAGAGCAGGGGTGTACAATTCCTCACGCATGCTCATGATTTAGTGTCAGGCAGCTGCTCGAAACACTTCTGGCTTGAGCTTTCTTGGCCTGGAGCCAGCCGGAAGATCGGAGAGGTTGTTTTACATCTCGTTAACAAGCCTGCCATTTACCCAGGCCAGCTCTAGTCAGCCACTTCACTAGGGCAGACTGAATAGGCTCCAACAGTTAGCGGTTAAGCAACAGTGAGGTCTGGAGATGCTTCCAATGTGGTTGCGATGCCAAAATAACACAAGGGGGATTTAGATTGGGCCAGGACTGCTAACTGTTGGCATGCTGCAATATACACACCAATTTGCTCATATGAATGCTTCGATCAGCAATGCTCACCATGCCAAACCTCCAGCATCGCCCTTGAGTTGACAGGAATCGAAGATTAATCTTCTGGACTCTGTTGCAAACAAATCCTGGACAAAAATCAAGGGGGCATTAGAACCCTTTCTTTTATTTCTTTCATTTTCTTTCACACTTTAATTAATGACTATTTGATTGCAGGGGATGGGGGTGAGCAATGAGAGGACAGGCAACAGAAATTCCAGGATTATGTCCAACCAGAATTGGCCAAAGCAATGTTTCTTGAAATAAAGCTGGGACAAATCCTTTCTCGTCTGCAGCACGGACCAGCGTGAATATGGGAATATTTCAACAACGTGTGGCAGGAAAGGTCACAAAGTTTAATTCATCATCGGGTACAATGAAACAACCATCTAACAGAATGCAACTGTAAAGTCACCCTTTAAATTGCATGCATTCTGCTAACATTGCTCCAATAGATATCGGGTTTTTATGATCATGTTTATATTCAGTCTTGGTGCCAAACGTTTTGCAAATTTAGTTATTTCTGAAAGACCTAGACACCTCAAGCCGCAGATAATGCAGATAGCTGGCGAGCGCCTGAATGAAGACAGCTGGGAAATCAAGTGGTCCCCTTCAGTACACCTTTATGTTTGTGCATGTATGTCTGACGTAATATTATGCCCTAATTTACTTTTCAAAGAGTTAGGTCACTGGGATTGCAATATATATTTTATAATGATGCAGGCAGGCACTGCAGATTTATCACTGTATGTGTGTGTGTGTGTGAAAGGATGATAGAGAGGGGCTATTGTGCAGTCGAGTGGTAATGATTGTCAGTTTGCTGTCAGTTTACTAGATTAGTGGAGCAAGAGCTGATCTGTTCCCAGGACACAATTGGCAATTTGGGGTCATCAATCCCAGTAAAAGGCTAGTGAAAGATATTCATTACCATCCCTAGCTGAGGCAGGGATTGGGAATACAGCAGTTTGTTGTGGATTAATGTGCAGTGTCTCAATTAATCAAATTACCGAATTCAATTTATCTTTTTGCTATTTGTCATAATCTTCAATCACAGGAGGCGCAGCGGTTAGCATTACTGCCTCACGGCGCCGAGATCCCAGGTTCGATCACGGCTCTGGGTCACTGTCCGTGTGGAGTTTGCACATTCTCCCCGTGTTTGCGTGGGTTTCGCACCCACAACCCAAAGATGTGCATCTTAGGTGGATTGGCCACGCTAAATTACCCCTGAATTGGAAAAAATGAATTGGGTTCTCTAAATTTTAAAAAAAGTAATCTCAATCGCATGCAAGACCTAATAATTCAAATGAATCACTCCTGTTCGGATTCTAGAAAAAAAAGTTTTTGAAATGAATATCAACTGCTGTCACAAAATGCAGCATACCATAAAACAACCTCCTTCTCATTCTTCCAGAACAATCCCTCGGAGTCAGGTTGACTCATAGAATTTACAGTGCAGAAGGAGACCATTTGGCCCATCGAGTCTGCATGTCCCTAGGAAAGAGCACCCCACCCAAGACCATGCCCCCACTCCATCCCCATAACCCAGTAACCCCACCTAAACTTTTTTGGACACTAAGGGCAATTGATCATGTCCAATCCACCTAACCTGCACGTCTTTGGACTGTGGGAGGAAACCGGAGCACCCGGAGGAAACCCACGCAGACATGGGAAGAACGGGCAAACTCCACACAGACAGTCACTCGAGGCTGGAATTGAACCCACGCCCCTGGAGCTGTGAGACAGCAGAGCTAACCACTGTGCCACCGTGCCATCCGTGGCATGAGGTTTGGATGAGTTCTATCAGTTAGAGCCTGGGAGAATTGAATAATTGTTCCTTTTATGCTCCGCCAGCCACCAGCACATCATTCCCAGTTGGAACCTTGCATTGATTACTGTTAATGACTGTCAGAATTCACAGTGATTCAGTTACCTCAGAGCCAACCTCCCGTATAAGAGCAATCCTGTCATCTGTCAGACTCTTGTGGCAGCTCTTGACAGCACCAGAAACATACAGGCAATTGAGGGAGCAGTGACCGAGAATCTTATTGCAAACTAAATATTAACTATCTACATAGCATCAGCTTGCTCGAACACGGCTTGGAGCTCCCCTCCGTTTGTGCGCAGAGGAAAACATCGTCTGCGTCTCGTAGTTCATAAAATAATATAGCATAGAAAGAGGCCATTCTGCCTATCATGTCAGTGCCAGTACAATTTGTACCATTAGTACCATTTCCCGGCTCTTTCCTCATGTCCCTGTGTAGTTTTTCTCTTCAGGTATTCATTCAATTTCCTTTCTGAAAGTTACTAGTGAATCTGTCTCTTTCTGTGACCATTTTAACCTGTGCGAGTGTCGGCCAGCAGGTTCTATCTTTTTCAGCTGCCATCACCTTTTCAGGCAGTGCATTCCAGCTTGATGACAATGTGCTGAGTGAAAAATATTTCTCCATGATAACTGACATGTGAGAGTGCCTTTAAGAAATGGGTGTTTATAAATCGGTGTGTATGTAAGTATATGTAGTGAAGGTAGCTTTAAGAAATGGGTGTTTATTACTGCAGTGATGTCAGAGAGTGGGTGGAGCTGGGGTGTCTGTCAGCTTTTTACTTTCATTTTAGGCTGTTTGCTGCAGGGTGTGTTTTAGTTTTGTTTTCAGTGTTGGAGCTGAAGCCAGACCAATCAGGTGTCCTACTGTTCCCTCTGCCATCAAAAGACTATCTCTTGATCATTTGGTGAATTCAAAATTATAAATGTTTTCAGTAGTACCTTAACCTGATGTGTTTCCCGTACCAGCCTCCCCGGACAGGCGCCGGAATGTGGCGACTAGGGGCTTTTCACAGTAACTTCATTTGAAGCCTACTCATGACAATAAGCGATTTTCATTTCATTTCATTTCATTTCTTGTAAAAGGTGTTTCTTTTGTAAGTCTTCTGGATGTTAAAAGGACAGCGTACGGATTACTTAGTGTTGTATTCCTTGGGGGTTGTATTTGAATTGATGGTTGCTAAGATGTTCACTGTATGTATTAAAAAGTTTAACTTGAGTTCATAGAATCAACATTGTTTTGCTTTAAAAAATACTTTTCCATTTCAGCTGTACCGTACCTGTAGAGTGGGCCGTTTGCTCCCCATACCACAATCTAGTAAAAGTTGTGGGTCAGGTGTAGCCACCTGGGGTGGCCACTGCCCAACACAAAATGGAAGATTACAAAGAATGCAGGGAAAATGGACATGTTGCAAAAGCAAGCAGATTGCAAAAGCACTTGTGTATTCTAACTGCTGCAGAAACCAGACAGCACTGTGAAAGAAAACAAGTTAGCATACTAATGAGGTGATACCCGGTGATTCCCAGGTACAATGGAAACAAGTTAACTCAAATCGCTACATTGAATAGAAGGCCAGACTTCTCGGCGCCAAGAGAAGTGCAAAACAATAAGCCCCAAGAAGCGCCCAGTGAGCGAGGGACTGCCCCGTTATTGGGGAAATTCAAATCAATCGATTGGGAAGAGACCCAATCGATTGCGAGTGTATAGAGGGTCCGCCCAGGTGGGCGCGAAACCCTGGGGGAGGTATAAGACAGAGACCCCGACCCCAGCTCGCTCTCTTGACCAGCCTCCTCTTGACCAGCTCCTCTTAGCCAGCGCTCTCCTTGACCACCGTTGCAGCAGAAGACCTTGAGAAGGGGAGGCCTGGTCAGCAGCCGCCATCAAGTAAGTGTCATACAACGCACGCTACGAGAGTAGACACTCCTGACCCCTTTAGTCCACACCGACTGGAAGCCTGCAGATCCAGGACAAAGCAAGAGGCCGTTGTTCCCTGATCCGGCAGTTCCCTTATCCAGATAAGTATTTGGCCTGTTAGTGGTAGGATTAGCCTAGTCTTGTAGTTTTATATGCACAATTAGTAGATAACTGTATTCTAATAAACGTGTCTTGTTTGAACTTACTAACTGGTGTATGGAGTTATTGGTCTGAACTTGAACTTGAAACTTGTGGCGGTATCTTAATGATACCTGGCGACTCTAGAGCTAAGGAACGAAACAGAGCCAAATTGAGTGTAAAGCACACTCACCCAGAACGAGCAACACAGGTGAACTCCATGATACACTTTGGGGTTCTCTAAACCCTGGCCCATGACACACCTCTGATTCTTTTTCCAATTTAAATTCAGGACTCTCGGGTCACCAGCCCTTCTGCCATTCGGGCACGAAATAATGGCCTTGTCGCGCCTGACTCGGTGACACGATGAGGCTGCTAAATCTCACCAGATGTTCACTGTCCTGGGCGTCTGCTCGCTCTGTGTATTGATGGTCAGTTTATCCTCCTTATCTGACCATATAGCTTGGCACGACAATTCATGGACCTTTTATTTGGATGAGGTTTTGCTTGAGTGCGCTGTGCCTTTCCAGCGTCTTGTTGTGACTTCCTGTGATGTCAAATCACTTATTACGGCCATTGCATTCTGCATTGGTGCTTCCAGTGATGGCTGGTGCCTGATGCATTGCATGCATTGTTGAAAGCTGGGCAATTTCTGGGTGTATGAGGCCGCATCGTCTGCATTTCTTGCAATGTTTGCCTGTAATGGCTAAGGTGTCAAAGTGGATGAACGATGCATTGCCCGTTGACTCTGTCTACCCAGTAGCATGGCTTCGTACTTGTGTCCACTTATAGTTGTGCTTCCATGCTGTAACCTTTGGATTGATCCAAGAGATCTTTTTTGAAATGCTTCGATTGCAATCACAAGTTCAATAATCCTGTGAACTAGCTCAAATTGTAATCATGCCCCTTGTCTCTCCATCCACTTACGAATGGGTGGAGGATGAGGTGGTCACACAGTGGTTAGCACTGTTGCTTCACAGCAGCAGTGCCCCATGTTCGATTCCCAGCTTGCGGCTGTCTGTGGGAGTCTGCACACTCTCCCCGTGTCTGCATGGGTTTCCTCCGGGTGCTCCGGTTTCCTCCCGTAAGTCCCAAAAGACGTGCTGTTAGGTGAATTGGACATTCTGAATTCTCCCTCTGTGTACCCGAGCAGGCGCCGGAATGTGGCGACTAGGGGCTTTTCACAGTAACTTCATTGCAGTGTTAATGTCAGCCTATTTGTGACAATAAAGGTTATTAAAATTGATCGATGGCCTCTGTCAGTTGTTGTCTAAAGAACATGAATTCTAGATGGTGCATTCTGAAGTTAAGCTTCACTTGTAATTGACCTTTGAACATTGGCCATATTTTATCTGGATTTTTAAGTTCATCATCTGACAGACTTGAAGTATTCAGAGAGACCAAATCCCTCAGCACTTCCTTGTGCCGTATCCCCCTATACCCATCCTATCCATGTGTTTGTCAAGATGCCTTTTGAACGCTGTTAATGTATCTGCTTCCACAGCCTCCCCTGGCAGCAGGTTCCAGGCACTCACCACTCACTCACTCTGTATACAAAACCTGCCTCACACATCTCCTCTAAACTTTTCCCCACGGACCTTAAACCTATGTCCCCTGGTGACTGACCCCTCCACTCTGCGAAAGAGTGCCTACCCATCAACTCTATCCATGCTCCTCATAATCTTGTAGACCTCTATCAGGTCACCCCTCAATCTACCTCATTCTAATGAAAACATTCCGGGTCTATTCAGCCTCTCCGCACAGCTAACACCCTCCATACCAGGAAATACTACACCCCTAGAGGCGTTTAGAATGTTCAAGAGGGAACTTAAAAAGGAAATTAGGAGAACAAACGGGGACTTGAAAGGATGCTGATAGGTATACTAAAGGAAAATCTCAAGTTGTTTTACAAGTACATTAAGAGTAAAAGGATAACTAGGGAAAGAGTAGGGCCTATTGCAGAACACAGGGGTAGTTTGTGTGCGGGGCTGGAGGATGTCGGTTGGATTCTGAATGAATACTTACGGCGGGATTCTCCGCCGTCAGGATTCTCCATTGTGCTGGGGGATTTCCTGGCGGCATGGGCGGCCGAGTTTCCTGGGCTGGCCACAATGTGAAATCCCATTGGCAGGCGGTGGGAACTGAGAACCTCGCTGTCAGCGAGGGCACGCGGCCAACGGAAAACACGGCTGGCAGACCGGAGAATCACACACTCTGTGTCAGTGTCAATGGAGGACTTTGCGGAGATGTTCTCCAGGTTGGTGGGGGGAGAGGGGGGGGGGGGGGGGGGGGGGTTTAGAGACTAAGTTTTCACCCTGCAGGGTTGGACTGGGCCCATTGGGTACTCTGGCAGAATGAGCCGTGACAAATGGTGGTAATCCGCTTCTATAGGTTTCAGAGGAAGAAGTGAGTCCTGGAGTGGGCCAGGAAGAATCAAAACATCGACAGGGAGGGAAACACCAATCGAATTTACCAGAATATCGGGGCTGAACTAGCAAAGAGACGCACGGCCTTCAACAAGGCGAAGGTTGCGCTATACAAGAAAGGAATGTGTTTCGGGGTGTGGTACCCGGCGAGGCTGTGAGTTGTGATGGATTCGATAGATTACAGCTTTGACACGCTGGAGCAGGCGGAGGCCTTCATTAGGGAGAAAGTACTGGCACTTGACCGAATAGACTCTCAAAGAGGAGGACGGGAAGGGTTTGTTGGGGACATTCTGATACTGTGTCTTAATTCTTTGGTTTCTGGACAGCGGGCGGGTATTTACTTGGGGTGAGGGTTGGGGGGGGGGCAAGGTAGTTGGAGGTAGTAACTAACATGGTAAGGTATGAATTGAAAGGCCCCCGGGGGGAAGTGGAACACAGAGGGTTGTTGGGGCTCAGGCATTTGGGCAGAGAGAATGGGCCGGGGGGGGGGGGGGGGGGGGGGGGGGGGGGTGATGTTTTTGTTTTCTGCTGCCTTTTGGGCGTGGACCCTATGTGGGGGACAGCTCACTAGAAAGAAGGTGGAGTGGAGTGAGAGGAAGGTTGGTCCTGGTTAGGCGAGGCTCAACGAGTCTATCTTGTTTGTTAAGTGGGGGAGAGGGTTAGCAGGGGCGGCAGGCAGTTTGCAAGCCCAAGGGGGAGGGGGTGAAGGAGTCAATGGGGGAAGAAGGGGGAGAGGGGAGGGTCGGAGAGCTAACAATGACCAGAGGTGTCCCATCCTTTGGAGGGGGCTGGTGGACATCATAAGTTGTCCTGGGACCTAGAAATTCGTAATGAGGCCGAGATCAGTCATTGCGGTGTAAATGGCTGATTTAGGGGTCGGGGGGTGGTGGTGGTGGGGGGGAGAAGACTAGCTACCTGGAATGTGCGGGGCCTGGGTCGACCTGTGAACAGGATGAGAGTTTGCTCTGATTTGAAGAATGTAGGGGCCAATGTGGTGTTTTTACAGGAGACCCATTTGCGGGTGCGGACCAGACCAAGCTCAAACGTAGTGGTATTGTCGCTGGACTAGTAATCCAGAGACCCAGGGTAATACTCTGGGGTTCCGGGTTCGAATCCTACCAGGGCAGATGGTGAAACTTTCATTCAATTAAAAAATGTTTCGAAGTAAAAGTCTAATGATGACTGTGAACCATTGCCGATTGTCGTAAATACCCATCTGGTTCACAAATGTCCTTCAGGGAAGGAAATCTGCCATCCTTACCCGGTCTGGCCTACATGTGACTCCAGACTCACACAGGGATACGGCTGACTCTGTACTTCCCCCCCACTGAAATGGCCCTAGCAAGCCACTCAGTTGAAGGGCTGAGAAGCAGGTAAATTTGGTTAAAGAGCGAGTGAAATTCTGAAATGGAAATAATGAGCGACGCAGAAAAATGTACACACGGTAAATCTTTTGGACTGAGAGGCAAAGACCAGTATGTTTTGTAATGGAGTGCTGATGTTAGTAATTATGGAAAATCCTTTTTAATGACTTTCAAGCAATGTTTCAAAGTACTTGTATTCTTTTTCTCAGATGATAATTTCAATAAACGAACATAGTACTTCAAATAATTACTGCATTGAAGTACGTAACCAGAAACAAACAGTGTTTCTTAGGCTGTGAAAGAATGAAAGAGAAAAAAGAAAGAAGGAACGAGAATGGGAGAAAGAGAGAAAGAGAGAAAGAGAGAAAGAGAGAAAGAAAGAAAAGAAAGAAAAGAAAGAAAAGAAAGAAAAGAAAGAAAGATAGAATTTGCTTCTCTGTAACTTTTTTTGTACAGGTATACAGAGCCCTTCATGGCCAATGAAATGCTGTCTCTCTTGGTTGCAATGTAGTTAAATATGGCCATCAATGTATGTAAAGCATGGTTGCAAAAACAGTATTTGGGTAAATTACCATATTCCCAATTTTCCTTTGATGTCGGTTGAAGGGCAAATATTGGCCTTGATACCTTACAGAAAAGAATTGCCTTGAAGTGAAATGATTCATATTAAAATGTAGTAAGTGTGGTAATGTGTGATGACCATTTTACACTCAGCAACTTCCAGCAGCAACATTGGAGTAAGCAGCTAGTTAATTTACTTTTCATGCGAAAGAAAGAAAATAAGTTTCTAGAAAACAGCACAAATAACTTGCAATTATATATAGTAAAATGTCACAACGCACTTCACATAGCGATTATCAAGCGTCTTAAAGATGGAGAGAGAGGTGGAGAGGTGTTTGAAGGGAATTTAAGAAGGTAGGAGCCAGCAGCTGAGGGCATAGTTGTGAGGGTGGGGTAATTAAAATCCAGGATGCACAAGGCCGGAATTAGAGGAATGCAGAGATTGTGGAGGGTTGCAGGGTTGGTACAGAGACCATAGACCTGTTTGAAAGCAACGGTGAGAATGTTTAATCTGGAAGACAAAGCAGGCCAGTAAGCACAGGGATGTTGGGTAAACAGGACTTACTATGAGTTAGGGTATAGGCAGTCCTGTTCTGGAGGAAATTGATAAATGAATATAAAAGCATCAGCTCTAATGATCAGGCAAGATGCTTCTTCACCTATACCGCAGATGCAAGGGGCGGGAGTCTCCGTTGCCCGACGCCAATATTGCAATTGGCGATTGGGCGGAGAATCCCTTCCGACGCCCAAATCGAGAGCGGCGCCCGTTTTTGAATCTCCACCCTCTCCGAAATGGCGCTGTGTCACGTGCCGCACGCCGTTGCAACGATGTTGGCGCATCATCGGCAGGTCCTCCCACGATGCTCCGCCCCCGATGGGCTGAGTTGCCGACTGCATGGTTGACGTGTGGTTTGAACGGTCAGGAACCCAGCGTGGCAGCCGTGGACTGTGTCCAGCGCCTCCACACTCGGCCGGGATCCATGCCACTGGCTAGATGGGGCTGGCCTGTGGGGTCGCATTTGGCCGGTCGGGTCTGCCCACAGCCGCCGCCAGGTTGTACGGCGTGACCACTGCAGGCCGTCGCCATGTGCATGCGCGGCCACGGCCCGGCCATTCTTCGGCCGTTTTCGGCGTGGGAGCCAGGAGTTTTACCCGGCGCCGCTACTAGTCCCTCACCTGTCCCAAAATCAGTGAGGGTTCGGCGCTGATTTTAGCATCGTAAAATGCCCACAAATTCTCTGTTTGAGCCTGCACTTAGCCGCTGAAATGGAGAATCCAGCCCCCAAGGTGTAACAATATGCATATTGTAAGGAATACAAAGGGTTAACAATTTGATGTTTAGCACTTTTCACCACCAGATGGAGATAAGGAGCAATCATATAAATACCATGTGACACCTGGAATTCTGGGAGACAGTGTTTAGGCGTGAGACAGATTAGTTGCACGGTGTACAGCTCTGTAGTTAGCGATATTGAGAGTTTAATTTAATAACTTATACCTTGTGACTTGTTCGAGTCTTATGTAAATACAGGGCTAAATTGCTGGCTTTGAAAGCAGACCAAGGCAGGCCAGCAGCACGGTTCGATTCCCATAACAGCCTCCCCGAACAGGCGCCGGAATGTGGCGACGAGGGGCTTTTCACAGTAACTTCATTGAAGCCTACTTGAGACAATAAGCGATTTTCATTTTATTTCATATTCATTTCATTTCATTTCAAATAGTGTAAATAAATCAATTTGTTCAGTAGCTCAGCTTGATGTTCTTTGTTCAACACTACCTTCTCAAGACACCCTGATAGACACAACAGAGAGCATCACACAAGAGTGTTACAAAACTCTAATCTGTTGTTTGTTGTGCAGCAAAGTTATAAGAGCTCCAACCATGAAAAGAACAAATAAGTATTTGGAAGCTGTTATTTGGGATTACTGTAATATTGTTTGTACAATTTATGCTCCTGTTGCCCACTTTGATGATAGTGGAGAGCTTTCTTTTCAAAATTGTATGGTTTCTGTCCACGGAAACATTGTGTTCTCCACTGATGCGTAACATTTGAAATAGTCATCGAAGGCCAGTTTTGAATAATCACAAACCTCTCTCTGGAGCTCATAAATCAATCATCACATCATAATTGTACTGAGAGATGATGTGTAATTTTCAACCGTGATGAGAACTTACAAATTAAAAGTATATTAAACTCTGTCAGCAATGACAAAATTTGGCTTGGATTGGATTGGTTTAGGGTCACGTGTACCTCAGAGGTCCCAGAGACCTCGGGCGAGTGTCGTTTGGTACTAGTCCCCACAAACGGCGACCAGACGGAACAGCACTTGTGGGGATCTCCAAGGGTATCGGAGGCCCCCAGCTGCATGCCCTTTGGGCGGGGTGTTGCCCTGGTTCTGCTGGTGCCACCTGAGTACCCTGGCAGTGCCACCTGTCTCTCAGCCTGGCACTGACATGGTGCCAGGTTGGCACTGTCAAGGTGCCAAGCTGATATTTTTTGCACACACGTAATCTGGTTCGGGGTTGCCCGGTGTTTGTGTTGGGGGAGGAGGCAAGGGGTGGGGGGGGGGGGGGGGGGGGGAGTGTGGGGTAAGGGAGGCCAGGGATCCTCCCATTTAAAAAAAAGTTCTCCCCGTGTCTGCGTGGGTTTCCTCCGGGTGCTCCGATTTCCTCCCACAGTCCAAAGACGTGCGGGTTAGGTGGATTGGCCATGATAAATTGCCCTGAGTGTCCAAAAAAGTTGGATGGGGTAACTGGGCTGCGCGGATGGGATGGAGGCGTGGGCTTAAGTGGGGCGCTCTTCCAAGGGACGGTGCAGACTCGATGGGCCGAATGGGCTCCTTCTGCACTGTAAATTCTATGATTCTAAGTACCGAGGTACAGTGAAAAGTATTGTTCTGTGTGCAGTTTAAACAGATCATTGAACGTGCAGAAAAGAAAATACATAACAGTGCAAACATAAAATACACAATGTAAATACATAGACACAGGCATCGGGTGAAGCACACAGGAGTGAAGTGTGAGAGAAGATGTGTGAAGAGATCAGATCAGTCCATACGTCCATCAGTCCATAAGAGGGTCGTTTAGGATTTTGGTGACAGTGGAGAAAAGCTGTTTTTGGATCTGTCAGTGCCTGTTCCCCTGCCGATGGAAGAAGTTGGAACAGTGAATCAGCCGGGTGGGAGGGATCTTTGATTATGCTGCCCGCTTTCCCCAGTCAGCGGGAGGTGTAGATGGAGTCAATGGATGGGAGGTGGGTTTGTGTGATGGACTGGGCGGTATTCACCACTCTCTGCAGTTTCTTCCTTGTAGCTAAGGCACTGCAATATCCTTTAGTCAATGAAACGCGTGCAGCATCTGCGGGTCATTGACATGTTTGCCTCAAGTTTCCTTGTGGGTTTTTTTTGTTGCTGTTGTGTAATGTGTGTGCGCGGCTGGGATGAGTGTGTGTGGGGAGTGTAATGTGTGTGTGCGGCTGGGATGAGTGTGTGTGGGGAGTTTAATGTGTGTGTGCGGCTGGGATGAGTGTGTGTGGGGAGTGTAATGTGTGTGTGCGGCTGGGATGAGTGTGTGTGGGGAGTATAATGTGTGTGTGCGGCTGGGATGAGTGTGTGTGGGGAGTGTAATGTGTGTGTGTGGCTGGGATGAGTGTGTGTGGGGTGTGTAATGTGTGTGTGCGGCTGGGATGAGTGTGTGTGGGGAGTGTAATGTGTGTGTGCGGCTGGGATGAGTGTGTGTGGGGAGTTTAATGTGCGTGCGGCTGGGATGAGTGTGTGTGGGGAGTGTAGTGTGTGCGTGCGGCTGGGATGAGTGTGTGTGGGGAGTGTAATGTGTGTGTGCGGCTGGGATGAGTGTGTGGGGGAGTGTAATGTGTGCGTGGGGCTGGGATGAGTGTGTGTGGGGAGTGTAATGTGTGTGTGCGGCTGGGATGGGTGTGTGTGGGGAGTGTAATGTGTGTGTGCGGCTGGGATGAGTGTGTGTGGGGAGTGTAATGTGTGTGTGAGGCTGGGATGAGTGTGTGTGGGGAGTGTAATGTGAGTGTGAGGCTGGGATGAAGGTGTCTGGGGAGTGTAATGTGTGTGTGCGGCTGGGATGAGTGTGTGTGGGGACTGTAATGTGTGTGGGGCTGGGATGAGTGTGTGTGGGGAGTGTAATGTGTGTGTGCAGCTGGGATGAGTGTGTGGGGGAGTGTAATGTGTGCGTGGGGCTGGGATGAGTGTGTGTCGGGAGTGTAATGTGTGTGTGCGGCTGGGATGGGTGTGTGTGGGGAGTGTAATGTGTGTGTGTGGCTGGGATGAGTGTGTGTGGGGAGTGTAATGTGAGTGTGAGGCTGGGATGAGTGTGTGTGGGGAGTGTAATGTGTGTGTGCGGCTGGGATGAGTGTGTGTGGGGAGTGTAATGTGTGTGTGCGGCTGGGATGGGTGTGTGTGGGGAGTGTAATGTGTGTGTGCGGCTGGGATGAGTGTGTGTGTGGGGAGTGTAATGTGTGTGTGCGGCTGGGATGAGTGTGTGTGGCGAGTGTAATGTATGTGTGCAGCTGGGATGAGTGTGTGTGGGGAGTGTGATGTGTGTGTGCGGCTGGGATGAGTGTGTGTGGGGAGTGTAATGTGTGTGTGAGGCTGGGATGAGTGTGTGTGGGGAGTGTAATGTGTGTGTGCGGCTGGGATGAGTGTGTGTGGGGAGTGTAATGTGTGTGTGCGGCTGGGATGAGTGTGTGTGGGGAGTGTAATGTGTGTGTGCGGCTGGGATGAGTGTGTGTGGGGAGTGTAATGTGTGTGTGCGGCGGGGATGAGTGTGTGTGGGGAGTGTAATGTGTGTGTGCGGCTGGGATGAGTGTGTGGGTAGTGTAATGTGCGTGTGAAGCTGGGATGAGTGTGTGTGGGGAGTGTAATATGTGTGTGCGGCTGGGATGAGTGTGTGTGGGGAGTGTAATGTGTGTGTGCGGCTGGGATGAGTGTGTGTGGGGAGTGTAATGTGTGTGTGCGGCTGGGATGAGTGTGTGTGTGGAGTGTAATGTGTGTGTGCGGCTGGGATGAGTGTGTGTGGGGAGTGTAATGTGTGTGTGCGGCTGGGATGGGTGTGTGTGGGGAGTGTAATGTGTGTGTGCGGCTGGGATGAGTGTGTGTGGGGAGTGTAATGTGTGTGTGCGGCTGGGATGGGTGTGTGTGGGGAGTGTAATGTGTGTGCGGCTGGGATGAGTGTGTGTGGGGAGTGTAATGTGTGTGTGCGGCTGGGATGAGTGTGTGTGGGGAGTGTAATGTGTGGGTGCGGCTGGGATGAGTGTGTGTGGGGAGTGTAATGTGTGTGTGCGGCTGGGATGAGTGTGAGTGGGGAGTGTAATGTGTGTGTGCGGCTGGGATGAGTGTGTGTGGGTAGTGTAATGTGTGTGTGCGGCTGGGATGAGTGTGTGTGGGGAGTGTAATGTGTGTGTGTGGCTGGGATGAGTGTGTGTGGGGAGTGTAATGTGTGTGTGCGGTTGGGATGAGTGTGTGTGGGGAGTGTAATGTGTGTGTGCGGCTGGGATGAGTGTGTGTGGGGAGTGTAATGTGTGTGTGCGGCTGGGATGAGTGTGTGTGGGGAGTGTAATGTGTGTGTGCGGCTGGGATGAGTGTGTGTGGGGAGTGTAATGTGTGTGTGGGGCTGGGATGAGTGTGAGTGGGGAGTGTAATGTGTGTGTGGCTGGGATGAGTGTGTGTGGGGAGTGTAATGTGTGTGTGCGGCTGGGATGAGTGTGTGTGGGGAGTGTAATGTGTGTGTGGCTGGGATGAGTGTGTGTGGGGGGTGTAATGTGTGTGTGCGGCTGGGGTGAGTGTGTGTGGGGAGTGTAATGTGTGTGTGCGGCTGGGATGAGTGTGTGTGGGGGGTGTAATGTGTGTGTGGCTGGGATGAGTGTGTGTGGGGGGTGTAATGTGTGCGCGGCTGGGATGAGTGTGTGTGGGGAGTGTAATGTGTGTGTGCGGCTGGGATGAGTGTGTGTGGGGGGTGTAATGTGTGTGTGCGGCTGGGGTGAGTGTGTGTGGGGAGTGTAATGTGTGTGTGTGGCTGGGATGAGTGTGTGTGGGGAGTGCAATGTGTGTGTGCGGCTGGGATGAGTGTGTTTGGGGAGTGTAATGTGTGTGTGCGGCTGGGATGAGTGTGTGTGGGGGGTGTAATGTGTGTGTGCGGCTGGGATGAGTGTGTGTGGGGAGTGTAATGTGTGTGTGCGGCTGCAGCTTGTCAGCCTCTCGAGTGTCAATCACAGACCAGGCGAATCCGGCACCGTTTCCCATTTGAATCGATTGTGTTCCACGTGGCGCCGGTGTCGGCCCCTCAACAGTAACCGAATCGGTCCAGGCTCAGCGCCAGTTTTGCTGTCGTGGAAATCCACAAATCCTACCCGGCGTCAAGACATTAGTCTCAGGAACGGAACATTCCGCCCCATTCACATAAAACATCTTTTATAATCTCAGGTTGCTCCAATATGGTTCACAATCTATGAAGTACAATAATGTCACCATAGTCCCATGGGCTGTTTTCCTCTTTGAGGGGGAGAGCTGACTGGTGGTGATTAAACCTGAAGATCACCACACCTCAGGCGAGGGGCAAGGTTGAGAAGTTCATGAATAACCTCAGCCAGTACGGGAATTGAACCCGCGATGCTGGCCTTGCTCTGCATCACAACCCAGCTGTCCGGCCAACTGAGCTAAAACGGCCCCGGTGTATCCTTGATGTAATCTGGAAATGTAGAAAGCAAGCTCCCACAAACTGCAAGTAGATAAAGTCTATAGAATCAGAGAAAGGAATCACTCTGGACTTTCCTGAAGAAGGCGCAGAGTGATTCTCCTACCTGGAGGGGGCTAGCAGGGCCCCGGAGTAGTCCTCGCAGCGCCAGCTGCCGATACGAGTACCTGCACTTCCAGTCGGGAGTCCGCGCATGCGCACGGCGGCAGCCTGTGTTGGCTGCTCCCCGTGACATGGCGGACCCACACCGCGGACTGGCACCAAAAAGATAGGCTCCCCCCAGTTCGCGCGCGCCCGTGGATCGGTGGCCCCTAATCGATTGCCTGGCCATCTGTGAGGCCCCATCCCCGGAGAACGATCCCCCTGCCCCCCACCAGGGCGACCATGGACTGAGTCTGCAGCCATCACGCCGAGTTTCACGCGTGTGAGACCATGAGGGACCCACGCCCTCGGGAACTCAGCCAGTTACAGTTAGAGAATCGCCGCGTGGGCCTCAGTCAATGGCCCCCTACCAACGCTGCATAGACCACGCATGCACGATTCGCGGCGATTCTCCGGGGACTGGAGAATCGCGGGAGCGGCGGCGCGCCAGATTTCGGCGTCGTGCCTATTCTGCGCCCCCCCCCCCCCCGCACCAAACGCGATTTCAGCGCAGAGTCTCGGAGAATCCTGCCAAACGGTTTTCGGGACTTGTGGGAGGAAACCGGAGCACCCGGAGGAAACCCACACAGACACGGGGAGAACGTGCAGACTCCACACAGACAGTGACCCAAATCGGGAATCGAACCTGGGACCCTGGCACTGTGAAGCAACAGTGCGAACCACTATGCTACCGTGCTGCCCTGTTAGACTAGATAGTGACTGATCAGAGGATCTATAAAAGTGATAGGCTTGTCAAACGACACCGTTGGTAAGGAATGGACGGCTGCGCCTGAGTGAGATGAAAACTGAGTATTGAATTAGGTTCACGTGGGAATTCGCTGCAGGGGGAATGAGGAAGTTAATTGGCTGGTGAGAAACTGCTGTTAGAGAGTGTCTGTAGATAGCTGCAAATTAGAAAAGCGTATTGTTTTTAAAGAAGCCACTACTTGGATGTGAGGAAGCTACACCAATAATAAGGGGAAGTCAGGGTCAGTAAGCCAATGTAAAATAAAGTTTACATAATGGAAGTAAATTTAAGACATGACAGGGCAGCTGGGTCATATGGAATGTGTGTCCTGTAATATGGGGGATATTGGTTAACTACGGATGACCCAAGTGACCACATGTGCAGGAAGTGACCATGTGCAGGAAGTGACCATGTGCAGGAAGTGACCATGTGCAGGAAGTGACCATGTGCAGGAAGTGACCATGTGCAGGAAGTGTCACCAGCAGCAGATACCTGACCTCTGAGTTTCAGAGTTTGAGTGATGGCTGGAGTCATTGTGATGCATTCCCGAGGCTGAGAGCTATGTGGGTGACACATTCAGACAGGTGGTCAAGCCGCAGGTTAGAAACATGGAGGTCGAGAGGGAATAGGGTGACCACCAGTCCAAGGCTGGTAGTGCAGGAACCCTCTAGTGTCCCGCTCACTAATCGCTTTTCCATTCTGGATATTGGAACGGGTGGTGCTTCCTCAGAGAAGTGCAGTGAGAGCCAGGTTTGTGGCACTATGAGGAACATGGAGCATGTACAGGAGGGAAGAAAGAAGGCAGGAAGATCAATAGTGACAAGGAGTTTGTCAATTAGGGTGACAGGTGTTTCTGTTGTTGTGAACGTGACTCCAGAGTCTCTCTGTTGCCTCCATGTTGCAGGACATTTTCCAGGGGGAGGGTGAACAGCCAGAGGCCATGTCCACATGGGTATCAATAACTTGGGTCGGAATGGGGGTGTGGACCTGCAGTCAGAATTTAGGGAGCTAGATAGAAAATTAGCAAGCAGGACCTCAAAAGTAGTAATGTCCAGGTTACTCCCAGTTCCACATACAAGTGAGTAAGTGGTTGGAATGCGTAGTTGGAAAGATGGTGCAGGTGGGAATGCTTTAGCTTCCTGGGACTCTGGGACTGGCTCTCGGGGAGATGCTATCTGTAAAAACCAAGCAGGTTTTACCTGATAGAGCTGGGACTGAGTTCCTTGTGGGGCATTTTGCTAGTTCTGTTGGGAGGGCTTTAACTAACTTGACAACGGCATGAGAACCAGGAGAGAATATTAGAATAATACCAAGGTGCAAAAATACTGGGAGAGATAGGTAGCACTATAATAGAGAACAGTAAATTAATAGGCAGAGTCAGAGAAAGGGAGGAAAGAGGGTTTGATTCCCTACTTGGGTCTGTGTGGAGTCTGCACGTTCTCCCCGTGGGTTTCATAGATTATCATAGAATTTAATGTGCACGAAGGAGGCCATTCGGCCCATCGAGTCTGCACCAGCTCTTGCAAAGAGCACCCTACCCAAGGTCAACACCTCCACCCTATCCCCATAACCCAGTAACCCCACCCAACACTAAGGGCAATTTTGGACACTAAGGGCAATTTATCATGGCCAATCCATCTAACCTGCACATCTTTGGACTGTGGGAGGAAAGCGGAGCACCCGGAGGAAACCCACGCAGAAACGGGGAGAACGTGCAGACTCCGCACAGACAGTGACCCAAGCCAGAATCGAACCTGGGACCCTGGAGCTGTGAAGCAATTGTGCTATTCACAATGCTACCGTGCTGCTCTTCCGGGTGCTCCGGTTTCCTCCCACAAGTCCCGAAAGACGTGCTGTTAGGTGAAGTGGACATTCTGAATTCTCCCTCTGTGTACCTGAACAGGCGCCGGAATGTGGTGAATTGGGGGATTTTCACAGTAACTTCAGTGCAGTGTTAATGTAAGCCTACTTGTGACACTAATAAAGATGATTAGATTATTATTATTACATCACATACTGCATTTAGGACTGAGTTTAGGAGGAACTTCTTCACCCAAAGGGTTGTGAATCTATGGAATTCCTTGCCCAGTGAAGCAGTAGATGCTCCTTCATTAAATGTTTTTAAGATAAAGATAGATAGTTTTTTGATGAATAAAGGGATTAAGGGTTATGGTGTTCGGGCCGGAAAGTGGATCTGAGTCCACAAAAGATCTCATTGAATGGTGGAGCAGGCTCGACGGGCCAGATGGCCGACTCCTGCTCCTAGTTCCTATGTTCTTATGTATGTGAATGTGGGGAATATAGTGAATAAGATTGGTGAGTTACAGATGCAGATTGCCACGTGGAATTCTGATCTTGTGGAAAAAGCAGAGACCAGGCTCAAGGAAGGGCAGGACTGGATATTAAATATTCCTGGATACAAGGAAAGGTAGGATAGGAAAAACCGGAGGAGGGCAGTGTTATTGGTTCAGGAGAGTGTTGCAGTACTGGAGGAAGAGGATGTCCCAGAGAGTTCAAGGTCAGAATCTATTTGGCTCAGGCTAAAGTGTAACCCCAGGAAAATGTCCTGGGGCCACTCTTGTGACATCCTCGACTGTGGCAACATGGAGGCAACAGAGAGGCCCGAAAGAAGATCCTTGTCTCTGGCAGGGGAGCACTTCCTTAGCACAGCACAGAAGCAAATGCATTTAAATTGCTGGAGTGGGGGTTAAATTCACAACCTTCTCAGACAGATGAGAGAGTGTTACCACTCAGCCACGGCTGCAAATGTGGTTTGTGATGTGGGTATCTGAGGGGCGGAGTCACTTTTTGTGATCGGGCAGAGAAACTTCTTGAATTTCATAAACTCACATACATTGTTCAAACATTGAGAGTTAATTAGTATATTGTTTTACAGTAGTTCAGACTTCTAACTTCATACAGTTACACAACAGCAAACTTTGAATTTGGAACTATGCATAAACACCTCAGTGTTGATCAAACGCTCTTTGAAGGCCTGGTTTCAAAGATAAGAATCTCCACCCACTGCATGTCAAACAAAATCCCTTCAAAAGCCAAGAACATTAGCAAACCTACTTTGTAGTCTCTGCTGTTATGACGGTAAGACTTGAGGCTGTATAACTGGGTTAATGCAACAGTACTGCACTTTGGCAAACCACAACAGAAATTTGCAGAATCATAGAATCACCATGGTGCAGAAAGAGGCCATTTGGCCCATCATGTCTCCTCCAGCTCTCTGAATGAAGCTTATCACTTAGTTCCGTTCCCCTGCCTTTTCCCTGTACCCCCCCCCCCCCCCCACTTTGATCTATTCAAATAATCATCTTTTGCCCTCCACCACATTCCCACGCAGGGCATCCCAGATCCCCCAACTCAGGGATTTCCTGACGGTGTGGGGCTGTCCACAATGGGGAAACCCCATTAGCCGGTTGGCGGGGCGGAGAATTCTGCCCCACACCTTCCTAAATCACTAAGTATACATTCAAATTGTTATAACTGCATGCTAAAAGTTAAGCACGAGGTGAAAAACCTGAAATCTTTCACTTGCCTTTGACAGGTCTTCAGCATGATTGCACCTTACAACAGCATAACTACAAACATCTCGGATCGCAGAGAGAAAAATATTATACGCGATGTTGAAAAATGAATGTTAAAAGTGGTTAACAGGTGGTTCTAATTTTTCCCAATTAAGGGGCAATTTAGCGTGGCCAATCCACCTACCCTGCACATCTTTGGGTTGTGGGGGTGAGACCCATGCAGCCACGGGGAGAATGTGCAAACTCCACACGGACAGTGACCCGGGGCCGGGATCGAACCCGGGTCCTCGTCACCTTGAGGCAGCAGTGCTAACCACTGCACCGCCACGCCTAATGGTGGTTATAATAATGAAGAAATAAAACAATAACTTAATAATAGAATTGTTTTGGTGATCATTAATGGAGATTTACCTCAATCACAGGACAGAAAACTCTCACAAGATTTAAAGTGCATTTATTTAAAAAATCCATCAAGCCAAATCCTTGAAGGAGAAGTTAAGTCCGAGGGAAAATATTTTTTGTCTAAAGTGATGAATAATTTTTTTTAAATGTCTAAATGCGTATTGCTATTTTTGAATTTCCACCCCAAAGATCGACTCCTGATTATGACTGACAGTCCAAAACGGGATGGAGCAGATTGAATAAGAAGCTGGTCGACAAATCAGGTTAGATTACAAAGCAGGACATTTTAAAAATTTGTGGTAAGCAGGAAGAGAATAGAACATAGAACATAGAAAAATACAACACAGAACAGGCCCTTCGGCCCACAATGTTGTGCTGAACCTTTGTCCTAGATTAAGAACAAATTAATCCACACCCCATCATTCTACCATAATCCATGTACCTATCCAATAGCTGCTTGAAGGTACCTAATGTTTTTCCGACTCAACTACTTCCACAGGCAGTGCATTCCATGCCCCCACTACTCTCTGGGTAAAGAACCTACCTCTGACATCCCCCCTATATCGTCCACCATTCGCCTTAAATTTATGTCCCCTTGTAATGGTTTGTTCCACCCGGGAAAAAAGTCTCTGACTGTCTACTCTATCTATCCCCCTGATCATCTTATAAACCTCTATCAAGTCGCCCCTCCTCCTTCTCCGTTCTAATGAGAAAAGGCCTAGCACCCTCAATCTTTCCTCGTGAGACCTACTCTCCATTCCAGGCAACATTCTGGTAAATCTCCTTTACACTTTTCCCAAAGCTTCCACATCCTTCCTAAAATGAGGCGACCAGAACTGTACACAGTACTCCAAATGTGGCCTTACCAAGGTTTTGTACAGCTGCATCATCACGTCACGGCTCTTAAATTCAATCCCTCTGCTAATGAACGCTAGCACACCATAGGCCTTCTTCACAGCTCTATCCACTTGACTGGCAACTTTCAAAGATCTATGAACATAGACCCCAAGATCTCTCTGCTCCTCCACATTGCCAAGAACCCTACTGTTAACCCTGTATTCCACATTCATATTTGTTCTTCCAACATGGACAACCTCACACTTTTCAGGGTTAAACTCCCTCTGCCACTTCTCAGCCCAGCCCTGCATCCTATCTATGTCTCTTTGCAGCCGATAACAGCCTTCCTCACTATCCACAACTCCACCAATCTTCGTAGCATCTGCAAATTTACTGACTCACCCTTCAACACCCTCATCCAAGTCATTAATGAAAATCACAAACAGCAGAGTACCCAGAACTGATCCCTGCGGTACGCCACTGATAACTGGGCTCCAGGCTGAATATTTGCTATCCACCACCACTCTCTGTCTTCTATCGGTTAGCCAGTTCGTTATCCAACTGGCCAAACTTCCCACTATCCCATGCCTCCTTACTTTCTGCATAAGTCTACCATGGGGAACCTTATCAAATGCCTTACTAAAATCCATGCACAGTACATCAACTGTTTTACCTTCATCCACATGCTTGGTCACCTCCTCAAATAATTCAATAAGACTTAAGAGGCGAGACTTACCCCTCACAAATCCATGCTGCCTATCCCTAATCAAGCAGTGTCTTTCCAGATGCTCAGAAATCCTATGCCTCAGTACCCTTTCCATTACTTTGCCTACCACCGAAGTAAGACTAACTGGCCTGTAATTCCCAGGGTTATCCATTTTCTCTTTTTTGAACAGGGGCACAACATTCGCCACTCTCCAATCCCCTGGTACCACCGCTGTTGACAGTGAGGACAAAAAGATCATTGCCAACGGCTCTGCAATTTCATCTCTTGCTTTCCATAGAATCTTTGGATACATCCCGTCAGGCCCGGGGAACTTGTCTATCCTCAAGCTTTTCAAAATGCCCAACACATCTTCCTTCCTAACAAGAATCTCCTCGAGCTTACCAATCTGTTTCACACTGTCCTCTCCAACAATATAGCCCTCTCATTCGTAAATACTGAAGAAAAGTACTCGTCAAGACCTCTCCTATCTCTTCAGACTCAATACATAATCTCCCACTGCTGTCCTTGATCGGACCTACCTTCGCTCTAGTCATTCTCATATTTCTCACATATGTGTAAAAGACCTTGGGGTTTTCCTTGATCCTACCCGCCAAAGGTTTTTCATGCCCTCTCTTAGCTCTCCTAATCCCTTTCTTCAGTTCCTTCCTGGCTATCTTGTATCCCTCCAGCGCCCTGTTTGAACCTTGTTTCCTCAGCCTTACATAAGTATCCTTCTTCCTCTTAACAACCTCTCTTGTCAACCATGGTTCCCTCACTCGACCATCTCTTCCCTGCCTGACAGGGACATACATATCAAGGACACGTATTTGTTCCTTGAACAAGTTCCACATTTCAATTGTGTCCTTTCCTGACAGCCTATGTTCCCAACTTATGCACTTCAGTTCTTGTCTGCCAGCATCGTATTTACCCTTCTCCCAATTGTTAATTTTGCCCTGTTGCACGCACCTATCCCTCTCCAGTACTAAAGTGAAAGTCACAGAATTATGGTCACTATCTCCAAAATGCTCCCCCACTAACAAATCTATCACTTGCCCTGGTTCATTACCAAGTACCAAATCCAATATGGCCTCCCCTCTGGTCGGACAATCTACATACTGTGTTAGAAAAGCTTCCTGGACACACTGCACAAACACTACCCGATCCAAACTATTTGATCTAAAGAGTTTCCACTCAATGTTTGGGAAGTTGAAGTCGCCCATGACTACTACCCTGTGACTTCTGCACCTTTTCAAAATCTGTTTCCCAATCTGTTCCTCCACATCTCTGCTGCTATTGGGGACCTATAGAAAACTCCCAACAAGGTGACTGCTCCTTTCCTATTTCTAACTTCAACCCATACTACCTCAGTAGGCAGATCCTCCTTGGACTGCCTTTCTGCAGCTGTTATACTATCTCTAATTAACAATGCAACCCCCCCACCTCTTTTACCACCCTCCCTAATGATTTTGAAACATCTATAACCAGGAACATCCAACAACCATTTCTGCCCCTCTTCTATCCAAGTTTCCATGATGGCCACCCCATCGTAGTCCCAAGTAAGAAGGAATAATGGTCAAAAACTACTCAGCGGATACATCACCTGCTGCATGGCGAATTCTGCTGCCACTAAGTTTTGAACAGGCCTCTTCTCTGTTCTCATGGGGAGGATCTTCCAGCCCTTCCTGCTGGAATAACCTTCCGCCGTCGATATCGGCAGGTCCGAAAGATCCCACCGGCAGCCAATGGCGAGCTGCCTGTGCCGCTAGAAAACAGGCCGCGGGAATGAGTGGGCGAGTTGGTGGGGTGGGGGTAGGAGGGCCAGAAGATCCCGTCCAATGCCTTTAGACGTCTCGGTTGGTTAATCTTAAATGTTTCTACTGCCCTTACATAGCTGCAGATGAACATGTTCACCTGGATGCAGTTGGGTGACAGAGGCTGTGGGCACGTTTGAAGTGACGACCTCCGCTTGCTCTAAATATTTTCCATCGGCCTCGTAAGTGACCGACAAAACTGTATCACAACAAAGTCGCTTCCACCTCTAAAATGGATAGTTGGAACAGTGAGGCAGAGGTAAGGGACAATGACAATTTAAACTTACATGGGCTGGATAAAGGAATATTTCAGTACTCTCTTTTGTTTTCCGTAGTATAAATTGTTGCGATCGATTGAAATTTGGCATTCTGGCATTTGTCCCGATGCATGTAAGATGAAAAACTGTGACAATATCTCTCTTTCCAGCAATATTAGAGAAAATAACTATCCCCCTTATTACAGCAGAAATTACATTTCAAAATTACTTTATTGGATGGAAAGTGCTTTGGGAAATCCTCAAAAGGTCCTTCAGTCCTAAAAAAAAATCCATAATATGTTGCATAAAACAAAATTCTCTCTTTCTTTAAGAACAGATGGGGGGAGGCAGTGCAGTGTATGCAATGAGACAATGTGTGATGATGTGGAGATGCTGCCGTTGGACTGGGGTGAGCACAGTAAGAAGTCGTGTTAGGTGATTTGGACATTCTGAATTCTCCCTCTGTGTACCCGAACAGGCGTCGGAATGTGGTGACTAGGGGATTTTCACAGTAATTCATCGCAGTGTTAACGTAAGCCTGCTTGTGGAACTAATAAAGATTATTGTTATTTCTCCCTCATCCTAAAAAACATTTTATTAAATCTCTTTGTAACCTCTTAAATATGTTGTGGTGATGCTGGCTTTGGACTGGGGTGAGCACAGTAAGAAGTCTCACAACACCAGGTTAAAGCCCAACAGGTTTGTTTCAAACACGAGCTTTCGGAGCTGCGCTCCGAAAGCTCGTGTTTGAAACAAACCTGTTGGACTTTAACCTGGTGTTGTAAGACATCTTACAATGTGTGATCACAGGGGCAGAGCTCATATATAATACTGGTGTGTCAAAAATGATGTTTAGTAATTTAGTTATTATTTTGGTGTTAGTATTAGAGCATTACATCCTTTCTGCTGAATAATGTTATTACTGGAAGATCAGTTACTTTCAGTGTAACCCATTGTCAATTTAAAACAAACAGATGTGATCTGCTCCGGGAAATGAGACTTTGCATAAATATAATCAACTTAGACTCTTTTTTTCCCTGGAGAGTCATCTTTCAGTAGTTCCACTGACATAACATCTGATTTATTTAAAACAAACAGCGCCCGCATATTATCGTGTGAATGTTTATAAATGGAGCAATTAGAGAACAAACTCTAAATAGTTATTGTAACCTATTCTACGGTTTCCCTTTAACATTCTGCGTTGTAGTCAGGATGGGTCTGGTACAGGAATAGCTATTGGGCTGGGCCAATAGTTGATCATTGATTGAACCGATTCACAGAAGCTCTCAGGTGGCTGGACCGGTCTTGATTCTTGAAACTCTCCAAGGTAAGCTAACCAACCAATTGCTTCGAGGCAGCGACTGATGGGGCATAAACACGGCATTGCCCAATGGGCAACAAATAAAACCAAACAGTCAAGCGCCTGACATCATAAGCTGAATAATAATGGGCAACTTTTCATGGGAAGCAATTAGAAAATTATTGAGTGTTAATGTTCCTTTAGTTGTCAATGTGTTCAAAGTGAAGGTATTGCTGTGACAATTATTTTATAACCTGTACCTGCCATGGTCTCTCAACAATCACTGGATGTCTGTAATAAAACGATACGCAGAGGAGCAAGAAGAGGATCATTTGCCTGGTGGAGATCTCTGCACAAATTGAGACTGGTCTCCAGACGACTGGTTTTACTGCACACTCACACACACGCAAACACACACACAGACACACACACAGACACACACACAGACACACACGCAAACACAGACACACTCACACACACACAGACACACTCACACACACAGACACACACACAGACACACTCACCCACACAGACACACACACAGACACACTCACCCACACAGACACACACACACACAGACACACACACAGACACACACGCAAACACAGACACACACACACACAGACACACAGACACACACACAGACACACACACAGACACACACGCAAACACACACACAGACACACACACAGACACATACACAGACACACACACAGACACACACGCAAACACAGACACACTCACACACACACAGACACACTCACCCACACAGACACACACACAGACACACTCACCCACACAGACACACACACAGACACACACACACACAGACACACACACAGACACACACGCAAACACAGACACACACACACACAGATACACTCACACACACAGACACACACACAGACACACTCACACACACAGACACACACACAGACACACACACAGACACACACGCAAACACAGACACACTCACACACACACAGACACACTCACACACACAGACACACACACAGACAGACACACTCACACACACAGACACACACACAGACACACACGCAAACACAGACACACTCACATAACACACAGACACACACACACAGACACACACACACACAGACACACACACACACAGACACACTCACACACACAGACACACTCACACACATACAAACAAAGACACACATTCACACACAAACACAGACACACACAAACACACACAGACAGACACACACACACAAACACAGACAAACACACACAACACGCACATACAGACACACACACACACGCACACGGAAACACAGACACACTCACACACACATTCACACACAAACACAGACACACACAAACAGGCACACACACACACAAACACAGACAAACACACACAACACGCACACACAGACACACACACAGACACACACGCAAACACAGACACACTCACACACACATTCACACACAAACACAGACACACACAAACACACACACAGGCACACACAAACACACACAAACACAGACAAACACACACAACACGCACACACAGACACACACACACACAGAGACACACACACGCAGACACACACACACAGGTACACAAAAACACAAACACACACAACACGCACACACAGACACCCACACACACACGCAGACACACACACACAGACACACAAACACACAGGCACACACACACAGACACACACACACACAGACAGACACACAAACACACAGACACACACACATAGACACACACACATAGACACACACACACAGACAGACACACAAACACAGACACACACACAGACACACACACAGACACACAAACACAGACACACACACAGACACATACACACAGACACACACACACACAGAAACACAGACACACACAGGCACTCACACACTCACAGACACACACAGGCACACTCACAAACACAGACACACTCATACACACAGACACACACATAGGCACTCGCACTCACAGACACACACACAAACACAGACAAACACACACAGAGACAGACACACATAAACACACAGACAGACAGACACATACCGCACACAGACAGACACACAAAAACACACACAGAAACACACTCATGCATATACACAGGCACTCACACACTCACAGACACACACACACATAGACACACAAACACACAGACACACACACACATAGACACACACACAGACACACACACACATAGACAGACACACAAACACAGACACACTCAAACACAGACACACATTCACACACAAACACAGACCCACACACACCGACACAAACACACACAGACACAGGCACACTCGCACACAAACACACACGCACAAAACACACAGACGCACACATATTCACACAGACACACTCACACACACCGACACACTCACACACTGACACATACGCACACACACAAACACAGACACACACTCACACACAAACACACACACATAGAAACACACAGACGCATGCACACAAATATACACACGCTCACAGACACACGCACAAACACAGACAGACACACACACAAACACAAACAGACACACACAGATAGACCCACACAGACAGACACACACAAACACACACAGACACACACACACAAACACACACAGCCAGACACGCAAACACACACAGACACACAAACACACACACACAGACACACAAACACACAGACACACACACACATAGACACACACACAGACACACACACACATAGACAGACACACAAACACAGACACACACAAACACAGACACACATTCACACACAAACACAGACCCACACACACCGACACAAACACACACAGACCCACTCACATCGACACAAACACACACAGACACAGGCACACTCACACACAAACACACACGCACAAAACACACAGACGCACACATATTCACACAGACACACTCACACACACCGACACACTCACACACTGACACATACGCACACACACAAACACAGACACACACTCACACACAAACACACACACATAGAAACACACATACGCGTGCACACAAATATACACACGCTCACAGACACACGCACAAACACAGACAGACAGACACACACAAACACACACAGACACACACAGACAGACCCACACAGACAGACACACACAAACACACACAGACACATACACACAAACACACACAGCCAGACACACAAACACACACAGACACACAAACACACACACAGCCAGGCACACACAAACACACATAGACACACACACACACACACACACACACACACAAAGACACATACAAACACACGCAGACACACACACACAGACAGACACACACAAACACAGATGCACACACACACAGACATACACACAGATGCAGACACACAGACACACACACAGACACACATACACACACAAACATGGACACACACAGACACACACACATACACAGACACTCACACACAAACACAGACACACACACAGAAACACAAACACACATAGAAAAACAGAAACACGCACAGGCACATGAACACAGACACACACACGGAAACACAAAAACACACACACACAAACACAGACTTACACACACACACAATCACACAAACACAGAAATACACACACACGCAGATACACTCACACACACACACGGACATGCAAACACACAGACACGAAGACACACGCACACAATCGGACACACATACACAGTGCACACACACACAGACAGACACACAGACACAGACACACACACACATACACACACTCACAGACACTCACAGACACTCACAGACACACACACACACACAAACAAACACATACAGACACACACACCCACACGCACACACATACACACACACAGACACACACAAGGGGCTGGTTTAGCACAGGGCTAAATTGCTGGCTTTGAAAGCAGACCAAGCAGGCCAGCAGCACAGTTCGATTCCCGTACCAGCCTCCCCGAACAGGCGCCGGAATGTGGCGACTAGGGGATTTTCACAGTAACTTCATTGAAGCCTACTTGTGACAATAAGCGATTTTCATTTAATTTCATTTTCACAGACACACACACACACACACACACAGACACACACATACGTACACACACACAAACATCCTCACGGTAATTTGTATGTTTTATTCAATGCTATGTCGAAGAAGTGGCAAAATGGACTCCATCCTTAAAACTGAAGGATATGCACATGTCTCGGACAAGAATTTCAATTTAAACATCTGGGACGTGATTTAATAGAAACGTATCTCAGTGTCATCTCGGGCTGTTTCTCGACGGCCGTGTCGGCGAGATCGTGGCCCGTATTTAGCGGCACTTAGTGCTGCAAGTGAGCCTCCACGGACTTCTCGCCATTGCTGGCTGGCTCACCGTCTGATTCGCCAGCCTCTTGCCTCAGCGTCTCGTCACTAACAAGGGGGAGCTGCGTTTAAACGCTCCCTCACCACTCACTCCCAGTCAGCGCACACGCAGGGCAGCGCGCACACCTGTTCTGCGCTTTGGGGATGCCGACCTGACCAGCTTCCCAACGCTGTGGAAGCAAGATGGGACATCCTGTACCCCCGAGTGGGTCAGTTGCCCAGCAGCAGGGTCAGCATTGCCACCTGGGAGGCAGGGGTAGCGGCGGTCAGTGTGGGCAGCGTGACCAGGAGGACCACCGTCCAACGAAGGGAGAAGACCAATGACCTCCACTGAGCTGCAAAGGTAATTTACCACCTCTCCCCTGGCATCAGTTCTGTCTGCCACCCCCCAGATTCTTAAACCCCCTTCTCCCCCCCCCCTCCCCCCCCCCCACCCCCCCCCCCCCCCCCCCCCAGCCACTGACTGACACCCCGCACCCTCCCCACATCTGATTTTCATGCTTGTTCTTCAGAACTCCCTGGACCTGACGAGCACAACCCCTTCATGTCCAGCTGCAGTGGTCTAACATGCCACCTGAATCGGGAAATGGGGGGGATGGGGGATTGGGGGGGAAGGAGGTTTTGAGGGGCTGGAGGGGTTGAGGGGAAGGAGGGATTGGGGGTGGGAGAGATTGGGGAGGGAGAGGGGATTGGGAGAAGGAAGACTTGAGGGGGAGAGGGGGAGATGACGGACAAAGCCTCATCCTATGAGAATGGGGAGAGGATGAGGGCCTGCCGAGTCTGCCCAGGCCTTTGCTGCCATCTGTCCTCCATCTTCCAGCACCTCCTGTGTCTCCTCCCAGGGCTCGTTCTCCAGCTCCTCTTGGCTCGGTTCCTCCTCCTCCTCAAACGAGGCCGCATGCCATTCCTCCGCCTCCTCCAATACGTTGCCCCACTGCTGGATCAGGTTGTGGAGGACACAGCAGACCACCACAAAGCCGAATACCCTCTGGGGGGTGTACTGCCAGGGCACCACCAGACCAGTCCCGGCATCGGAACCACATTTTCAGCAGTTCGATGCACCGCTCGATGACAGCGCAGGTTGCAACATGGGCCTCGTTTGATCAGGTCTCCTCCGCCTCTGTCTCCAGCCTCAGCACTGGCATCATCAGCCAAGATCTCCCTTATCCCCCAAGAGCCAACCTCTCATCTTGGGGTGGTCCTCGAAGATGCCGGGGATCTCCGAGTGTCCCAGGATGTAACTGTCATGCACACTCCCTGGGAAGTGTGCACAGATGTGCATGATCCACAGGCAGTGGTCAGACATGAATTGAACATTCAGGGAGTGCAGCACCTTCCTGTTAATGACCGGCACTCTCTGATACCCCGGTGAGAGCAAGGTGACATACATGCATCTATTGCCCCTGGGACCTGGGGCATGCTGGCAATGGCAGAGAATACTACAGGCTGGGCTGTAGAGGTCATGGAGAGGAGGCAGGCAAATGCCTGCTTCAGCTCAAAGTTGATATAGTCTGATACCCGGACAGACAGGACATCCGTGACCTCACAGATGCACTTGTGCGCTGCAGCTTGGGAAATGGTGAAAACGCCCATGCTTGTGTCCTGGAATGATCCGGTGGCACAAACGTTAAGGGTTGCAGTAACCTTCACTGCCACTGGGAGGAGGTGTCCTCCTCCTCCACGGGGTGCCATGTACACAAGGACATGGCAAAGGTGCCGTCCTGTCTGTTACAATGCAATTGGCCACGAAAGACCAATGACGCCTGTACAACTTGTGCCATTGCTAATGTCCCCCTCTGGGTCCTCATCGGCCTAATGGGCGGCCGGATCTTTCGGGTGTACGGTAGCACACGGTACATGAGGCAAGCCGATTTGCCAGATAGCCTGGATCAGCACACTCACCCCCAGCTCCGAGACCCCACCCCCTGCTGGATCAGCACACTCACCCCCAGCTCCCAGACCCCAACCCCCTGCTGGATCAGCACACTCACCCCCAGCTCCGAGACCCCACCCCCTGCTGGATCAGCACACTCACCCCCAGCTCCCAGACCCCAACCCCCTGCTGGATCAGCAACCTCACCCCCAGCCACACCCCCAGCTCCGAGACCCCCAACCCCCTGCTGGATCAGCACACTCACCCCCAGCTCCGAGACCCCACCCCCTGCTGGATCAGCACACTCACCCCCAGCTCCCAGACCCCAACCCCCTGCTGGATCAGCACACTCACCCCCAGCTCCGAGACCCCAACCCCCTGCTGGATCAGCACACTGACCCCCAGCTCCGAGACCCCAACCCCCTGCTGGATCTGCACACTGACCCCCAGCTCCGAGACCCCAACCCTGCTGGATCAGCACACTGACCCCCAGCTCCGAGACCCCAACCCCCTGCTGGATCAGCACACTGACCCCCAGCCACACCCCCAGCTCTGAGACCCCAACCCCCTGCTGGATCAGCACACTCACCCCCAGCTCCGAGACCCCAACCCCCTGCTGGATCTGCACACTCACCCCCAGCTCCGAGACCCCAACCCCCTGCTGGATCAGCACACTCACCCCCAGCTCCCAGACCCCAACCCCCTGCTGGATCAGCACACTCACCCCCAGCTCCGAGACCCCAACCCCCTGCTGGATCAGCACACTCACCCCCAGCCACACCACCAGCTCCGAGACCCCAACCCCCTGCTGGATCAGCACACTCACCCCCAGCCATACCCCCAGCTCCGAGACCCCAACCCCCTGCTGGATCAGCACACTCACCCCCAGCCACACCCCCAGCTCCGAGACCCCAACCCCCTGCTGGATCTGCACACTGACCCCCAGCTCCGAGACCCCAACCCCCTGCTGGATCAGCACACTCACCCCCAGCTCCCAGACCCCAACCCCCTGCTGGATCAGCACACTCACCCCCAGCCACACCCCCAGCTCCGAGACCCCAACCCCCTGCTGGATCTGCACACTGACCCCCAGCTCCGAGACCCCAACCCCCTGCTGGATCAGCACACTCACCCCCAGCTCCGAGACCCCAACCCCCTGCTGGATCAGCACACTCACCCCCAGCTCCGAGACCCCAACCCCCTGCTGGATCAGCACACTGACCCCCAGCTCCGAGACCCCAACCCCCTGCTGGATCTGCACACTCACCCCCAGCTCCGAGACCCCAACCCCCTGCTGGATCTGCACACTGACCCCCAGCTCCGAGACCCCAACCCCCTGCTGGATCAGCACACTGACCCCCAGCTCCGAGACCCCAACCCCCTGCTGGATCTGCACACTCACCCCCAGCTCCGAGACCCCAACCCCCTGCTGGATCAGCACACTCACCCCCAGCTCCGAGACGCCAACCCCCTGCTGGATCTGCACACTGACCCCCAGCTCCGAGACCCCAACCCCCTGCTGGATCAGCACACTCACCCCCAGCTCCGAGACCCCAACCCCCTGCTGGATCAGCACACTCACCCCCAGCTCCGAGACCCCAACCCCCTGCTGGATCAGCACACTCACCCCCAGCTCCGAGACCCCAACCCCCTGCTGGATCAGCACACTGACCCCCAGCTCCGAGAACCCAACCCCCTGCTGGATCAGCACACTCACCCCCAGCTCCGAGACCCCAACCCCCTGCTGGATCAGCACACTCACCCCCAGCTCCCAGACCCCAACCCCCTGCTGGATCTGCACACTGACCCCCAGCTCCGAGACCCCAACCCCCTGCTGGATCAGCACACTCACCCCCAGCTCCGAGACCCCAACCCCCTGCTGGATCAGCACACTCACCCCCAGCCACACCCCCAGCTCCGAGACCCCAACCCCCTGCTGGATCAGCACACTCACCCGCAGCTCCCAGACCCCAACCCCCTGCTGGGTCAGCAACCTCACCCCCAGCTCCGAGACCCCAACCCCCTGCTGGATCAGCACACTCACCCCCAGCTCCGAGACCCCAACCCCCTGCTGGATCAGCACACTGACCCCCAGCTCCGAGACCCCAACCCCCTGCTGGAGTCTGTGCTCAGGTCCACTTCTCTAATCCACACACTTACTCTGTGCTCACAGGGATATGGCCAGTGCACCGCGCCATGTATCCACGGCCTCAGGCCATTGCCTGAGGCCCAGCCCGCAAAGCCCCATCCCTGACCAGCCGAGTTCCTGACGGCGTGGGTTACGTGTGCTCATACCGTTCAGGCTGTGGACTCAGTCCGGCGCCCTCATAGTTGGGGGTGGGCCGATCCACGGGCAGGGGGAGCTTCATTCGGGGCTGGGGGCATTTGGGGCACGAGCGGCCGAAGGGGGCAATACATTTGCAGTCCGGGTCCGCGGGCTAAACCCACCATGAAGCACGGCGCGGTTGCTGCCGTGCGCACGTGCGGCCACGGACCCGGGAATGCTCAGAGCCGTATCGGCAGCTCGAGCCGGATGCTCTACCCTGTCGCCCTGCTGACCCCCAGCAAAACGGGGAACCGGTGGCCGTTTTGCACCAGTTTTCCTGCCATAAAATTCCCACGCCGGTGTGGGGGTCTTAGTCTCCAAAACGGAGAATCCAGCCCATGGTACGTGTACTCACGGGAATGCACATGAGTAATATTTTATTGGCTAAAATGGTCAATAGTAACAAAGATTTCAAAATCAACTACATAACATTGCACGTATCACACTAACCATTAAACAACAAAGAAATGTCACCGTTCCATATTGCGACCAATATAAAGCTAAGTCAGCTCATTTTCACAAAATAAACCAAATCGTGGCATCCACATATTCCACTGGCGCTCAAGGTGTAGTTGAACATCCTTCACTTCCAGCGGGTTTAACCCTCGGTGACGTGCCAGTTACATGCTGCACTCTCTACTTCATTGACTTCAGACTGAGCATTGCTAAACAGATTATTGCCGTGTTAAGTGCCGACATCTCTATTGATTTCACCTTCCATCACTTTGCTGATGATTGAGAGTATAGAATGGTGATTAGTCAAATTGAATTTGTTTGGCTTTTTGTGGAGAGGTCTTTCCTGAGCAATTTTTCACTTTGTTGGATAGGTGCCAACGTTGTATCGGGACCTGAACAGCTTGGCTTGCTGTGGTCCGGCTGGTCCGAAGCTGAGGCCGGGATGTTGCGGGAGTCCATAGCCTTTGTTTTATCCAGTACGATTGGTGTTTCTCAACATCATGTACATTATATTGGCTTTGGACTGTGACCTATGATGACAAGGAGACCACGTTGGATCACCATTTAGCACTTCTGGGTGAAGTTGTTTGCAAATATTTCCATCATCTAACGGTTCTAAATGAATCTTCTTTCTCATTGTCAGTATATTTGATGATGAGTACCTTTACTAAACTTTTTTACTTATTTACTGTAAACAAGTCCATTCCTGTTGCTGTGCTAATTGAATGTTCTTTTGTAGTACCAATGTTCTATAATTAACACAAGCTGCACTTGAATAAAGTTAATGTTGAGTGTTGCACCACACGATACTGTGCTATGGTTCAAACTATCTGGTAAAGGAGTCCCTCTACATCAGTTCTTTATAATTATTTACAACTGACAACATCTTAGGACTGTCTCAGAGTTGTAATAACAGTGCTTTTGAACTTATTCAGAGTCCAAGTTTGTATCTTAGCCCTGGTTAATAGCTACAGCTTGCAAAGACGGGTCTAGCTGTATTGAAGCCAAGACAAGAGATGAAGTGACTTGGGACACAATCAACAGAAGGATTTATTTTGGTCAGTAAAGGTACCGTGGCAGCACGGTAGCACAGTGGTTAGCACTGTGGCTTCACAGCCCCAGGGTCCCAGGTTCGATTCCCAGCTTGGGTCACTGTCTGTGCGGAGTCTGCACGTTCTCCCCGTGTCTGCGTGGGTTTCCTCCGGGTGCTCCGGTTTCCTACCACATAGTCCCGACCACTCTGTGCCAGATCTCATTACCGTCTTGGTCCAAGCATGAAGAGGCGAGGCAAGAGTAACTGCCCTTCGACATTCTGAATTCTCGGAAACTCAATTGGGCAGAGAATAGGTTCTGATGCTAAAATCACGGTGGGTGCCAATTTGACGGCAAATCACAATTCTCTGTCACCTCGATAGTGGCGTCAATGCATTCCGGAACATACAAACACCGTTTGCATATCATTAGCGGGCCCGACCTGGTATTCTCCGGGGCCTCCGTGATTCTCCCCCTCCGATGGGCCGAGTACCCAACGGCTAGGTTCACTTGTGCTTTTTAAAAATCATGAAAAAGGCGCCGTGGCTGCTGAGGGAGAGAGAGGGGGGTACGGAGAGTGTCCAACGTCGCCATAGTTTGCTGAGAGTTGTGCCGCTGACCGGGGGATTTCTGACAGGGTCGGGGGGTAGTAGCAGGTGGTGGGCAGGAGTTGGGCTGGGGGATTGGGGTGGATGGAGTCAGAACACCATTGCCGTAGTTGGCAAGGCGGCCATGCAGCTTCGCACGCCGCTGACAGCCCACTGTCAACTTAGGGCCACAGGTCATATGGGTGTCCCCTCCAGGCTGCCCCCCCCCCCCCACTCTTCCCCGGAACCCTATGGCCTCAGCCATATGGCCGCACTCCAATAGAACCAGTGCCAGCTTGTTGGCTGGGATGAGTGTGTGTGGGGAGTGTGTTGGCTGGGATGTGTGTGTGGGGAGTGTAAGGTGTGTGTGGGGCTGGGATGAGTGTGTGTGGGGAGTGTAACGTGTGTGTGTGGCTGGGATGAGTGTGTATGGGGAGGGTAATGTGTGTGCGGCTGGGATGAGTGTGTGTGGGGAGTGTAATGTGTGTGTGTGTGGCTGGGATGAGTGTGTGTGGGGAGTGTGTTGGCTGGCATGTATGTGTGGGGAGTGTAAGGTGTGTGTGTGGCTGGGATGAGTGTGTGTGGGGAGTGTACTGTGTGTGTGCGGCTGGGATGAGTGTGTGTGGGGAGTGTAATGTGTGTGTGCAGCTGGGATGAGTGTGTGTGGGGAGTGTAATGTGTGTGTGCGGCTGGGATGAGTGTGTGTGGGGAGTGTAATGTGTGTGTGCAGCTGAGATGAGTGTGTGTGGGGAGGGTAATGTGTGTGTGCGGCTGGGATGAGTGTGTGTGGGGAGTGTAATGTGTGTGTGCGGCTGGGATGAGTGCGTTTGGGGAGTGTAATGTGTGTGTGTGGCTGGGATGAGTGTGTGCGGGGAGTGTAATGTGTGTGTGCGGCTGGGATGAGTGTGTGTGGGGAGTGTAATGTATGTGTGCGGCTGGGATGAGTGTGTGTGGGGAGTGTAATGTGTGTGTGCGGCTGGGATGAGTGTGTGTGGGGAGTGTAATGTGTGTGTGCGGCTGGGATGAGTGTGTGTGGGGAGTGTAATGTGTGTGTGCGGCTGGGATGAGTGCGTTTGGGGAGTGTAATGTGTGTGTGTGGCTGGGATGAGTGTGTGCGGGGAGTGTAATGTGTGTGTGCGGCTGGGATGAGTGTGTGTGGGGAGTGTAATGTATGTGTGCGGCTGGGATGAGTGTGTGTGGGGAGTGTAATGTGTGTGTATGGCTGGGATGTGTGTGTGGGGAGTGTAATGTGTGTGTGGGGCTGGGATGAGTGTGTGTGGGGAGTGTAATGTGTGTGTGCAGCTGGGATGAGTGTGTGTGGGGAGTGTAATGTGTGTGTGAGGCTGGGATGAGTGTGTGTGTGGGGAGTGTAATGTGTGTGTGCAGCTGGGATGAGTGTGTGTGGGGAGTGTAATGTGTGTGTGGCTGGGATGAGTGTGTGTGGGGAGTGTAATGTGTGTGTGGCTGGGATGAGTGTGTGTGGGGAGTGTAATGTGTGTGTGCGGCTGGGATGAGTGTGTGTGGGGAGTGTAATGTGTGTGTGAGGCTGGGATGAGTGTGTGTGTGGGGAGTGTAATGTGTGTGAGGCTGCAATGAGTGTGTGTGGGGAGTGTAATGTGTGTGTGCGGCTGGGATGAGTGTGTGTGGGGAGTGTAACGTGTGTGTGTGGCTGGGATGAGTGTGTATGGGGAGGGTAATGTGTGTGAGGCTGGCATGAGTGTGTGTGGGGAGTGTAATGTGTGTGTGCGGCTGGGATGAGTGTGTGTGGGGAGTGTAATGTGTGTGTGCGGCTGGGATGAGTGTGTATGGGGAGTGTAATGTGTGTGTGAGGCTGGGATGAGTGTGTGTGGGGAGTGTAATGTGTGTGCGGCTGGGATGAGTGTCTGTGGGGAGTGTAATGTGTGTGTGCGGCTGGGATGAGTGTGTGTGGGGAGTGTAATGTGTGTGTGAGGCTGGGATGAGTGTGTGTGGGGAGTGTAATGTGTGTGAGGCTGCAATGAGTGTGCGTGGGGAGTGCAATGTGTGTGTGCGGCTGGGATGAGTGTGTGTGGGGAGTGTAACGTGTGTGTGTGGCTGGGATGAGTGTGTGTGGGGAGTGTAATGTGTGTGTGCGGCTGGGGTGAGTGTGTGTGGGGAGTGTAATGTGTATGTGCGGCTGGGATGAGAATGTGTGGGGAGTGTAATGTGTGTGTGGCTGGGATGAGTGTGTGTGGGGAGTGTAATGTGTGTGTGGCTGGGATGAGTGTGTGTGGGGAGTGTAATGTGTGTGTGCGGCTGGGATGAGTGTGTGTGGGGAGTGTAATGTGTGTGTGAGGCTGGGATGAGTGTGTGTGTGGGGAGTGTAATGTGTGTGAGGCTGCAATGAGTGTGTGTGGGGAGTGTAATGTGTGTGTGCGGCTGGGATGAGTGTGTGTGGGGAGTGTAACGTGTGTGTGTGGCTGGGATGAGTGTGTATGGGGAGGGTAATGTGTGTGAGGCTGCAATGAGTGTGTGTGGGGAGTGTAATGTGTGTGCGGCTGGGATGAGTGTGTGTGGGGAGTGTAATGTGTGTGTGCGGCTGGGATGAGTGTGTATGGGGAGTGTAATGTGTGTGTGAGTCTGGGATGAGTGTGTGTGGGGAGTGTAATGTGTGTGCGGCTGGGATGAGTGTCTGTGGGGAGTGTAATGTGTGTGTGCGGCTGGGATGAGTGTGTGTGGGGAGTGTAATGTGTGTGTGAGGCTGGGATGAGTGTGTGTGGGGAGTGTAATGTGTGTGAGGCTGCAATGAGTGTGCGTGGGGAGTGCAATGTGTGTGTGCGGCTGGGATGAGTGTGTGTGGGGAGTGTAACGTGTGTGTGTGGCTGGGATGAGTGTGTGTGGGGAGTGTAATGTGTGTGTGCGGCTGGGGTGAGTGTGTGTGGGGAATGTAATGTGTATGTGCGGCTGGGATGAGAATGTGTGGGGAGTGTAATGTGTGTGTGCGGCAGGGATGAGTGTGTGTGGGGAGTGTAATGTGTGTGTGCGGCTGGGATGAGTGTGTGTGGCGAATATAATGTGTGTGTGCGGCTGGGATGAGTGTGTGTGGGGAGTGTAATGTATGTGTGCGGCTGCGATGAGTGTGTGTGAAGAGTGTAATTTGTGTGTGCACTGGGATGAGTGTGTGTGGGGAGTGTAATGTGTGTGCGCAGCTGGGATGAGTGTGTGTGGGGAGTGTAATGTGTGTGTGCGGCTGGGATGAGTGTGTGTGGGGAGTGTAATGTGTGTGTGCACTGGGATGAGTGTGTGTGGGTAGTGTACTGTGTGTGTGCGGCTGGGATGAGTGTGTGTGGGGAGTGTAATGTGTGTGTGCAGCTGGGATGAGTGTGTGTGGGGAGTGTAATGTGTGTGTGCGGCTGGGATGAGTGTGTGTGGGGAGTGTAATGTGTGTGTGCAGCTGAGATGAGTGTGTGTGGGGAGGGTAATGTGTGCGTGCGGCTGGGATGAGTGCGTTTGGGGAGTGTAATGTGTGTGTGTGGCTGGGATGAGTGTGTGCGGGGAGTGTAATGTGTGTGTGCGGCTGGGATGAGTGTGTGCGGGGAGTGTAATGTGTGTGTGCGGCTGGGATGAGTGTGTGTGGGGAGTGTAATGTATGTGTGCGGCTGGGATGAGTGTGTGTGGGGAGTGTAATGTGTGTGTATGGCTGGGATGTGTGTGTGGGGAGTGTAATGTGTGTGTGGGGCTGGGATGAGTGTGTGTGGGGAGTGTAATGTGTGTGTGCAGCTGGGATGAGTGTGTGTGGGGAGTGTAATGTGTGTGTGAGGCTGGGATGAGTGTGTGTGTGGGGAGTGTAATGTGTGTGTGCAGCTGGGATGAGTGTGTGTGGGGAGTGTAATGTGTGTGTGGCTGGGATGAGTGTGTGCGGGGAGTGTAATGTGTGTGTGGCTGGGATGAGTGTGTGTGGGGAGTGTAATGTGTGTGTGCGGCTGGGATGAGTGTGTGTGGGGAGTGTAATGTGTGTGTGAGGCTGGGATGAGTGTGTGTTTGGGGAGTGTAATGTGTGTGAGGCTGCAATGAGTGTGTGTGGGGAGTGCAATGTGTGTGTGCGGCTGGGATGAGTGTGTGTGGGGAGTGGAACGTGTGTGTGTGGCTGGGATGAGTGTGTATGGGGAGGGTAATGTGTGTGAGGCTGGCATGAGTGTGTGTGGGGAGTGTAATGTGTGTGTGCGGCTGGGATGAGTGTGTGTGGGGAGTGTAATGTGTGTGTGCAGCTGGGATGAGTGTGTATGGGGAGTGTAATGTGTGTGTGAGGCTGGGATGAGTGTGTGTGGGGAGTGTAATGTGTGTGTGGGGAGTCTGTGTGCGGAGTGTAATGTGTGTGTGCGGCTGGGATGAGTGTGTGGGGAGTGTAATGTGTGTGTGCGGCTGGGATGAGTGTGTGTGGGGAGTGTAATGTGTGTGTGCAGCTGGGATGAGTGTGTGTGGGGAGTGTAATTTGTGTGTGCGGTTGGGATGAGTGTGTGTGTGGGGAATGTAATGTGTGTGTGCGCTGGGATGAGTGTGGGGAGTGTAATGTGTGTGTGCGCTGGGATGGGTATGTGTGGGGAGTGTGTTGTCTTGGATGAGTGTGTGTGCAGAGTGTAATGTGTGTGTGCGGCTGGGATGAGTGTGTGCGGGGAGTGTAAGTGTGTGTGCGGCTGGGGTGAGTGTGTGTGGGGAGTGTAATGTGTGTGTGAGGCTGGGCTGAGTGTGTGTGGGAAGTGTAATGTGTGTGTGCGGCTGGGATGAGTGTGTGTGTGGAGTGTAATGTTTGTGTGTGGCTGGGATGAGTGTGTGTGGGGAGTGTAATGTGTGTGTGCGGCCGGGATGAGTGTGTGTGGGGAGTGTATTGTGTGTGTGTGGCTGGGATGAGTGTGTGTGGGGAGTGTAATGTGTGTGTGTGGGGAGTGTGTGTGCGGAGTGTAATGTGTGTGTGCGGCTGGGATGAGTGTGTGGGGAGTGTAATGTGTGTGTGCGGCTGGGATGAGTGTGTGTGGGGAGTGTAATGTGTGTGTGCAGCTGGGATGAGTGTGTGTGGGGAGTGTAATGTGTGTGTGCGGCTGGGATGAGTGTGTGTGTGGGGAGTGTAATGTGTGTGTGCGCTGGGATGAGTGTGTGGGGAGTGTAATGTGTGTGTGCGCTGGGATGGGTATGTGTGGGGAGTGTGTTGTCTTGGATGAGTGTGTGTGCAGAGTGTAATGTGTGTGTGCGGCTGGGATGAGTGTGTGCGGGGAGTGTAATGTGTGTGTGCGGCTGGGGTGAGTGTGTGTGGGGAGTGTAATGTGTGTGTGAGGCTGGGCTGAGTGTGTGTGGGAAGTGTAATGTGTGTGTGCGGCTGGGATGAGTGTGTGTGTGGAGTGTAATGTGTGTGTGTGGCTGGGATGAGTGTGTGTGGGGAGTGTAATGTGTGTGTGCGGCTGGGATGAGTGTGTGTGGGGAGTGTAATGTTTTTGTGCGGCTGGGATGAGTGTGTGTGGGGAGTGTAATGTGTGTGTGCGGCTGGGATGAGTGTGTGTGGGGAGTGTAATGTGTGTGTGCGGCTGGGATGAGTGTGTGTGGGGAGCGTAATGTGTGTGTGCGGCTGGGATGAGTATATGTGGGGAGTGTAATGTGTGTGTGCGCTGGGATGAGTGTGTGTGGGGAGTGTAATGTGTGTGGGGCTGGGATGAGTGTGTGTGGGGACTGTAATGTGTGTGTGCGGCTGGGATGAGTGTGTGTGGGGAGTGTAATGTGTGTGCGGCTGGAATGAGTGTGTGTGGGGAGCGTAATGTGTGTGTGCGCTGGGATGAGTGTGTGTGGGGTGTGTAATGTGTGTGGGGCTGGGATGAGTGTGTGTGGGGAGTGTAATGTGTGTGTGCGGCTGGGATGAGTGTGTGTGGGGAGTGTAATGTGTGTGTGCGGCTGGGATGAGTGTGTATGGGGAGTGTAATGTGTGTGTGCGGCTGGGATGAGTGTGTGTGGGGAGTGTAATGTGTGTGTGCGGCTGGGATGAGTATGTGTGGGTGGTGTACTTTGTGTGTGCGGCTGGGATGAGTGTGTGTGGGGAGTGTAATGTGTGTGTGCGGCTGGGATGAGTGTGTGTGGGGAGTGTAATGTGTGTGTGTCGCTGGGATGAGTGTGTGTGGGGAGTGTTATGTGTGTGTATGGCGGGGATGTGTGTGTGGGGAGTGTAATGTGTGTGTGGGGCTGGGATGAGTGTGTGTGGGGAGTGTAATGTGTGTGTGCAGCTGGGATGAGTGTGTGTGGGGAGTGTAATGTGTGTGTGAGGCTGGGATGAGTGTGTGTGTGGGGAGTGTAATGTGTGTGTGCAGCTGGGATGAGTGTGTGTGGGGAGTGTAATGTGTGTGTGGCTGGGATGAGTGTGTGTGGGGAGTGTAATGTGTGTGTGGCTGGGATGAGTGTGTGTGGTGAGTGTAATCTGTGTGTGCGGCTGGGATGAGTGTGTGTGGGGAGTGTAATGTGTGTGTGAGGCTGGGATGAGTGTGTGTGGGGAGTGTAATGTGTGTGTGCGGCTGGGATGAGTGTATGTGGGGAGTGTAACGTGTGTGTGTGGCTGGGATGAGTGTGTATGGGGAGGGTAATGTGTGTGAGGCTGGCATGAGTGTGTGTGGGGAGTGTAATGTGTGTGCGCGGCTGGGATGAGTGTGTGTGAGGAGTGTAATGTGTGTGTGCGGCTGGGATGAGTGTGTATGGGGAGTGTAATGTGTGTGTGAGGCTGGGATGAGTGTGTGTGGGGAGTGTAATGTGTGTGCGGCTGGGATGAGTGTCTGTGGGGAGTGTAATGTGTGTGTGCGGCTGGGATGAGTGTGTGTGGGGAGTGTAATGTGTGTGTGCGGCTGGGATGAGTGTGTGTGGAGAGTGTAATGTGTGTGTGAGGCTGGGATGAGTGTGTGTGGGGAGTGTAATGTGTGTGTGCGGCTGGGATGAGTGTGTGTGGGGAGTGTAATGTGTGTGTGAGGCTGGGATGAGTGTGTGTGGGGAGTGTAATGTGTGTGAGGCTGCAATGAGTGTGTGTGGGGAGTGCAATGTGTGTGTGCGGCTGGGATGAGTGTGTGTGGGGAGTGGAACGTGTGTGTGTGGCTGGGATGAGTGTGTATGGGGAGGGTAATGTGTGTGAGGCTGGCATGAGTGTGTGTGGGGAGTGTAATGTGTGTGTGCGGCTGGGATGAGTGTGTGTGGGGAGTGTAATGTGTGTGTGCAGCTGGGATGAGTGTGTATGGGGAGTGTAATGTGTGTGTGAGGCTGGGATGAGTGTGTGTGGGGAGTGTAATGTGTGTGTGGGGAGTGTGTGTGCGGAGTGTAATGTGTGTGTGCGGCTGGGATGAGTGTGTGGGGAGTGTAATGTGTGTGTGCGGCTGGGATGAGTGTGTGTGGGGAGTGTAATGTGTGTGTGCAGCTGGGATGAGTGTGTGTGGGGAGTGTAATTTGTGTGTGCGGTTGGGATGAGTGTGTGTGTGGGGAATGTAATGTGTGTGTGCGCTGGGATGAGTGTGGGGAATGTAATGTGTGTGTGCGCTGGGATGGGTATGTGTGGGGAGTGTGTTGTCCTGGATGAGTGTGTGTGCAGAGTGTAATGTGTGTGTGCGGCTGGGATGAGTGTGTGCGGGGAGTGTAAGTGTGTGTGCGGCTGGGGTGAGTGTGTGTGGGGAGTGTAATGTGTGTGTGAGGCTGGGCTGAGTGTGTGTGGGAAGTGTAATGTGTGTGTGCGGCTGGGATGAGTGTGTGTGTGGAGTGTAATGTTTGTGTGTGGCTGGGATGAGTGTGTGTGGGGAGTGTAATGTGTGTGTGCGGCCGGGATGAGTGTGTGTGGGGAGTGTAATGTGTGTGTGTGGCTGGGATGAGTGTGTGTGGGGAGTGTAATGTGTGTGTGTGGGGAGTGTGTGTGCGGAGTGTAATGTGTGTGTGCGGCTGGGATGAGTGTGTGGGGAGTGTAATGTGTGTGTGCGGCTGGGATGAGTGTGTGTGGGGAGTGTAATGTGTGTGTGCAGCTGGGATGAGTGTGTGTGGGGAGTGTAATGTGTGTGTGCGGCTGGGATGAGTGTGTGTGTGGGGAATGTAATGTGTGTGTGCGCTGGGATGAGTGTGTGGGGAGTGTAATGTGTGTGTGCGCTGGGATGGGTATGTGTGGGGAGTGTGTTGTCTTGGATGAGTGTGTGTGCAGAGTGTAATGTGTGTGTGCGGCTGGGATGAGTGTGTGCGGGGAGTGTAATGTGTGTGTGCGGCTGGGGTGAGTGTGTGTGGGGAGTGTAATGTGTGTGTGAGGCTGGGCTGAGTGTGTGTGGGAAGTGTAATGTGTGTGTGCGGCTGGGATGAGTGTGTGTGTGGAGTGTAATGTGTGTGTGTGGCTGGGATGAGTGTGTGTGGGGAGTGTAATGTGTGTGTGCGGCTGGGATGAGTGTGTGTGGGGAGTGTAATGTGTGTGTGTCGCTGGGATGAGTGTGTGTGGGGAGTGTTATGTGTGTGTATGGCGGGGATGTGTGTGTGGGGAGTGTAATGTGTGTGTGGGGCTGGGATGAGTGTGTGTGGGGAGTGTAATGTGTGTGTGCAGCTGGGATGAGTGTGTGTGGGGAGTGTAATGTGTGTGTGAGGCTGGGATGAGTGTGTGTGTGGGGAGTGTAATGTGTGTGTGCAGCTGGGATGAGTGTGTGTGGGGAGTGTAATGTGTGTGTGGCTGGGATGAGTGTGTGTGGGGAGTGTAATGTGTGTGTGGCTGGGATGAGTGTGTGTGGTGAGTGTAATCTGTGTGTGCGGCTGGGATGAGTGTGTGTGGGGAGTGTAATGTGTGTGTAAGGCTGGGATGAGTGTGTGTGGGGAGTGTAATGTGTGTGTGCGGCTGGGATGAGTGTATGTGGGGAGTGTAACGTGTGTGCGCGGCTGGGATGAGTGTGTGTGAGGAGTGTAATGTGTGTGTGCGGCTGGGATGAGTGTGTATGGGGAGTGTAATGTGTGTGTGAGGCTGGGATGAGTGTGTGTGGGAGTGTAATGTGTGTGCGGCTGGGATGAGTGTCTGTGGGGAGTGTAATGTGTGTGTGCGGCTGGGATGAGTGTGTGTGGGGAGTGTAATGTGTGTGTGCGGCTGGGATGAGTGTGTGTGGGGAGTGTAATGTGTGTGTGAGGCTGGGATGAGTGTGTGTGGGGAGTGTAATGTGTGTGTGCGGCTGGGATGAGTGTGTGTGGGGAGTGTAATGTGTGTGTGAGGCTGGGATGAGTGTGTGTGGGGAGTGTAATGTGTGTGAGGCTGCAATGAGTGTGTGTGGGGAGTGCAATGTGTGTGTGCGGCTGGGATGAGTGTGTGTGGGGAGTGGAACGTGTGTGTGTGGCTGGGATGAGTGTGTATGGGGAGGGTAATGTGTGTGAGGCTGGCATGAGTGTGTGTGGGGAGTGTAATGTGTGTGTGCGGCTGGGATGAGTGTGTGTGGGGAGTGTAATGTGTGTGTGCAGCTGGGATGAGTGTGTATGGGGAGTGTAATGTGTGTGTGAGGCTGGGATGAGTGTGTGTGGGGAGTGTAATGTGTGTGTGGGGAGTGTGTGTGCGGAGTGTAATGTGTGTGTGCGGCTGGGATGAGTGTGTGGGGAGTGTAATGTGTGTGTGCGGCTGGGATGAGTGTGTGTGGGGAGTGTAATGTGTGTGTGCAGCTGGGATGAGTGTGTGTGGGGAGTGTAATTTGTGTGTGCGGTTGGGATGAGTGTGTGTGTGGGGAATGTAATGTGTGTGTGCGCTGGGATGAGTGTGGGGAGTGTAATGTGTGTGTGCGCTGGGATGGGTATGTGTGGGGAGTGTGTTGTCTTGGATGAGTGTGTGTGCAGAGTGTAATGTGTGTGTGCGGCTGGGATGAGTGTGTGCGGGGAGTGTAAGTGTGTGTGCGGCTGGGGTGAGTGTGTGTGGGGAGTGTAATGTGTGTGTGAGGCTGGGCTGAGTGTGTGTGGGAAGTGTAATGTGTGTGTGCGGCTGGGATGAGTGTGTGTGTGGAGTGTAATGTTTGTGTGTGGCTGGGATGAGTGTGTGTGGGGAGTGTAATGTGTGTGTGCGGCTGGGATGAGTGTGTGTGGGGAGTGTAATGTGTGTGTGTGGCTGGGATGAGTGTGTGTGGGGAGTGTAATGTGTGTGTGTGGGGAGTGTGTGTGCGGAGTGTAATGTGTGTGTGCGGCCGGGATGAGTGTGTGTGGGGAGTGTAATGTGTGTGTGGCTGGGATGAGTGTGTGTGGGGAGTGTAATGTGTGTGTGTGGGGAGTGTGTGTGCGGAGTGTAATGTGTGTGTGCGGCTGGGATGAGTGTGTGGGGAGTGTAATGTGTGTGTGCGGCTGGGATGAGTGTGTGTGGGGAGTGTAATGTGTGTGTGCAGCTGGGATGAGTGTGTGTGGGGAGTGTAATGTGTGTGTGCGGCTGGGATGCGTGTGTGTGTGGGGAGTGTAATGTGTGTGTGCGCTGGGATGAGTGTGTGGGGAGTGTAATGTGTGTGTGCGCTGGGATGGGTATGTGTGGGGAGTGTGTTGTCTTGGATGAGTGTGTGTTCAGAGTGTAATGTGTGTGTGCGGCTGGGATGAGTCTGTGCGGGGAGTGTAATGTGTGTGTGCGGCTGGGGTGAGTGTGTGTGGGGAGTGTAATGTGTGTGTGAGGCTGGGCTGAGTGTGTGTGGGAAGTGTAATGTGTGTGTGCGGCTGGGATGAGTGTGTGTGTGGAGTGTAATGTGTGTGTGTGGCTGGGATGAGTGTGTGTGGGGAGTGTAATGTGTGTGTGCGGCTGGGATGAGTGTGTGTGGGGAGTGTAATGTTTTTGTGCGGCTGGGATGAGTGTGTGTGGGGAGTGTAATGTGTGTGTGCGGCTGGGATGAGTGTGTGTGGGGAGTGTAATGTGTGTGTGCGGCTGGGATGAGTGTGTGTGGGGAGCGTAATGTGTGTGTGCGGCTGGGATGAGTATATGTGGGGAGTGTAATGTGTGTGTGCGCTGGGATGAGTGTGTGTGGGGAGTGTAATGTGTGTGGGGCTGGGATGAGTGTGTGTGGGGACTGTAATGTGTGTGTGCGGCTGGGATGAGTGTGTGTGGGGAGTGTAATGTGTGTGCGGCTGGAATGAGTGTGTGTGGGGAGCGTAATGTGTGTGTGCGCTGGGATGAGTGTGTGTGGGGAATGTAATGTGTGTGGGGCTGGGATGAGTGTGTGTGGGGAGTGTAATGTGTGTGTGCGGCTGGGATGAGTGTGTGTGGGGAGTGTAATGTGTGTGTGCGGCTGGGATGAGTGTGTATGGGGAGTGTAATGTGTGTGTGCGTCTGGGATGAGTGTGTGTGGGGAGTGTAATGTGTGTGTGCGGCTGGGATGAGTATGTGTGGGTGGTGTACTTTGTGTGTGCGGCTGGGATCAGTGTGTGTGGGGAGTGTAATGTGTGTGTGCGGCTGTGATGAGTGTGTGTGGGGAGTGTAATGTGTGTGTGCGGCTGGGATGAGTGTGTGTGGGGAGTGTTATGTGTGTGTATGGCGGGGATGTGTGTGTGGGGAGTGTAATGTGTGTGTGGGGCTGGGATGAGTGTGTGGGGGGAGTGTAATGTGTGTGTGCAGCTGGGATGAGTGTGTGTGGGGAGTGTAATGTGTGTGTGAGGCTGGGATGAGTGTGTGTGTGGGGAGTGTAATGTGTGTGTGCAGCTGGGATGAGTGTGTGTGGGGAGTGTAATGTGTGTGTGGCTGGGATGAGTGTGTGTGGGGAGTGTAATGTGTGTGTGGCTGGGATGAGTGTGTGTGGTGAGTGTAATCTGTGTGTGCGGCTGGGATGAGTGTGTGTGGGAGTGTAATGTGTGTGTGCGGCTGGGATGAGTGTGTGTGGGGAGTGTAATGTGGTGTGCGGCTGGGATGAGTGTGTGTGGGGAGTGTACTGTGTGTGTGCGCTGGGATGAGTGTGTGTGGGGAGTGTAATGTGTGTGTGCGGCTGGGATGAGTGTGTGTGTGGGGAATGTAATGTGTGTGTGGCTGGGATGAGTGGTGTGTGGGAGTGGAATGTGTGTGTGCGGACTGGAGATGGGTATGTGTGGGGAGTGTGTTGTCTTGGCTGAGTGTGTGTGCAGAGTGTAATGGTGAATAGTGTGCGCGCCTGGGAGATGTGTCGTGCGGGGAGTGTAATGTGTGTGTGCGGCTGGGTGCAGTGTGGTGGGAGTGTAATGTGTGTGTCGAGGCTGCGGCTGGTGTGGTGGGAGAAGTGTGAATGTGTGTGTGCGGCTGGGATGAGTGTGTGTGTGGAGTGTAATGTGTGTGTGTGGCTGGGATGAGTGTGTGTGGGGAGTGTAATGTGTGTGTGCGGCTGGGATGAGTGTGTGTGGGGAGTGTAATGTGTGTGTGTCGCTGGGATGAGTGTGTGTGGGGAGTGTTATGTGTGTGTATGGCGGGGATGTGTGTGTGGGGAGTGTAATGTGTGTGTGGGGCTGGGATGAGTGTGTGTGGGGAGTGTAATGTGTGTGTGCAGCTGGGATGAGTGTGTGTGGGAGTGTAATGTGTGTGTGAGGCTGGGATGAGTGTGTGTGTGGGGAGTGTAATGTGTGTGTGCAGCTGGGATGAGTGTGTGTGGGGAGTGTAATGTGTGTGTGGCTGGGATGAGTGTGTGTGGGGAGTGTAATGTGTGTGTGGCTGGGATGAGTGTGTGTGGTGAGTGTAATCTGTGTGTGCGGCTGGGATGAGTGTGTGTGGGGAGTGTAATGTGTGTGTAAGGCTGGGATGAGTGTGTGTGGGGAGTGTAATGTGTGTGTGCGGCTGGGATGAGTGTATGTGGGGAGTGTAACGTGTGTGCGCGGCTGGGATGAGTGTGTGTGAGGAGTGTAATGTGTGTGTGCGGCTGGGATGAGTGTGTATGGGGAGTGTAATGTGTGTGTGAGGCTGGGATGAGTGTGTGTGGGGAGTGTAATGTGTGTGCGGCTGGGATGAGTGTCTGTGGGGAGTGTAATGTGTGTGTGCGGCTGGGATGAGTGTGTGTGGGGAGTGTAATGTGTGTGTGCGGCTGGGATGAGTGTGTGTGGGGAGTGTAATGTGTGTGTGAGGCTGGGATGAGTGTGTGTGGGGAGTGTAATGTGTGTGTGCGGCTGGGATGAGTGTGTGTGGGGAGTGTAATGTGTGTGTGAGGCTGGGATGAGTGTGTGTGGGGAGTGTAATGTGTGTGAGGCTGCAATGAGTGTGTGTGGGGAGTGCAATGTGTGTGTGCGGCTGGGATGAGTGTGTGTGGGGAGTGGAACGTGTGTGTGTGGCTGGGATGAGTGTGTATGGGGAGGGTAATGTGTGTGAGGCTGGCATGAGTGTGTGTGGGGAGTGTAATGTGTGTGTGCGGCTGGGATGAGTGTGTGTGGGGAGTGTAATGTGTGTGTGCAGCTGGGATGAGTGTGTGTGGGGAGTGTAATGTGTGTGTGAGGCTGGGATGAGTGTGTGTGGGGAGTGTAATGTGTGTGTGGGGAGTGTGTGTGGGGAGTGTAATGTGTGTGTGCGGCTGGGATGAGTGTGTGGGGAGTGTAATGTGTGTGTGCGGCTGGGATGAGTGTGTGTGGGGAGTGTAATGTGTGTGTGCAGCTGGGATGAGTGTGTGTGGGGAGTGTAATTTGTGTGTGCGGTTGGGATGAGTGTGTGTGTGGGGAATGTAATGTGTGTGTGCGCTGGGATGAGTGTGGGGAGTGTAATGTGTGTGTGCGCTGGGATGGGTATGTGTGGGGAGTGTGTTGTCTTGGATGAGTGTGTGTGCAGAGTGTAATGTGTGTGTGCGGCTGGGATGAGTGTGTGCGGGGAGTGTAAGTGTGTGTGCGGCTGGGGTGAGTGTGTGTGGGGAGTGTAATGTGTGTGTGAGGCTGGGCTGAGTGTGTGTGGGAAGTGTAATGTGTGTGTGCGGCTGGGATGAGTGTGTGTGTGGAGTGTAATGTTTGTGTGTGGCTGGGATGAGTGTGTGTGGGGAGTGTAATGTGTGTGTGCGGCCGGGATGAGTGTGTGTGGGGAGTGTAATGTGTGTGTGTGGCTGGGATGAGTGTGTGTGGGGAGTGTAATGTGTGTGTGTGGGGAGTGTGTGTGCGGAGTGTAATGTGTGTGTGCGGCCGGGATGAGTGTGTGTGGGGAGTGTAATGTGTGTGTGTGGCTGGGATGAGTGTGTGTGGGGAGTGTAATGTGTGTGTGTGGGGAGTGTGTGTGCGGAGTGTAATGTGTGTGTGCGGCTGGGATGAGTGTGTGGGGAGTGTAATGTGTGTGTGCGGCTGGGATGAGTGTGTGTGGGGAGTGTAATGTGTGTGTGCAGCTGGGATGAGTGTGTGTGGGGAGTGTAATGTGTGTGTGCGGCTGGGATGCGTGTGTGTGTGGGGAGTGTAATGTGTGTGTGCGCTGGGATGAGTGTGTGGGGAGTGTAATGTGTGTGTGCGCTGGGATGGGTATGTGTGGGGAGTGTGTTGTCTTGGATGAGTGTGTGTTCAGAGTGTAATGTGTGTGTGCGGCTGGGATGAGTCTGTGCGGGGAGTGTAATGTGTGTGTGCGGCTGGGGTGAGTGTGTGTGGGGAGTGTAATGTGTGTGTGAGGCTGGGCTGAGTGTGTGTGGGAAGTGTAATGTGTGTGTGCGGCTGGGATGAGTGTGTGTGTGGAGTGTAATGTGTGTGTGTGGCTGGGATGAGTGTGTGTGGGGAGTGTAATGTGTGTGTGCGGCTGGGATGAGTGTGTGTGGGGAGTGTAATGTTTTTGTGCGGCTGGGATGAGTGTGTGTGGGGAGTGTAATGTGTGTGTGCGGCTGGGATGAGTGTGTGTGGGGAGTGTAATGTGTGTGTGCGGCTGGGATGAGTGTGTGTGGGGAGCGTAATGTGTGTGTGCGGCTGGGATGAGTATATGTGGGGAGTGTAATGTGTGTGTGCGCTGGGATGAGTGTGTGTGGGGAGTGTAATGTGTGTGGGGCTGGGATGAGTGTGTGTGGGGACTGTAATGTGTGTGTGCGGCTGGGATGAGTGTGTGTGGGGAGTGTAATGTGTGTGCGGCTGGAATGAGTGTGTGTGGGGAGCGTAATGTGTGTGTGCGCTGGGATGAGTGTGTGTGGGGAATGTAATGTGTGTGGGGCTGGGATGAGTGTGTGTGGGGAGTGTAATGTGTGTGTGCGGCTGGGATGAGTGTGTGTGGGGAGTGTAATGTGTGTGTGCGGCTGGGATGAGTGTGTATGGGGAGTGTAATGTGTGTGTGCGTCTGGGATGAGTGTGTGTGGGGAGTGTAATGTGTGTGTGCGGCTGGGATGAGTATGTGTGGGTGGTGTACTTTGTGTGTGCGGCTGGGATCAGTGTGTGTGGGGAGTGTAATGTGTGTGTGCGGCTGTGATGAGTGTGTGTGGGGAGTGTAATGTGTGTGTGCGGCTGGGATGAGTGTGTGTGGGGAGTGTTATGTGTGTGTATGGCGGGGATGTGTGTGTGGGGAGTGTAATGTGTGTGTGGGGCTGGGATGAGTGTGTGGGGGGAGTGTAATGTGTGTGTGCAGCTGGGATGAGTGTGTGTGGGGAGTGTAATGTGTGTGTGAGGCTGGGATGAGTGTGTGTGTGGGGAGTGTAATGTGTGTGTGCAGCTGGGATGAGTGTGTGTGGGGAGTGTAATGTGTGTGTGGCTGGGATGAGTGTGTGTGGGGAGTGTAATGTGTGTGTGGCTGGGATGAGTGTGTGTGGTGAGTGTAATCTGTGTGTGCGGCTGGGATGAGTGTGTGTGGGGAGTGTAATGTGTGTGTGCGGCTGGGATGAGTGTGTGTGGGGAGTGTAATGTGTGTGTGAGGCTGGGATGAGTGTGTGTGGGGAGTGTAATGTGTGTGTGCGGCTGGGATGAGTGTGTGTGGGGAGTGTAATGTGTGTGTGCGGCTGGGATGAGTGTGTGTGGGGAGTGTAATGTATGTGTGCGGCTGGGATGAGTGTGTGTGGGGAGTGAAATGTGTGTGTGCGGCTGGGATGAGAATGTGTGGGGAGTGTAATGTGTGTGTGCGGCTGGGATGAGTGTGTGTGGCGAATATAATGTGTGTGTGCACTGGGATGAGTGTGTGTGGGGAGTGTAATGTGTGTGCGCAGCTGGGATGAGTGTGTGTGGGGAGTGTAATGTGTGTGTGCGGCTGGGATGAGTGTGTGTGGGGAGTGTAATGTCTGTGTGCACTGGGATGAGTGTGTGCGGGTAGTGTAGTGTGTGTGTGTGGCTGGGATGAGTGCGTGTGGGGAGTGTAATGTGTGTGTCGCTGGGATGAGTGTGTGTGGGGAGTGTAATGTGTGTGTCGCTGGGATGAGTCTGTGTGGGGAGTGTTATGTGTGTGTATGGCGGGGATGTGTGTGTGGGGAGTGTAATGTGTGTGTGGGGCTGGGATGAGTGTGTGTGGGGAGTGTAATGTGTGTGTGCAGCTGGGATGAGTGTGTGTGGGGAGTGTAATGTGTGTGTGGCTGGGATGAGTGTGTGTGGGGAGTGTAATGTGTGTGTGGCTGGGATGAGTGTGTGTGGTGAGTGTAATGTGTGTGTGCGGCTGGGATGAGTGTGTGTGGGGAGTGTAATGTGTGTGTGAGGCTGGGATGAGTGTGTGTGGGGAGTGTAATGTGTGTGAGGCTGCAATGAGTGTGTGTGGGGAGTGCAATGTGTGTATGCGGCTGGGATGAGTGTATGTGGGGAGTGTAACGTGTGTGTGTGGCTGGGATGAGTGTGTATGGGGAGGGTAATGTGTGTGAGGCTGGCATGAGTGTGTGTGGGGAGTGTAACGTGTGTGCGCGGCTGGGATGAGTGTGTGTGAGGAGTGTAATGTGTGTGTGTGGCTGGGATGAGTGTGTATGGGGAGTGTAATGTGTGTGTGAGGCTGGGATGAGTGTGTGTGGGGAGTGTAATGTGTGTGCGGCTGGGATGAGTGTCTGTGGGGAGTGTAATGTGTGTGTGCGGCTGGGATGAGTGTGTGTGGGGAGTGTAATGTGTGTGTGCGGCTGGGATGAGTGTGTGTGGGGAGTGTAATGTGTGTGTGAGGCTGGGATGAGTGTGTGTGGGGAGTGTAATGTGTGTGCGGCTGGGATGAGTGTGTGTGGGGAGTGTAATGTGTGTGTGAGGCTGGGATGAGTGTGTGTGGGGAGTGTAATGTGTGTGAGCGGCTGGGATGAGTGTGTGTGGGGAGTGTAATGTGTGTGTGCGGCTGGGATGAGTGTGTGTGGACAGTGTAATGTGTGTGTGTGGCTGGGATGAGTGTGTGTGGGGAGTGTAATGTGTGCGTGAGGCTGCAATGAGTGTGTGGGGGCGTGCAATATGTGTGTGCGGCTGGGATGAGTGTGTGTGGGGAGTGTAACGTGTGTGTGTGGCTGGGATGAGTGTGTATGGGGAGGGTAATGTGTGTGAGGCTGGCATAAGTGTGTGTGGGGAGTGTAATGTGTGTGTGCGGCTGGGATGAGTGTGTGTGGGGAGTGTAATGTGTGTGTGCGGCTGGGATGAGTGTGTGTGGGGAGTGAAATGTGTGTGTGCGGCTGGGATGAGAATGTGTGGGGAGTGTAATGTGTGTGTGCGGCTGGGATGAGTGTGTGTGGCGAATATAATGTATGTGTGCGGCTGCGATGAGTGTGTGTGAAGAGTGTAATGTGTGTGTGCACTGGGATGAGTGTGTGTGGGGAGTGTAATGTGTGTGCGCAGCTGGGATGAGTGTGTGTGGGGAGTGTAATGTGTGTGTGCGGCTGGGATGAGTGTGTGTGGGGAGTGTAATGTGTGTGTGCACTGGGATGAGTGTGTGTGGGTAGTGTAGTGTGTGTGTGTGGCTGGGATGAGTGCGTGTGGGGAGTGTTATGTGTGTGTATGGCGGGGATGTGTGTGTGGGGAGTGTAATGTGTGTGTGGGGCTGGGATGAGTGTGTGTGGGGAGTGTAATGTGTGTGTGCAGCTGGGATGAGTGTGTGTGGGGAGTGTAATGTGTGTGTGAGGCTGTGATGAGTGTGTGTGTGGGGAGTGTAATGTGTGTGTGCAGCTGGGATGAGTGTGTGTGGGGAGTGTAATGTGTGTGTGGCTGGGATGAGTGTGTGTGGGGAGTGTAATGTGTGTGTGGCTGGGATGAGTGTGTGTGGTGAGTGTAATGTGTGTGTGCGGCTGGGATGAGTGTGTGTGGGGAGTGTAATGTGTGTGTGAGGCTGGGATGAGTGTGTGTGGGGAGTGTAATGTGTGTGAGGCTGCAATGAGTGTGTGTGGGGAGTGCAATGTGTGTATGCGGCTGGGATGAGTGTATGTGGGGAGTGTAACGTGTGTGTGTGGCTGGGATGAGTGTGTATGGGGAGGGTAATGTGTGTGAGGCTGGCATGAGTGTGTGTGGGGAGTGTAATGTGTGTGCGCGGCTGGGATGAGTGTGTGTGAGGAGTGTAATGTGTGTGTGCGGCTGGGATGAGTGTGTATGGGGAGTGTAATGTGTGTGTGAGGCTGGGATGAGTGTGTGTGGGGAGTGTAATGTGTGTGCGGCTGGGATGAGTGTCTGTGGGGAGTGTAATGTGTGTGTGCGGCTGGGATGAGTGTGTGTGGGGAGTGTAATGTGTGTGTGCGGCTGGGATGAGTGTGTGTGGGGAGTGTAATGTGTGTGTGAGGCTGGGATGAGTGTGTGTGGGGAGTGTAATGTGTGTGTGCGGCTGGGATGAGTGTGTGTGGGGAGTGTAATGTGTGTGTGAGGCTGGGATGAGTGTGTGTGGGGAGTGTAATGTGTGTGAGCGGCTGGGATGAGTGTGTGTGGGGAGTGTAATGTGTGTGTGCGGCTGGGATGAGTGTTTGTGGACAGTGTAATGTGTGTGTGTGGCTGGGATGAGTGTGTGTGGGGAGTGTAATGTGTGCGTGAGGCTGCAATGAGTGTGTGGGGGAGTGCAATGTGTGTGTGCGGCTGGGATGAGTGTGTGTGGGGAGTGTAACGTGTGTGTGTGGCTGGGATGGGTGTGTATGGGGAGGATAATGTGTGTGAGGCTGGCATAAGTGTGTGTGGGGAGTGTAATGTGTGTGTGCGGCTGGGATGAGTGTGTGTGGGGAGTGTAATGTGTGTGTGCGGCTGGGATGAGTGTGTGTGGGGAGTGAAATGTGTATGTGCGGCTGGGATGAGAATGTGTGGGGAGTGTAATGTGTGTGTGCGGCTGGGATGAGTGTGTGTGGCGAATATAATGTGTGTGTGCGGCTGGGATGAGTGTGTGTGGGGAGTGTAATGTATGTGTGCGGCTGCGATGAGTGTGTGTGAAGAGTGTAATGTGTGTGTGCACTGGGATGAGTGTGTGTGGGGAGTGTAATGTGTGTGCGCAGCTGGGATGAGTGTGTGTGGGGAGTGTAATGTGTGTGTGCGGCTGGGATGAGTGTGTGTGGGGAGTGTAATGTGTGTGTGCACTGGGATGAGTGTGTGTGGGTAGTGTAGTGTGTGTGTGTGGCTGGGATGAGTGTGTGTGGGGAGTGTAATGTGTGTGCGGCTGGGGTGAGTGTGTATGGGGAGTGTAATGTGTGTGTGCGGCTGGGGTGAGTGTGTATGGGGAGTGTAATGTGTGTGTGAGGCTGGGATGAGTGTGTGTGGGGAGTGTAATGTGTGTGTGTGGGGAGTGTGTGTGCGGAGTGTAATGTGTGTGTGCGGCTGGGATGAGTGTGTGGGGAGTGTAATGTGTGTGTGCGGCTGGGATGAGTGTGTGTGGGGAGTGTAATGTGTGTGTGCAGCTGGAATGAGTGTGTGTGGGGAGTGTAATGTGTGTGTGCGGCTGGGATGAGAGTGTGTGTGGGGAGTGTAATGTGTGTGTGCGCTGGGATGAGTGTGTGTGGAGTGTAATGTGTGTGTGCGCTGGGATGGGTATGTGTGGGGAGTGTGTTGTCTTGGATGAGTGTGTGTGCAGAGTGTAATGTGTGTGTGCGGCTGTGATGAGTGTGTGCGGGGAGTGTAATGTGTGTGTGCGGCTGGGGTGAGTGTGTGTGGGGAGTGTAATGTGTGTGTGAGGCTGGGCTGATTGTGTGTGGGAAGTATAATGTGTGTGCGGCTGGGATGAGTGTGTGTGTGGAGTGTAATGTGTGTGTGTGGCTGGGATGAGTGTGTGTGGGGAGTGTAATGTGTGTGTGCGGCTGGGATGAGTGTGTGTGGGGAGTGTAATGTGTGTGTGCGGCTGGGATGAGAGTGTGTGGGGAGTGTAATGTGTGTGAGCAGCTGGGATGAGTATGTGTGGGGAGTGTAATGTGTGTGTGCGGCTGGGCTGAGTGTGTGTGGGGAGTGTGTGTCCGGGATGAGTGTGTGTGGGGAGTGTAATTTGTGTGTGCGCTGGGATGAGTGTGTGTGGGGAGTGTAATGTGTGTGTTTTCTGGGATGAGTGTGTGTGGGGAGTGTAATGTGTGTGTGTGCCTGGGATGAGTGTGTGTGGGGACTTTAATGTGTGTGTTCGGCTGGGATGAGTGTGTGTGGGGAGTGTAATATGTGTGTGAGGCTGGAATGAGTGTGTGTGGGGAGGGTAATGTGTGTGTGTGTCTGGGATGAGTGTATGTGGGGAGTGTAATGTGTGTGTGCGCTGGGATGAGTGTGTGTGGGGAGTGTAATGTGTGTGAGTGGCTGGGATGAGTGTGTGTGGGGAGTGTAATGTGTGTGTGCGGCTGGGATGAGTGTGTGTGGGGAGTGTAATGTGTGTGCGGCTGGGATGAGTGTGTGTGGGGAGTGTAATGTTTTTGTGCGGCTGGGATGAGTGTGTGTGGGGAGTGTAATGTGTGTGTGCGGCTGTGATGAGTGTGTGTGGGGAGTGTAATGTGTGTGTGCGGCTGGGATGAGTGTGTGTGGGGAGCGTAATGTGTGTGTGCGGCTGGGATGAGTGTATGTGGGGAGTGTAATGTGTGTGTGCCGCTGGGATAAGTGTGTGTGGGGGGTGTACTGTGTGGTTGCGGCTGGGATGAGTGTGTGTGGGGAGTGTAATGTGTGTGTGCGGCTGGGATGAGTGTGTGTGGGGAGTGTAATGTGTGTGTGTGTCTGTGATGAGTGTATGTGGGGAGTGTAATGTGTGTGTGCGCTGGGATGAGTGTGTGTGGGGAGTGTAATGTGTGTGAGTGGCTGGGATGAGTGTGTGTGGGGAGTGTAATGTGTTTGCGGCTGGGATGAGTGTGTGTGGGGAGTGTAATGCGTGTGTGTGTCTGTGATGAGTGTATGTGGGGAGTGTAATGTGTGTGTGCGCTGGGATGAGTGTGTGTGGGGAGTGTAATGTGTGTGAGTGGCTGGGATGAGTGTGTGTGGGGAGTGTAATGTGTTTGCGGCTGGGATGAGTGTGTGTGGGGAGTGTAATGTTTTTGTGCGGCTGGGATGAGTGTGTGTGGGGAGTGTAATGTGTGTGTGCGGCTGGGATGAGTGTGTGTGGGGAGTGTAATGTGTTTGCGGCTGGGATGAGTGTGTGTGGGGAGTGTAATGTTTTTGTGCGGCTGGGATGAGTGTGTGTGGGGAGTGTAATGTGTGTGTGCGGCTGGGATGAGTGTGTGTGGGGAGTGTAATGTGTGTGTGCGGCTGGGATGAGTGTGTGTGGGGAGCGTAATGTGTGTGGGGCTGGGATGAGTGTGTGTGGGGACTGAAATGTGTGTGTGCGGCTGGGATGAGTGTGTGTGGGGAGTGTAATGTGTGTGCGGCTGGAATGAGTGTGTGTGGGGAGTGTAATGTGTGTGTGCGCTGGGATGAGTGTTTTTGGGGAGTGTAATGTGTGTGGGGCTGGGATGAGTGTGTGTGGGGAGTGTAATGTGTGTGTGCGGCTGGGATGAGTGTGTATGGGGAGTGTAATGTGTGTATGCGGCTGGGATGAGTGTGTGTGGGGAGGGTAATGTGTGTGTGCGGCTGGGATGAGTGTGTGTGGGGGGTGTACTGTGTGTGTGCGGCTGGGATGAGTGTGTGTGGGGAGTGTAATGTGTGTGTGCGGCTGGGATGAGTGTGTGTGGGGAGTGTAATGTGTGTGTGCCGCTGGGATAAGTGTGTGTGGGGGGTGTACTGTGTGGGTGCGGCTGGGATGAGTGTGTGTGGGGAGTGTAATGTGTGTGTGCGGCTGGGATGAGTGTGTGTGGGGAGTGTAATGTGTGTGTGCGGCTGGGATGAGTGTGTGAGTGGTGTACTGTGTGTGTGCGGCTGCAGCTTGTCAGCCTCCCAGGTGTCAATCATGGACCCAGCGAATCCCGCACCATTTTTCATTGGAATCGATTGTGTTCCACGTGGCACCGGTTCTAGCCCCTCAACGGTAGTGGACTTCGTCCAGTTTTCCTGGTGTGAAATTCCACGCATCCTGTGTCGCCGTCAGCAGAAACGGAGAACCCCGCCCCATATTCTTGTAAGATTTACTTTAATGCGAATGAGAATCATATTAATTAATCTTACATTATCAGGCAAATGATGCTTCAAAGGAGGGAGGGGTGTGGGGTTAGCACTGGGACTGCAGCTGTGAGGACCTGGGTTCAAACCCTGGCCCTGGGTCACTGTCCGTGTCTGTATTGGTTTCACCCCCACAACCAAAGATCTGCAGGTTAGGTGGATTGGCCACGCTAAATTACCTCTTAATTGTAAAAAGAAAAATAATTGGCTACCCTAAATTTATTTTAAAAATTGAGGCTCCAGATCAAAAGGTAAATTTCACTTTAAATAGTTGATATAACAAAGATATATCTTACAGAAAGATATATCTTGCACAACCATAAATACCCACATCACTCCCAGCAAAATTGTTGGCACCTTGTGCGATCTGACAGTCTTTCTAAATTGGCCTCTGTAGGCAGAGATTTCTCACTTTCCTAATCAATTGATTCCACCCATAAGTCAACTTCACCACCAGCCATATTCTGTCCAAAGTCTCTGGATAGGGTTAACATCAACACGGCACATATCTACAATATATCTACAAACCACACTCTCACTCATATCTACATATCTACATATCTACAATATATCTACAAACCACACTCTCACTCATATCTACATATCTACAATATATCTACAAACCACACTCATATCATTTCAGTCTAGATTTTCAGAGTTCCTTTTCAACTGACCAACCAACATTACGCAGTTCATGATCTGATCCTCTGAGACAAACCCGTCCTTTCAGATGCCTGATCTATTGGCTTGCTTGGTCTTCATCAGACCATGCGTTTTGTGGCTGTGTCTTGCTGTAACACTTCTATGCGTCTGCCAGCCACAGGGCTTTTGGGCTTAAATTCCTTCCTGTTTGTACTGGTTATAGGTTAGGGACACAAAGGGCTGGATTCTCCAATCCCTGACGCCAACATCGCGTTAGGCGACGGGGCGGAGAATCCCCGATGACTCCGAAATCAGGGGCGCCGCCACTTTCGCGATGCTCCGCGCCCCAGAGAATACGTCACGCGCCGTATCCACAGCCTCCGAACGTTGGCTGAGACCCGCCCCGTGTTGCTCTGTCCCCGGCCGGCCGAGTTCCCAACAGCGTGGGTCTCTCATGGTCTCATCCGTCGGGAACTCAGCGAGGCGGCTGCGGACTCAGTCCAGCTCCGCCACAGTCGGGGGAGGGGGGGGCTGATCTGCGGGTATGGGGGATGTTATTCCAGGCTGGAGGCACTGTGGTGGGGTGGTCCGGTTTGGATCGAGCTAGGCTGAAGGGGGGACTATTTCGCGTGCCGGGTCTGCAAGTGGCTTCTGCCATGAAGCACGGCACGGCCGCTGTAGGTCACCGCCAAGCGCATGGGCAGCCACAGACCAGGCAATTCTCCAGGCCGTATCGGGAGCTAGAGCCTGGTGCTCTCCGCTGCCTGGCTGCTTGCACCCCCCCCCCTCCCCCCCCCGCCCAAGCACATCCCCCCCCCCCCTCGCTCCGGAACAGGGAATCGGTGCCCATTTTGTACCAGTTTTCCTGGCGTAAAACACCATCGTTTTCACGCCGGCGTGGGGACTTAGTCTCCAGAACAGAGAATCCAGCCCGAGGTCACATGGGTCTTCATTTCTTAGTAACTTTAAAACAAAATTATTAATAGGATGTGGATGTCAATGGGTTGGCCAGCATTTACTGCCCATCCCTAGCTGCCCTTGAGTAAGTGATGGTGAACTGCCTTCTTGAACTGTTGCATTCCCTGAGGTGTAGGTACACCCGCGGTGCTGTTAGGGAGGGAGTCCCAGGATGTTGACCAAGCGACAGTGAAGGAACAGCGATATATTTCCAAGTCAGGATGGTGAGTGACTTGGAGAGGAAGCTCCAGGTGGTCGGGTTCCCAGGTGTCTGCTGCTCTTCAATTGGAAGGTGCTGACTCAGGAACCTTGGTGAGTTACTGCAGTGCATCTTGTAGAGAGCACACACTGTTGCTCCTGTGCGTCGGTGGAGGAGGGAGTGAATGTTTCTGGAACGGGTAGCAATCAAGCTGGGCTGCTTTCTCCTGGATGGTGTGGAGCTTCTTGAGTGTTGTTGGATCTGCACTCATCCAGACAGGTGGAGAGGATTCCATCACACACCTGACTTGTGTCTTTTAGATGGTGGGCAGGCACTGGGGGATCAGGAGGTGAGTTGTCCACTCTTGCTCTTGCAACAACAGTATTTTATTTTTAAAAATAAATTTAGAGTACCCAATGCATTTTGTCCAATTAAGGAGCAATTTAGCATGGCCAATCCATCTACCCTGCACATCTTTGGGTTGTGGGGGTGAAACCCACGCAAACACGGGGAGAATGTGCACACTCCGCACGGACAGTGACCCAGAGCCAGATCGAACCTGGGACCTCGGCGCAGTGAGGCAGCAGTGCTATCCACTGCGCCACCGTGCTGCCCCCGTAACCACAGTGTTAATGTGGCTGGGTCCAATTCAGTTTCTGATCAATGGTAACCCCCAGGATGTTGATTGTGGGAGATTCAGCGATGGTAATGCCATTGAATGTCAAGGGCTGATGGTTAGATCCTCTCTTGTAGGAGATGGTCATTGCCTGGCACTTGTGTGGCGTGAATGTAACTTGCCATTTGTCAGCCTGAGCATGAATATTGTCCAGGTCTCGCTGCATTTGAACATGGACTGCTTCATTATCTGAGGAGTCGCAAATGGTGCTGAACATTGTGCAGTCATCCGTAAACATCCCCACTTCTGACCTTATGATAGAAGGGAGGTCATTAATAAAGCAGCTGAAGATGGTTGGGCCTGGGACACTACTTTGAGGAACTCCTGCAGTGATGTCCTGGAGCTGAGATGATTGATCTCCAACCACCACAACCATCTTCCTGTGTGCCAGGTATGTCTCCAACCAGCAGAGAGATTCCACCCTGATTCCCATTGACTCCAGTTTAGCTCCGGCTCCTTGATGCCATATTCGGTCAAATGCTGCCTTGATGTCAAGGGCAGTCACTCTCACCTCACCTCTGGCATTCAGCTCTTTTGTCCATGTTTGACCCAAGGCTGTAATGAGGTCAGGAGCTGAGTGACTCTGGCGGAGCCCAAACTGAGCGTCCGTGAGCAGGTTATTGCTGAGTAAGTAAATAGAAGTTAATCCCATCACAATTGATGCAAACTCTCAAACATCATTTTTAAAAACAATTTCCCTGGTTCCATGGGCATATGAAAGAATTAGTTTTTGCTAACTGTTCTGCTCCTGGGTCAAAGATCATCACACCAGTCTTTCCACATATGACAGATTAACCACAAAATCCTGTGTTTATATAATGAAAATGAAATGAAAATTGCTTTTTGTCACAAGTAGGCTTCAAATGAAGTTACTGTGAGAAGCCCCTAGTCGCCGCATTCCGGCGCCTGTTCAGGGAGGCTGGTACAGGAATTGAACCTGTGCTGTTGGCCTTGCTCTGCTTTACAAGCCAGCCAGTGGTTTAGCACAGTGGGCACAGCCTCTGGTTTTACCGATGGGTGGAAAGAGAATAACTAAATAAGATTAGTACTGGATGTCAAACTTCAGTGGGAGAGTGACACGAAGTGACCAAAACCTTGGTGGGACAGATTAGATTTAATGGAAAATCTATGAAGCTAAAAGTTGGAGAGGTTATCCCGCACAAATTTGTTATGATCAGGGGGAAGCACGGTAGCCTTATGGATAGCACAATCGCTTCACAGCTCCAGGGTCCCAGGTTCGATTCCGGCTTGGGTCACTGTCTGTGCGGAGTCTGCACATCCTCCCCGTGTGTGCGTGGGTTTCCTCCGGGTGCTCCGGTTTCCCCCCACAGTCCAAAGATGTGCGGGTTAGGTGGAGTGGCCGTGCTAAATTGCCCTTAGTATCCAAAATTGCCCTTAGTGTTGGGTGGGGTTACTGGGTAATAGGGATAGGGTGGAGGTGTTGACCTTGGATAGGGGGTAGGATGCTCTTTCCAAGAGCCGGTGCAGACTCGATGGGCCTAATGGCCTCCTTCTGCACTGTAAATTCTATGAAACACATTACTTGTAATGGTAGTGCAATCAGATACCAACAGCGACTTGCAAAAGATAATTGGATATTTAATTGAATAAACCTAATTTGCAAGGCTGTGGGGAAAAAGCTGGGGTGTGAGGCTAAATTGGGCTCCTTCAAAGAGGCAGCATTTAATGAGAGGACTAAAATTTTCCTTTGGTGCTGTAAGATTCTATGACCCCAAGCAGAGCGATGGAAATAGTTTGGAAGAGGTAGTCAGAGAATGGGTGTAAGATAGTTGAAGACCTTATCACCAACTGCTGAACAAAAGGAGAGTGACGTGTACCAAAGGCAGAGTTAGAGGTCCAGGGTGATGAGCGCAAATTCCCTGGCCACATTATGCTCGAGCGAAAGCTCAACTCAGTTGGGGAATCCCGGGAGAGCCCGGCTTCCCAGCAGCTTCCACTTGAGGTGACGGATTCGGAACTCTGCCCAAAAGGAGCGTGATAAATGGCATTCCCAGAAGTCGGTCTTAAGCCTACTTAACTCCTACTCACCCGAGATCCACCGGCCTCCGTCGATTCTCCGGCCTCCCCAGGAAGGCTGCAGCCAGGCACCGATCAGTATGTGGAGCAGGTGGGACTGCACCCAGGGGGTTTCGCTGGGTTTTCGGAGATCCCTGAGTGGCACCTTGGAACTGTCACCCTCGCACGGCCAAGGTGACCGAGTGGCACTGTCAAGCTGGCTGGAGCACTGTCAGGCTGGCTGGGTGCCAGGCTGGCAGTGCAAGGATGTCTGGGTGCCAGGGTGGCACTGCCAAGGGTCCAGGACTGAGGGGGACCTGCCCATGAAAGGAGGCAGGGGTGTTTTGAAGGGTGGGGGGGGGGGGGGGGGGGGTGGCCTGCACAACTGCGGCTCCTGGATGGGGAATGGCTCTGATACGTGGAACAAGTCACACAGTGATGGACAGATCATTTCGACAAGCATGATAACACATTCTCAGGCTTATCGTCCATTCCTGTTGAGGAACCTGCGAGGGGTAACACCGTGCGTTTGGTTTCTTTTGTGAAAATGAGCTGATATAACTTTGTATTGGTACCAATATGGAACGGTGAGGTTGCCTTCTTGTTTAATGGTTACTGTGATATGTGAAACATCACATTGTTGATGTTCAAATCTTTGTTACTGTTCACCATTTTTGGCAATAAAATATTTTTCAAGTGGATTCTCATGTGTACACGTACCATGCACAGGATGCTCCAAACCCCCCCCCCCCCCCGGTCGGGACGGAGAATTCCCAGGGGGGGGGGGCGCGAATCCCGCCCCGCCGCCGGCTGCCATATTATCCGCCGCCATTTCCTGGGCGGGGTGGGATTCCCATGACGCCGGTCGGGGGCCGTTGGCAGCCCACCCCTCCCCCCCCACCCCAGCAATTCTCCGTGCCCCGGTGGGCCGAGCGGCCGTCCGTTTATGGCCAGTCCCGGGACCTAGTAGGTAAGTCGGCTGGGGCGGTCCTCAGGGGGGCGCGGGGGGATCTGACCCCCGGGGGGGGGGGGGGGGGGGGGGGGGGGTGGCCTAGCCGGAGATCGGGGCCCACCGATCTGCAGGCGGGCCTGTGCCATGGGGCACCTCTTCCTTCCGCGCCAACCCCTGTAGGGCTCCGCCATGGCCGGTGCAGAGAAGAGAACCCCCCGCACATGCGCCAAAACATGGCGGTCCTTTGGCGCATGCGCGAAACTCGCGCCATCCCTTCGGCGCCGGCTGGAGTGGAGCCAACCTCTCCGCCGTCCCCCTAGCCCCCGAGGACAGGTGAGAATTCCTCACCGTGGGGGCCCATTGAAGCCGGAGTGGTTGGCTCCGGTTTTCCCGCCGGTGTGGGGACTTAGTCCTCGGAAAGGAGAATCCCGGCTCATGTTATTGCCCGGCATTCCCATCAAACTATGAGGCCTGGAAACTTTGGCTGAACCCTGGAGCATCAATACCACAGAAACAGCAGCTGACAATCAAACATCCGGGAACTTGTCTTCAGCCCTGGGGGTATCCCCAGAACCAGGGGGTGAGTGTGTGGATCGGAGAAGGCTATCGGAGCACGATCCCCCCTCTGTTCCCAGCAGTGTTATAAGCTCTGGGGGTTCCTGATGTGGCCGGGATGAATATGCAATATGCCTGCTTTCCTTAGGTTGCTTTGTCCACCAGCTCACCCCCTCTCTTCCCCTCCCCTCACAATCCCTCCTTCCCCACCCCCCCACCCCCACTTTCTGCCCCCCAATCACACCCCTCCCCCTATTGGCCACCTCCAGCCCCTCCCCCCATTCTTTGACTCTCCCACACATACGCCCCCACGCCCTGACTATCTTGTTCCACCCTCCCAGGGCCTGTGTAACATCCCCCAGGGTGATGGGCCTGTGTCGCACTGTCAGCGGATCACAATACACAGCAGGAGGGTGATGACCACTCGCTGTGAGGGAAGATTTGCTGCTCCTCAGTTTATGCTGAAATCTGACTCCTGTCTTTCTGCTCATGTGCGCTCACACTCACCCTCTGAATGGGGTCTACATAGGGGCTCTTGTTTTGGGACAACTGTGCCCAGAGGGACCTGAGGGTACCTGAGGTGCAGGTGCGGGCCTGCCCGTTGTGAGGAATACCGTGTCAGAGGCCTCCTATGTTTCAGCTGTAACATGTTTCATTGTGACCATTCAAAACTCTCATTGCCCTGAGCTGCCGATGGTCCTCCCCACCATCCCCACCGCCCCCACTCAGTGATCCTCAACCTTCTTAAGCTTCTGCGCTTTACCGATACATCTAACTATGTCCCCAGGATGTACACCAGAGGTGGGGCAGACTCTGCCTCTCGCACCCTGTGGCCTTTGAGTCCCTTGGTGGGTATCTCTGTGGAGGAAGGCATCGGTTTGGCCTCCACCACTTCCACCTCCCGGACAGTGCCCATAGGTATCTGGGGGTCTTCATGGGACGGAGAGGCAGCGGAGTAATGTCCAGAGGCCTCTGTATAATCCAGCTTCGCCAGACCTGGCACCTCCCCATTATCTGCACCAAGGTATTGACACCATCGGCAATGCTCCTCACTGACTGGGCCATGCTCTGCCGTGCCTTGGCAATGTCCACTGGCACCCAGGACACGTTCCTCAGCAACTGGGTAATGCTGTCGATGCCCTCAGCCATGGTCATAGAACATAAAACATTACAGTGCAGTACAGGCCCTTCAGCCCTCAATGTTGTGCTGACCTGTGAAACCACTCTAAAGCCCATTAACACCTTATCATCCATGTGTTTATCCAATGACCATTTAAATGCCCTTAATGTTGGCGAGTCCATTACTGTTGCAGGCAGGGCATTCCACGCCCTTACTACTCTCTGCATAAAGAACCTACCTCTGACATCTGTCCTATATCTATTTCCCCTCAATTAAAGCTATGTCCCCTCGTGCTAGCCATCACCATCCAAGGAAAAAGGCTCTCACTGTCCACCCTATCTAATCCTCTGATCATCTTGTATGCCTCAATTAAGTCACCTATTAACCTTCTTCTCTTTAACGAAAATAGCCTTAAGTCCCTCAGCCTTTCCTCATAAGATCTTCCCTTCATACCAGGCAACATCCTGGTAAATCTCCTCTGCACCCTTTCCAATACTTCCACATCCTTCCTATAATGCGGCGACCAGAACTGCACGCAATACTCCAAATGCGGCTGCACCAGAGTTTTGTACAACTGCAACATGACATCATGGCTCCGAAACTCAATCCCTCTACCAATAAAAGCTAACACACCGTACGCCTTCTTAACAACCCTCTCAAACTGGGTGGCAACATTCAGGGATCTATGTCCATGTACACCGAGATCTCTCTGCTCATCCACGCTACCAAGAATCTTACCATTAGCCCAGTACTCTGTCTTCCTGTTACTCTTTCCAAATGAATCACCTCACACTTTTCTGCATTAAACTCCATTTGCCACCTCTCAGCCCAGCTCTGCAGCTTATCTATGTCCCTTTGTAACTTGTAACTTCCTTCTGCACTGTCCACAACTCCACCGACTTTAGTGTCATCTGCAAATTTACTCACCCACTTCTACCCGCTCCTCCAGGTCATTTATAAAAGTGACAAACAGCAGTGGCCCCAAAACAGATCCTTGTGGTACACCACTGGTAACTGAACTCATGGCTGAACATATCCCATCAACCACCACCCTCTGTCTTCTTACAGCTAGCCAATTTCTGATCCAAACTGCTAAATCACCCTCAATCCCATGCCTCCGTATTTTCTGCAATAGACTACCGTGGGGAACCTTATCAAGCGCTTTACTGAACTCCATATACACCACATCAACTGCTTTACCCTCGTCCACCTGTTTGGTCACCTTCTCAAAGAACTCAATGAGGTTTGTGAGGCACGACCTACTCTTCACAAAACCTTGTTGACTATCCATAATCAAATTATTCCTTTCTAGATGATTATAAATCCTATCTCTTATAAACCTTTCCAAGACTTTGCCCACAACAGAAGTAAGGTGCACTGGTCTATAGTTACCGGGGTTGTCTCTACTCCCCTTCTTGAACAAGAGGACATTTGCTATCCTCCAGTCTTCTGGCACTATTCCTGTAGACAATGACGACATAAAGATCAAAGCCAAAGGCTCAGCAATCTCCTCCCTAGCTTCCCAGAGAATCCTAGGATAAATCCCATCCGGCCCAGGGGACTTATCTATTTTCACACTTTCCAGAATTGCTAACATCTCCGCCCTTCTAGTCTAGTAGCCTGTACCTCAGTATTCTCCTCGACAACGTTGTCTTTTTCCTGCGTGAATAAAGACGAAAAATATTCATTTAGCACCTCTCCTATCTCCTCGGACTCCACGCACAACTTACCACTACTGTCCTTGACTGGCCCTACTCTTACCCTAGTCATTCTTTTATTCCTGACATACCTATAGAAAGCTTTAGGGTTATCATAGATATCATAGAATTTACAGTGCAGAAGGAGGCCATCCGGCCCATCGAGTCTGCACCGGCTCTTGGAAAGAGCACCCTACTCAAGCCCACATCTCCACCCTATCCCCATAACCCAGTAACCCCACCCAACACTAAGGGCAATTTTGGACACGAAGGGCAATTTATCATGGCCAATCCATCTAACCTGCACATCTTTGGACTGTGGGAGGAAACCGGAGCACCCGAAGGAAACCCACGCACACACGGGGAGAAAGTGCAGACTCCGCACAGACAGTGACCAAGCCGGGAATCGAATCTGGGACCCTGGAGCTGCGAAGCAATTATGCTAACCACTATCCTACCGTGCTGCCCAAATCCTATCCTTGATCCTACCTGCCAAAGACTTCTCATGTCCCCTCCTGGCTCTTCTTAGCCCTCTCTTTAGGTCCTTCCTAGCTAACGTGTAACTATCTAGCCCCCTAACTGAACCTTCACATCTCATCTTTACATAAGCCTCCTTCTTCCACTTGACAAGTGATTCAACTTCTTTAGTAAACCACGGTTCCCTCGCTCGACCACTTCCTCCCTGCCTGACAGGTACATACTTATCAAGGACACGCAGTAGCTGTTCCTTGAACGAGCTCCACATTTCAATTGTGCCCATCCCCTGCAGTTTCCTTCCCCATCCTATGCATCCTAAGTCTTGGCTCATCGCATCATAATTGCCTTTCCCCCAGCTATAACTCTTGCCCTGCAGTTTATACCTATCCCTTTCCATCGCTAAAGTAAACGTAACTGAATTGTGGTCACGATCACCAAAGTGCTCACCTACCTCCAAATCTAACACCTGGCCTGGTTCATTACCTAGTACCAAATCCAATACGGCCTTGCCTCTCGTTGGCCTATCTACATACTGTGTCAGGAAACCCTCCTGCACACATTGGACAAAAACGGACCCATCTAAAGTACTCGATCTATAGCGTTTCCAGTCAATATTTGGAAAGTTAAAGTCCCCATAACAACTACCCTGTTACTTTCGCTCCTATCCAGAATCATCTTTGCAATCCTTTCCTCTACATCTCTGCAACTTTTCAGAGGCCTATAGCAAACTCCCAACAGGGTTACCTCTCCTTTCCTGTTTCTAACCTCAGCCCATACTATCTCAGTAGATGAGTCCTCATCAAACATCCTTTCTGCCACCGTAATACTATCCTTGACTAACAATGCCACCCCTCCCCCTCTTTTACCACCTTCCCTGAGCTTTCTGAAATATCTAAACCCTGGAACCTGGAACAACCATTCCTGTCCCTGCTCTAGCCATGTCTCTGAAATGGCCACAACATCGAAGCCCCAGGTACCAACCCATGCCGCAAGTTCACCCACCTTATTCCGGATGCTCCTGGTGTTGACGTAGACACACTTTAAACCACCTTCCTGCCTGCCGGTACACTCCTGCAACCTTGAAACCTTACTCATGACCTCACTACAATCAACCTCCTGTATACTGGAGCTACAATTCAGGTTCCCATCCCCCTGCTGAACTAGTTTAAACCCTCCCGAAGAGCATTAGCAAATTTCCCCCCCAGGATATTAGTACCCCTCTGGTCCAGGTGTAGACCATCCTGTTTGTAGAGGACCCACCTACCCCAGAATGAGCCCCAATTATCCAGGTATCTGAAACCCTCCCTCCTGCACCATCCCTGTAGCCACGTGTTCAACTGTTCGCTCTCCCTATTCCTCATCTCGCCAGCACGTGGCACGGGTAACAACCCAGAGATAATAACTCTGTTTGTTCTAGCTCTAAGTTTCCACCCTTGCTCCCTAAATTCCTGCCTTACATCCGTATCCCTTTTCCTACCTATGTCGCTGGTGCCTACGTGGACCATGACTTGGGGCTGCTCCCCCTCTCCCTTAAGGATCCCGAAAACACGATCCGAGACACCATAGACTGAGCCACACCTTCGACACCAACACTCACGATGTTGACCTCATGCTGCAGGCTTTCCTAGGCACCACCCTAGCAGTGTTGGCCTTAGTGCCACGCATTGCTGGCCCTATCGCCTGCGCTCATAGCCTTTGATACTCCTCCAATCAGCTATGCACTCGCTGGAGTGTCACTAGCATAACCTCCTGAATGTCATGGCCGTGCCCTGGCCTCTGCATCATCTCTGGAACCTTGTCTAGAGGCTCGTTATCTGATTGGGACCTGGCTGAGTTCTGGGATCCAGCAGACCCCCGACTTCTGTCTCCCTTCAATGCTCCTGCCTCCACCTGATGTGCAGCAGCAACTGTGTGGTGTTCACCAGATTGTGTCCCAGAAGCCGATCCACTAATGTCGCCCACCGAGGTGTATGTCTCTGCGCTGGTGGAGAGTGGGGTGACAGTTGGATGCCTGGATGGCGATCTCCTTGGAACTCTCCTCCGAGGTGATCTCTTTTGTGGCGGGGCGGGTGGGGGGGGGGGGGGGGGGGGGGGAGGACCCAGCCCCAGATGGCCTGGCCCCATCAGGTATATAGATATATAGAGAAATACAGCACAGAACAGGCCCTTCGGACCACGATGTTGCGCCGAACTTTTGTCCTAGGTTAATCATAGAATTTTGGACAATTTTCCATGGCCAATCCACCCAACCTGCACATCTTTGGACTGTGGGAGGAAACCGGAGTACCCGGAGGAAACCCACGCAGTCACGGGGAGGATGTGCAGACTCCACACAGACAGTGACCCAAGTCGAAATCGAACTTTGGACCCTGGAGCTGTGAAGCAATTGTGCTATCCACAATGCTACCGTGCTGCCCTTAAGAAGTTAACCTACACTCCATTATTCTACCCTAATCCAAGTACCTATCCAATAGCCGCTTGAAGGTCCCTAACTTTTCCGACTCAACTACTACCACAGGCAGTGCATTCCATGCCCCCACTACTCTCTGGGTAAAGAACCTACCTCTGACATCCCCTCTATATCTTCCACCATTTATCTTAAATTTATGTCCCCTTGTAATGGTGTGTTCCACCCGGGGAAAAAGTCTCTGGCTGTCTACTCTATCTATTCCCCTGATCATCTTATAAACCTCTATCAAGTCGCCCCTCATCCTTCTCCGTTCTAATGAGAAAAGGCCTAGCACCCTCAACCTTTCCTCGTATGACCTACTCTCCATTCCAGGCAACATCCTGGTAAATCTCCTTTGCACCTTTTCCAAGCTTCCACATCCTTCCTAAAATGAGGTGACCAGAACTGCACACAGTACTCCAAATGTGGCCTGACCAAGGTTTTGTACAGCTGCATCATCACCTCACGGCTCTTAAATTCAATCCCTCTGCTAATGAACGCTAGCACACCATAGGCCTTATTCACAGCTCTATCCACTTGAGTGGCAACTTTCAAAGAACTATGAACATAGACCCCAAGATCGCTCTGCTCCTCCACATTGCCAAGAACCCTACCATTAACCCTGTATTCCGCATTCAGATTTGTCCTTCCAAAATGGACAACCTCACACTTGTCAGGGTTAAACTCCATCTGCCACTTCTCAGCCCAGCTCTGCATTCTATCTATGTCTCTTTGAAGCCGACAACAGCCCTCCTCACTATCCACAACTCCACCAATCTTCGTATCATCTGCAAATTTACTGACCCACCCTTCAACTCCCTCATCCAAGTCGTTAATGAAAATCACAAACAGCAGAGGACCCAGAACTGATCCCTGCGGTACGCCACTGATAACTGGGCTCCAGGCTGAATATTTGCCATCCACCACCACTCTCTGACTTCTATCGGTTAGCCAGTTTGTTATCCAACTGGCCAAATTTCCCACTAACCCATGCCTCCTTACTTTCTGCATAAGCCTACCATGGGGAACCTTATCAAATGCCTTACTAAAATCCATGTACACTACATCCACTGCTTTACCTTCATCCACATGCTTGGTCACCTCCTCAAAGAATTCAATAAGACTTGTAAGGCAAGACCTACCCCTCACAAATCCGTGCTGACTATCCCTAATCAAGCAATGCCTTTCCAGATGCTCAGAAATCCTATCCCTCAGTACCCTTTCCATTACTTTGCCTACCACCGAAGTAAGACTAACTGGCCTGTAATTCCCAGGGTTATCCCTATTCCCTTTTTTGAACAGGGGCACGACATTCGCCACTCTCCAATCCTCTGGTACCACCCCTGTTGACATCGAGGACGAAAAGATCATTGCCAACGGCTCTGCAATTTCATTTCTTGCTTCCCATAGAATCCTTGGATATATCCCGTCAGGTGGAGATCCTGTGAGACAATGGACATGTGGTGAGTGAGGAAAGGATCATTTTGTCTGACCTGAACAACTCACTTGAGACAGGTCATCTGGGTGAAGGGGCAACGGATCCTCACCTCTGCGGTGCAGGCCAACCTCGCTGTCGGTGAGTGGCCTCTCCTCGGGCAATTCCGTGGTCTCCAGGGTCCATTCCTCAGAAGGGATGAGGGCTTTGATGTCCGGAACCCCGTTTGGGTCTGGGTCCATTCCCGCTTATGATGAGCTCACTTCTCCTGTGGGGACAGAGAGATGGCATTGTGAACCAGATGGTTGATGCAGTTGGGGTGTTCTAAAGCTGGCAGCATGTGTGGGCACCGCTCCTGGACATGGAGGATTGTGCAGTAATGAGGTCAGGAGCTAAGTGGGGCTTATCGAACCAGAATTGAGCAATGAGCAGGTGATTGCTAAGTAAGTGCCTCTTGAGAGCAGTGTTTATAGCTCCTTCCATAACTTTGCTGGTGATTGAGATTAGACTGATGGGGCAATAATGGATTTGTCCTGCTTTCTGTGCCCAGGACATACCAAGGCAATTTTACATATTGCTGGATAGATGCCAGTGATGCTGCTGTATTGGAACAGCTTGGCTAGGGATGCGGCACATTCTGGAGCACAAGTCTTCAGTATTGTTGTTATGGCCCATAGCCTGTATCCAGTGCCTTACACTGTTACTTGGCATCATGTAGGGTGAATCGAATTGGCTGAAGACTGGCATCTGTGATGCTGGGAACCTTGGGAGGAGGCAGAGATGGACAATCCACTCAACAGTTCTGGTTCAACTTTGCCTTTGGCACTGATGTGCTAGGATCTCGTAATATTGAGGATGGGGATATTTGTGGAGCCTCCTCCTCCAGTGAGTTGTTTAATTGTCCACCACCATTCACGGCTGGATGTGGCAGGACTACAGAGCTTCAATCTGATTGGTTGGTTGTTGGATTGCTGAGCTCTGTCTATTGAATGCTGCTTCCTCTTTTTGGTGTGCAAGTAGGTTGGCACCTCATTTTTGAGTATGCCTGGTTCTGTTCCTCGCATGCTCTCCTGTCCTCTTCATTGATTCCTGGCTTGATACCCCAGCTTGTTGGTAATGGTAGAGTGGTTCTGGGCCTTGAGAGAGATCAAAATCAAGGAGATCAAAGGGTAAGGTGCCCTTCTCAAGGGATCTAGCTCCTGTGCGAACAGAGCAAGTTCCTTAACCACTTAGATTGAAAGGTTGTAATAAATGGCACAGAGTTTGAACTCAAACATATTGGTAGAATAATGAATTCAATGTGAAATTAGGTACAAAACATGAAATACGGGGAAATACATTGGATTGAGAGAGAGAAAAGATGGAAAGCAAAACTTAATAAAAGTTTATTTGTTAAAAATTGTCAACAATACCTGAACAGGTGCCGGAATGTGGCGACGCTGGACTTTTCACATCATTGCAGTATTAATGTAAGCCGACTTGTGACAATAATAAAGATTATATGAGGGGCATCGACAGAGTGGATAGTCAGAGGCTTTTTCCCAGGGTAGAGGGGTCAATTACAAAGGGGCATAGGTTTAAGGTGCGAGGGGCAAGGTTTAGAGGAGATAGAACAGTACAGCACAGAACAGGCCCTTCGGCCCTCAATGTTGTGCCGAGCAATGATCACCCTACTTAAACCCACGTAACCCGTATTCCTGTAACCCAACAATCCCCCCATTAACCTTACACTACGGGCAATTTAGCATGGCCAATCCACCTAACCCGCACATCTTTGGACAGTGGGAGGAAACCGGAGCACCCGGAGGAAACCCACACACACATGGGGAGGATGTGCAGACTCCGCACAGACAGTGACCCAAGCCGAAATTGAACCTGGGACCCTGGAGCTGTGAAGCAATTGTGCTATCCACAATGCTACCGTGCTGCTCTTTATTCTCAATTGGCCGAATGGCCTCCTTCTGCACTGTACGTTCTATGTTCTATCCATGTAACTGTATGGCAGGTCACACGGAGAGGACATGCAGACTCCACACAGACAGTGACCCAGCCGGGAATCGAACCTGGGACCCTGGAGCTGTAAAGCATTGATGCTAACCACCATGCTACCGTGAGGCCCCATACGAGGCAAGCTTTTTACACAGAGGGTAGTGGTTGCCTGGAACTCGCTGCCGGAGGAGGTGGTGGAAGCAGGGACGATAGCGACGTTTAAGGGGCATCTTGACAAATACATGAATAGGATGGGAATAGAGGGATACGGACCCCGGAAGTGCAGATGATTTTAATTTAGACGGGCAGCCTGGTCGGCACAGGCTTGGAGGGCCGAAGGGCATTTTCCTGTGCTGTACTTTTCTTTGTTCTTTGTTCTTTGTTCTATTATTATTATAAAAGCTGAATTTTCAGTGCCAGAGAAGTTGTTTATTAATTAATAAGATTTACCACATTGTTATCAAAGGATACTTAGACTGAACTGAAGAAGATCTAATATTTTGTGGCAAGTTCAGTGTTTATCTATAATATCAGCACAGGACCTTCATACTGTTCAGTATATTTAAACAGGGAGCCAGGTGTCAAAATACCATTTTATGGAGGAAAGGCTTCATTCAAATAGCAACTTTTGGATTTGAAATGAAATATTTGCACATTTAACTGTTCATGTGTGCTCACAATACGTTGCTCTCTGATTTGCATAGAAATAACAATGAGTGATGTTAACTTATGGTACATTACGGCTGTTTTTTTTTAGAGTAGGGAAGAGGTGGGTGTTTTCCTCAATTTAATACCCATATATGGGCAGGTTCATCAGTCAGGACACACACCTAAATCAGGAAACAATCAGCCCTCTGGAATACTCCATTTTGGACATTATGAACAGCCTCTTCCCTTTTGCACACACCCTTTCACTGTGCCAAGACTGCATGGCACATTTCTCTTGCAAGTAGCAGATGCGGGACTGAAAACAGATGCTCAGACTTCCAGGCAGAGGGCCTCTTTGACACTCCGACGATCTCTTAATGGGGCCAACAGCCAGGGTTTCAGAAGAGGGCCTATTTCCTGAAGGAAGTGCTACTTTTCCTGTGCACCATGTGGGCAGCATGCATTGATGTTCCCTGAGTAACTGGCCCTTGTGGGCATGGCAATATCTTCAGAGCGTTAAACTCAATGACAGCACTCTCTTTTCCGGAGAGCAATGGGGTTGATGCAAGGAGCAGTTCTCGAGGGAATTCTGTCATTGTGTGAAAGGTGGTGACTTGTTCAGTTGGTACCCGTTTTGTACAGGAAAAGTGCAAAAGATGAAAATCGCTTATTGTCACGAGTAGGCTTCAATGAAGTTACTGTGAAAAGCCCCTAGTCGCCACATTCCGGCGCCTGTCCGGGAAGGCTGGTACAGGAATCGAACCATGCTGCTGGCCTGCTTGGTCTGCTTTAAAAGCCAGCGATTTAGCTGAGTGAGCTAAACCAGCCCCTAGTGCTGAAGGTATTGCCGCTTGTCATGTCCACGTTTGCTATTTTCCTGGTATGTTTGGGTACTGCAGATTGCCTCAGGCAGCAGAATGAGCTTTGGGTGTGACTCAGTTAATAGCACTCTCACCTCTGAGTTTGAAGGTTGAGGGTTTGAATCTCTCCAGGGTATTTTCAAGAAGCCATATTTCATATGGAGACCAAATACCCCGTGATATTATTCAGAGATGATCAGGATTGTTCTCTCTCGTGTCCTGGCCAATATTTCATCCAACACGTAAAATAGATGACATAGACATAGAATTTACAGTGCAGAAGGAGGCCATTCAGCCCATCGAGTCTGCACCGGCTCTTGGAAAGAGCACCCTACCCAAGGTCAACACCTCCACCCCATCCCCATAACCCAGCAACCCCACCCAACACTAAGGGCAATTTTGGACACTCGGGGCAATTGATCATGGCCAATCCACCTAACCTGCACATCTTTGGACTGTGGGAGGAAACTGGAGCACCCGGAGGAAACCCACGCACACACGGGGAGGATGTGCAGACTCCGCACAGGCAGTGACCCAAGCTGGAATCGAACCTGGGACCCTGGAGCTGTGAAGCAATTGTGCTATCCACAATGCTACCGTGCTGCCCAATGTGATAGTGACCAGATGATCTGGTCACTATCACATTTCTGTTAGTGGAACTTTGCAGTCTGCAAATTGACCACTGATTTTTTTTTATTCTTTCACAGGATGCGGCCAGTATTTATTGCCCATCCCTAATTGCCCTTGGGAAGTTAGCGGTGAACTGCATTCTTCAATGTTCCTTACATTGCAAATAGTGACTACATATAAAAGACTACTCTTTCCCAATATTTCAGCACCATCCTTTCTCTTTCAAGGGCAGAGCATTTCCTAAGTAGTAAGAAATTAGAAAGTGTAGATCATAAGACCTTACGCCATAGGAGCAGAATTAGGCCACTCGGCCCATCGAGTCTGCTGCGCCATTCAATGAGATCATGGCTGATCTGATCGAATTCTCAACTCCACTTTCCCACCTTATCCTCATAACCCTCGATTCCTTCACCGATTAAAAATCTGTCTGCCTCAGCCTTGAACATACTTCATGACCCAGCCTCTACAGCTCTCTGGGGTAAAGAATTCCACAGATTCACTCCCGTCTGAGAGAAGAAATTCCTCCTCATCTCTGTATTAAATGGACAATCCCTCACTCTGAGGTTATGTCCTCTGGTCCTAGACTCTCCCAGAAGGGGAAACATCCTCTCAGCATCGACCCTGTCAAACCCCCTGAGAATCCGATATGTCTCAATAAAGTCACCTCTCATTCTTCTAAACCCCAATGAGCACAAGCCCACCCTACTCAACCTTTCCTCGTAAGAAAATCCCTCCGTACCCGGGATCAACCTAGTGAACCTTCTCTGGGCTGCCTCCAATGCCAGTGCATCTTCCCTTCAATAAGGGACCAAACCATTCACAGTATTCCAGGTGCAGTCTAACTAGTGCCTTGTATAGTTTTAGCAGGACTTCCCTATTTCCATACTCCGTTCTCTTTGAAATAAAGGTAACATTCTATTTGCCTTTTCAATTACCTGCTGAACTTACATGTTAGCTTTTTTTGTGATTAATGCCAAGGACATCCAGATCCCTTCTGTGCTGCAGCTTTCTGCAGTCTTTCTCTATTTGAATAACATTCAGCTCCTTTATTTTTCCTACCAAAAGGTATAACTTCACATTTTCCTACATTATGGGCACGATTTAACTAAAAGGGAATGAAGTCCTATAGCGAGAGCGTTTTGCCGGGTGTCTCTCAACGTCGCAGTGCCAAGTAGCACATGGCCATAAAACGGCACTCACATTAGATCAAGGGCCTCAGTGGGGAATGCCCGGTCGAGGCTACACATAGCCCTGCTTTCTGCACTGAGTCGCTCCGCTCTCCCCTGGCTGGCAACCCCCCAGCACCCACAAAGGGCACCTTGGCCCAATTGCCAGCATGCAGAAATGCCAGCATGGTACCATGGCAGTGCCCTTGCCAGCTGGAAGTGCCACCTTTGCAATGCCAGCACCCAGGTGGCACTGTCAGGGTGCCCAGGTGGCACCAGCAGTGCCAGGATACAACCCTGCCCAAAGGGCATGCAACTGGGAGCCTCCAATCTTCTGGGAGATCCCCAGGAGTGCCGTTCCGTCTGGTCCCCATTCCTGGAGGCCAGTACTGAACAGCACTCTCCCAAGGTCTCCAAGGTGGAGGAGATAGATCCCAACGCCTCGGGTAACTCGGGAATCTGCACATTAAAGTGAGACTAGCTGTCTTGCTTTAATATGCAGATTGCTAAAAAGTGAATGCTAAATTCTGCCATGTTCTGTTCACTACATCCAAGAGTGCACTCTGAGATTGTTTATTAAACCTGCCTTATTACACATTACCAGATCCAAAATAACCTGATCCCTGGTTGGATCCACAGCACATTGTTCTAGGAAACTGTCCTGAATACACTTTCTGAATTCTTCCTCATGGCTACCTCTACCAATTAGACCTTCACAATCTACATGAAGATTAAAATTACCCATAATTAAAGTACTGCCTTTTTTACATGCTTTTACTATCTCCTGATTTATTTTCCGTCCTTCAGTCCAGATGTACAGAGGGACCTGAGTGTCCTTGTCCATAAGTCACTGTAGGCTGGCATGCAGGTGCAGCAAGCTATTAGGAAGGTTAATGGAATGTTAGCCTTTATTGCAAGGGGATTGGAGTACAGGAGTGGTGAGGTTTTGCTTCAATTGTATAGGATATTGGTTTGACCGCACCGGGAGTACTGTGTAGCAGCACTGTAGCACATGGGGAGCACGGTAGTACAATGGGCAACATGGTTGCACAGTGGTTAGCACTGTTTCTTCACAGCTCCAGGGTCCTAGGTTTGAATAAGGCCAGCAGCGCGGGTTCAATTCCCGTACTGGCCTCCCCGTAACATGCGCCAGAATGTGGCGACTAGGGGCTTTTCACAGTAACTTCATTGAAGCCGACTAGAGACAAAAAGCGATTATTATCAAAAGGCATTCAAGTGACGGATTAGCCATGATCGTATTGAATGGCGGAGCAGGCTCGAGGGGCTGAATGGCCTACTCCTGTTTCTAAATTCTTGAGTATCACTTAAAACTATTGAATTGGCTCCCAACATCTTATCAGGCAGTGCATTCCATAGTCTAATTGCTTGTCTGAAAAGGTTTTCCCTCACATTTCCTCTGTTTGTTTTGCCAATCCCCTTAAATTTGAACTTTCTGCCATTGAAAACATTTTTGCAAACATTTCTATCAGAGCCTTTTCTACTCCAAGAGACTAACCCCAGCTTCTTCAGCCTATGGACAGCACGGTAGCACAAGTGATTAGCACTGAGGCTTCACAGCGCCAGGGACCCAGGTTTGATTCCCCACTGGGTCAATGCCTGTGTGAAGTCTGCACGTTCTCCCCATGTCTGCGTGGGTTTCCTCCGGGTGCTCCGGTTTCCACCCACAGTCCAAAGACAAGCAGGTTAGGTGGATTTGCCATGATAAATTGCCCTTCGTGACCAAAAACTATTAGATGGGGTTATTGGGTTATGGGGATTTGGTGGAAGTGAGGGCTTAAGTGGGTCGGTGCAGACTCATAGATTATTATAGAATTTACAGTGCAGAAGGAGGCTATTCGGCCCATCGAGTCTGCACCGGCTCTTGGAAAGAGCACCCTACCCAAGGTCAACACCTCCACCCTATCCCATAACCCAGTAACCCCACCCAACACTAAGGGCAATTTTGGACACTAAGGGCAATTTAGCATGGCTAATCCACCTAACCTGCACATCTTTGGACAGGTTGAGGAAACCGGAGCACCCGGAGGAAACCCATGCACACATGGGGAGGATGTGCAGACTCCGCACAGACAATGACCCAAGCCGAAATTGAACCTGGGACCCTGGAGCTGTGAAGCAATTGTGCTATCCACAATGCTACCGTGCTGCCCTTTATTCTCAATTGGCCGAATTGCCTCCTGCACTGTATGTTCTATGTTCTATCCACGTAACTGTATGGCAGGTCAGTACTGGTGTTTCACAGAGCCAGGGTCCCAGGTTCAATTCCAGCCCTGGCTCACTGTCTGTGCGGTGTCTGCACGTTCTCCCGTGTCTGCGTGGGTTTCCTCCAGGTGCTCCGGTTTCCTCCCACAAGTCCCAAAAGACATGCTTGTTAGGTGATTTGGACATTCTGAATTCTCCCTCCGTGTACCTGAACAGGCGCCGGAATGTGGTGACCAGGGGCTTTTCACAGTAACTTCATCGCAGTGTTAACGTAAGCCTACTTGTGGAACTAATAAATATTATTATTATTACTCCCTCATCCTTAAAACCATTTTAAGAAATCTCTTTGTAACCTCTTAAATATGTTGTGGTGATGCCGGCGTTTGACTGGGGTGAGCACAGTAAGAAGTCTTACAACTCCAGGTTAAAGTCCAACAGGTTTGTTTCAAATCACTAGCTTTCGGAGAACTGCTCCTTCCTCAGGTGAGCACTCACCCGATGAAGGAGCTGCTCCCCGAAAGCTAGTGATTCCAAATAAACCTGTTGGACTTTAACCTGGTGTTGTAAGATTTCTTAAATTTGCGTCTGCCCTTCCTGAAGTGCGATGCCCAGAACTGGACACTATGGGTGTGATTCTCCGGCCTCCCGGCCACGTGTTTCTTGGAGGTGGGAAGCGCTGGGAGGCGGCGTGCCGATCGCTGGCAGCGGATTCTACGTTGTCGCCGCTGTCAATGAAAATTTCTATTGAAGTCACCCCATGCAGCCGGGAAACCTGCGGGTGGGGGGAGCGAGGGGGGGAAGCTGCTGGTGGGATCGGTGAATCCCACTGCCAGCGAACGGCCAAAGAATTCCGGCCCATACAGCAGCTGGGGCCAAACTAGCGGTTCAAACAAGTTTAGCATGAATTCAATATTCACCCCAATACTGCCCCTCGTGTAGCAACATTTCAGGAATCATGGAGGTTGCTAAATCGGGAGTGATAAAGTTTGAGGGACGGGGAGGTGGAAATGAAAGGAGGCCTTTTTACAGGTGGGAACAGCCGTAATCAGAACAGGCAAACCAAAACACAAATTACTTTGTCATCTGATTTGACATTCTTGTAAGTGATTGTGTCAACACATGCACCAGTTCAAACATGGCAACGGTACAAGACTACATCAAAGGCTTTATAAAGTTTCTATTCAAAAAAGGTGGATTACCAGAATCTGACAGATCCCTAAACAGTAGACGAACACAATCCATCAGGGTCACCATTGAATATTTAATTTTATTGTTTAGTTTCAAAAGGCCAGCGTAGCTGTTTCAGTTTATTGTCTTGTGAAAGAAAAAGGGTTTAGATGAGCGGTATATGTGATTGAAGATTAAAGTGAAGCTACTTAGTATCTGCTTCTCTTTTCACAAATATTAAAAATATAATTGAAAGTATGAGGAAGGACCTAGCCAAGGTATTTGTGTGGATAAAGCCACCAGATCTACAAAAACATTGAGTCGGGAGAATTGTTGGGAATTAGGCTGGCAATGCAAGGTTTCAGTAAGCAGCCACCACGGGAATTACAACAAACCAGTACACAGTGGGCGAAATTCGCCATTTGGAAGACAATGGGCTGGTTTAGCACAGTGGGCTAAACAGCTGGCTTGTAATGCAGAAATGGTAGCACGGTAGCATTGTGGATAGCACAAATGCTTCACAGCTCCAGGGTCCCAGGTTCGATTCCGGCTTGGGTCACTGTCTGTGCGGAGTCTGCACATCCTCCCCGTGTGTGCGTGGGTTTCCTCCGGGCACTCCGGTTTCCTCCCACAGTCCAAAGATGTGCGGGTTAGGTAGATTGGCCATGATAAATTGCCCTTAGTGTCCAAAGTTGCCCTTAGTGTTGGGTGGGGTTACTGGGTTATGGGGATAGGGTGGAGATGTTGACCTTGGGTAGGGTGCTCCCCTTCTGCGCTGTAAGTTCTATGATAATCTATGATAATGCCAGCTGCACGGCTTCAATTCCCGTACCAGCCTCCCCGAACAGGCGCTGGAATGTGGTGACTAGGGGCTTTTCACAGTAACTTTATTGAAGCCTACTTGTGACAATAAATGATTATTATTATCGATTCCCCATTGGCCGATGCCGAAATTGGGGCGCGCGATTGGGCAGAGAATAGCTCCTGATGCCAACACCGTGGCAGGCCCTGGTTTGACGCTGAATCGCAATGCTCCACCCCCTCGAAAACGGCATCATTGCGCTGCGTGAAGTTGCAACCACATTTGCTTCTGATTAGCGGGCCCACCTACGATGCTCTGCCTCTAATGGGCCGGGTTCCCGACAGCGGGGTCCACGTGTGCTCTCAACACTTGTGAGCCTGGCATGGCAGCTGTGGAGAGAGAGAGAGAGAGGGCGTACGGACAGTGTCCAGCACCCCCATATTTCACCAGGAGCCGCGCCACTGGCCGAGGGGGGCTTCTGCCAGGGTTGGTGGGAGTAGTAGGGGGTGCGCGTGTTCCATTAAGCACACCGACGGTGCTAGTCCCTCACTGGAATCAGTGCGGGTGTGGTGCGATTTTTCTGACCTGGAACGTTGACTTTGGCGTCAGCACTTAGACTCAGAGATGGCAAATCCAGCCCATTTCCCACCGGAGCGGATGCACCCGCTGTTCACTCCCAAGTGATTCCCAATCCTTCACCACACAAATGTATGCGTGGCAACGATTGCGGGGGATTCCCATGGGAATCCCGCTATGGGGCCGCCTGCTCAAAATGCCGCCCATCAGACCCCGATGTCCCACCCATTGACTTTTGATTCCTTTTTCCAACTTGCCACACACTATTGGGAATAAAAAGGGAGCTGGAGATGGAGAGAGTATTGGTGTTTTCTCAGAACCTCGACGTGTCTCAGTTTTCAATATCTCATTGAGTCCCTTTGCAGCTTTGACATTTTAAGTATGTATCATAACAAAGGCCCAGCAAATGGCTGCAAAGGTAATGCAATATATTAAGACTGTTAATGGCTCCAAATCTCTTATAGTAAATTGGCTGATAGAAATGGTTTTTTTCCCCTGGGTCCGATTCAGTTTCTGGGGGAGGGCATCAAGTGCTGAATTGAAATGATGTTGCCTTGTCTGAACAATACATTTCCTGCTTCAATGCTGTGATGTAAATCATCTCTCTTTCGTTTGTATTGTTCCATATTATCTTTTGTGAATAATGATTGGCCGACTTGTTCAGGTGTTTACAAAACAGTGGGCTCTTTGTTGCTGATTTTAATTGTACAATTAAACCAGCATCGCTGGATAATCATATAAGCATTTAATGATCGACAGTATAAATGTCGCAGGGGCGAAAGATTTCAATTTTGAAGCCCTGAAGTATTTTGGCAGAGTCGTTCTGTTATTCCGCATTTTAGCAGTTTGCTTGATGGATGATTACATAACAATGTAGTAAAGATGTTCTTTTGAGATTAGAGGCAAACTGAGAGACCAAATCCAGATTGGGGAAAAATAAAAATCAGCTTTTTAAAAACATATCTAATTCGACACAATTCACATTCACCTGTCTTTCTATCCAGCTGGTAAATATACCAACAACTTAGTAGCATCCTATCAACATCCGAGGAGTTACCATTGATCAGAAACTGAACTGGACCCAGCCATATTAATACTGTGGCTACAAGAGCAGGTCAGAGGCTGGGAATCCTGCAGCGAGTAACTCACCTCCTGACCCCCCCAAAGCCTGTCCACCATCTACAAGGCACAAGTCAGGGGTGTAATGGAATACTCTCCACTTGCCTGGATGAGCGCAGCTCCAACAACACTCTAGAAGCTCAACGCCATCCAGGACAAAGCAGCCCCGCTTGATTGCTCCCCCTTCCACAAACATTCAAACACTCCACCACCGACGCACAGTGGCAGCCGTGTGTACCATCTACAAGATGCACTGCAGTAACTCACTAAGGTTCCTTAGTAAGCACCTTCCATCTCACGACCACTGCCATCTAGAAGGAGAAGGGCAGCAGATACCTGGGAACCCCACCACCTGGAGGTTCCCCTCTAAGTCACTCAGCACACCAATTTGGAAATATAACACTGTTCCTTCACTGTCACTGGGTCAAAATCCTGGTACTGTCTCCCTTATAGCACAGTGGGTCTACCTACACCTCAAGGACTGCAGTGATTCAAGAAGGTAACTCACCACCACCTTCTGATGGGCAACTAGGGATGGGCAATAAATGTTGGCCTAACCAGTGACATATCGGTAAAGGAATGGCTGGCACCATAGCACAGTTCAGCGGCACGGTAGAACAATGGGCGCACGGTAGCACAGTGGTTAGCACTGTTGCTTCGCAGCTCCAGGGTCCCAGGTTCGATTCCCGGCTTGGGTACTGTCTGTGCGAGTCTGCACATTCTCCTCGTGTCTGTGTGGGTTTCCTCCGGGTGCTCCGGTTTCCTCCCAGAAGTCCAAAGATATCATAGATATCATAGAATTTACAGTGCAGAAGGAGGCCATTCGGCCCATCGAGTCTGCACCGGCTCTTGGAAAGAGCACCCTACCCAAGCCCACACCCCCACCCTATCCCCATAACCCAGTAACCCCACCCAACAGTAGGGGCAATTTTGGACACTAAGGGCAATTTAGCACGGCCAATCCACCTAACCTGCACATCTTTGGCCTGTGAGAGGAAACCGGAGCACCCGGAGGAAACCCACGCACACACAGGGAGAATGTGCAGATTCCGCACAGACAGTGACCCATGCCGGGAATCGAACCTGGGACCCTGGAGCTGTGAAGCAATTGTGCTAACCACTGTGCTACCATGCTGCCCTCAAGATGTGCAGGTTAGGTGGATTGGCCGTGCTAAATTGCCCTCAGTGTCCCAAAAAAAAAGGTTAGATGGGGTTACTGGGTTACGAGGATAGGGTGGAGGTATGGGCTTGGGTAGGGTGCTCTTTCCAGGGGCCGGTGCAGACTCAATGGACCGAGTGGCCTCCTTCTGCACTGTAAATTCTATGATCTATGATTCTATGAACTTAAGTCTATACGCCATCTTTAATGTAATCAAGTACCCCATGGCACATCACAAAATGGTTATCAAATAAAATTTGACACCAAGTCACATAAGGGAATCTTGGGGCACATGGGTGAGGCTTAGTGAAGGAGGCAAGTTGCAAGGAGTGCCTGAAAGGAAGAAAGTGAGGTGGCGAGTGGGAGAAGAGGTGTAGAGAGGGAATTCCAACTCTTGGCTGAAGGTACGGCCACCATTGGTGGAGTGATTCAAGCTGAGAATGCAAGAGTGGCCAAAACTAGAGGAGTGCAAGTATCCTGGAGGGTAATGGAGCTGGAAGAGGGTGCTGAGATAGTGTGGGAGGGGCCAAAGTCATGGAGGGTTTTGAACACAAGTAGGAAAATCTTACATTTTCCCATATTTTTTCAAAGCGTCGGTCCTGACAAGAAAACCGGGAGGGATTCTGCCGGGGATGTCAGGAAACTCACCGTATATTCATCTTCTTTAACTATTTTGTTTTCGCGTGATTCACTCTCCCCAGGAAAACGTTATCTCTATAATCAGTGGGATGGTCCTTTTAAACATCTCCCCAGCACCGGCTCCAGGCCCAGTCAGGGGATTAGCTGCTAGGATGACTACACTGTGATTCATGGAGGGAGCCTTCACCAAACTCCTGGCTGGTGTGGAGCAGAGGAGGGACATCCTCTACCTGCGATCGGCCAGACATCCAGCTGGCAAAGTTACCAACACCACCTGGGAGGCTGTGGCCGTGACAGTATATGCCAGCTCGCTCCATAAGAGGACAGGGCTACAGTGCCGAAAGAAGATGAATGACCATCTTCATACAGTCAGGGTTAGCCTGCCTTCTAATGTCTCCCACTGCAGCCCTTCACACTCCCAACACTTCCCCAATGATCTCTCTCTCATCCACCTCACGGGATCCCAACACTTGTCATGGAGACCCCGCCTTGCCCCCCTTCCTCCCCCCCATTCCCCAATGGTCACCCAGTATCTCCTCTGCTCCTCACATCCCCGCTCCCACTAACCTCCCATGTATGCCAGACTTCACCATCGACTTACCTGGCAGGACTCACACCTACACTCTCACAATCTGTCTCACTGCAGGACAACCCAAGCACAACCAGCGTGAGTGGGCACAGCCTGCTGGAGCCATGCCCGAGCTGAGAAACCCCCTCCATTACCAGTAGCCTTGAACACCCGGGACTTCATGCTTCAAAGTGCAGCCTGATTGTGGGGCTTTCATTCTGACTGCACTCGTCCTCCCCCTGTGTGAGGGTCTTCAGCCCTCATGAGGTTGGAGTCAGAGTCCCCCCCCCCCTCTGCCCATGCAGCCTGACATCTCGCCGGACCCCACCCAGGCACCTCACAGTCACCCCCTGTGGTGACCCTGTGAATTGCACCTTCACCCACCCACATTCCAGCTGCCACCCTGGTAGGGCACTCCCTCAGCGGTGATATCACCACAAGCCCAGCAAGGAGGACAGGTAGAGCCTTGCCTGCAAACCATCTGCCAGACCCCTTTACACCTAGAGTCTCACAGACATGAAGGACCGCTCAGGCCTGTGGGTGAATCTAACCCCATCCCCTCACAAGATGCCAAGAGTGGAACCCCCCCCCCCCCCCGGCTCCGAGTTGAATTTATCTGGGTCCCCCAGTCCTCTCCGGTGCCCCCATTGCAATTGGTTCTATGGAGGGTGATGGTGACCCGAGTGCTCGGCTTCGATATCCCCTTCGTGAGGCTGGTTAGCGGGTTGTTCCCCTTAGAGGAGAGAAGGTGGGTGGGGGGCATGATTGAGGTGCACAGAATTATAAAGGATATAAGCAGGACAGATAGGAAGAAACTGTTCCCCTTAGTGGAGGGACCAATAACCAGGGGGTATAGATTTAAGGTAAGGGGCAGGAGATTTAGAGGGGATTTCAGGAAGTCAGAGGTGTGAACCCTCACACATTTAAGACGCATTTAGATGAGCACTTGTAACGCTCCAGCACACAAGGCAACGGACCGAGTGCTGGAAATTGGGATTGGAGTAGATAGGGGCTGATGGTCGGCGTGACACGGTGGGCAGCAGGGCCTCTTTCTCTGCTGTAAAGCTCTTTGACTCGAGATCTTACAGATCTGTTGCAAATCACACCACGTGACATCACATCAGCGGCCAATGGATATCCAGTGAGAGGGGAGGCCGGGGCGGGAGATCACACAAATGAAATGCTAATGTATTGAAAACTGGTTCCCAACTTTCTGTTGTGGGATTCTAATTATGCCACCGGCGAGATACCTGGAAAGACAAATCTCGCCTTATTTTGCACAATTTGTCATTTCACCTACGTCGCTGTTTTGCTGACAGCTAACATGGGCTTTACAATGGCACAGTGGTTAGCACTGTTGCTTCACAGCACCAGGGTCCAAGGTTCGATTCCCTGCTGGGTCACTGTCTGTGCGGAGCTGCACGTTCTCCCCGTGTCTGCGTGGGTTTCCTCCGGGTGCTCCGGTTTCCTCCCACAAGTCCCGAAAGACGTGCTGTTAGGTGAATTGGACATTCTGAATTCTCCCTCTGTGTACCCGAACAGGCGGCAGAATGTGGTGACTAGGGGCTTTTCACAGTAACTTCATTGCAGTGTTAATGTAAGCCTACTTGTGACAATAATAAAGATTTAATGTTGGGAATTTAGATTCTCCGGCCCGTCACCGAACGTGATTTCGGCGTCGGCGACCAGAGAATCCAGCCCCTGGATCCTCGTCCTCGGACAGCAACTTTCCACTTCTTGAGAAAACGCTAATTAACATTTATGCCTCATTAAACATTTGGATAATTCAAGTTCCGTTGCATCATTTACAACAAAGATGTTTTTATTGCGGTTTACAATTCCAGTTAGCATCCAGACTCTTTCACACACTTAGAATGTTCATGAAATTGAAGAATTAATTGTCCGCAACCTGCACTAGGACTTAAAAGAAAGCTGGAACTACATCTGGAATGTTTTTATGGAAGATTATAAGTTAACTTTATTAGCATGGAAGCATCCATTGTCCTTCCAAGACCTTGTCCTGCAATTGAGTGTGTAATGTTCCAGTCTCTGTTGCCCTCTCATTATATTGATGGACGGGAGGTGTTGCAGAATATAACTAACAAACTCAACCAACTCTCTCTCTCTGCAAAGAGTAAATGGGGAGGTGCAAACCAGCAGAAAATATAATTGTTGGGATGCGTAATTTGTCAGGGTATGTGAGCCTGAATTTCTTGCAGTCAAATACATCGTCAGATATATTATAAATAAATGGAATCGGACAGAATTTATGCAGCCTGAAAGTAAAACTTAACCAATTGCCTTCTTTCCCTAACTATTTGGGAGTTGTCATTTCACTGAATCCAGGACCATTTTTTAGCCCTGATAGGAATGTGCTGATTGAGGCTCCAGGTCTGTTGTTTTGAAATATGGACAGGCAGCATCGGGGAGAGATATTGGGTGCGGTTTTCCGGATCCCCCTGCGGTGGACATCGCTCGCTATTGGCCTCAGGTGAGATCTTCCGGTCCACCAATGTCTATGCCGTTTTGCGTAGCTCGCCCAAACCGCCAACGAAGAACCCGTTGCCTTCGGAGTGACCAGAAATTCCACTGGTGGGAAGGGCTGGAAAATCCCACGCATTGAACTTGCCCAGGACGCTTGGTCAGAACCCAACAGTGGCTGACACTGGACCAGAACCGCAACGTTTTTAAACATTTTTACGACCATGGAAAGATCGATTCGCTCCAGGAGTGATTGCGTAAGAAATAGAACTTGGTTACTTTGGCAAAAAAACTTTATTAAAATAAAAGAAAAATAATATTTAACTTTTAAACTTGAAACCTAACAAAAACAGCGGACATGTATCTCTTAACCTTAACACATGATTTCCCATTAAACGGCATGCAAATTAAACTTACAGCTCTCAACTCCACTTAGGCAGGCAGGCAGCAATGATATTTGCATTTACAGAATATATTCCTGTTGTTAGTTTAGCTCCTTCAGACCTCTTTCCGAAAGCTGGTCTCTGTGGCAGCTTTTCCTGACCTCTCCTGGTTGCTTTCCAATTCCTTCTGCCCTCATCTGTTTGAACAGGATTCTTTTCTCTCCCTGAGCTCCACCCAGGACTTCAAACAATAGTTCTGCCCTGGCGTGTCCAGGTGGGAACTCATCATCGCTTTCTGAGCTTTTGACTGCCCACTCCCGTTTACACATGCTATGAATATGCAATTAACCTTCAATTTATGGATAGAAGAGGCCCTCAGACTCTGTAATGGGCTAATGGCTGGTCATATCAGAGTATCCCAGAGGACAATGGATCTTGAGTGAATCACCCCGGCTGAACAGGAGTATCCTGTTTATTCCCATTAATGGGTTTAAGTCTGAATGGGACAATATAACTTGGGCAGGTTTGGGCGTATACCTATGACTCAATGCTAGCAATTTAACCCTCAGCTTGTTAACCCCTAAATTGTCCACTACAACTTCAATCCCATTTCCGGATACAATTTACTAACATCTCCTTATCGTAACAAACTAAGAACTAAATATACTAACAATAGAATTGGCTTATCCATCTCACCATATTTATATAGGTAGATTAAAACTTGATTGAGCCATTTCTCCAATTACAAGTCTCGGCTTTATCATACTGCAGATTGTGAAGTTACAGTGAGGGTTACAAGGTACAGGATGTGAAAGGGCATAATATAGTCCATGTTTATTAACACCAGCAGTGGAATTCTCCATCAGATCCTCCAGCCATAGCGCACCCACGCCGAGGTGCCACGAGAATCCCACTGCCGCTGGGGGCGCATCGCGCAGGAAGACGCAGCTGCTGGACCACAAAATCCCGCCCCAGGTGTCCCAAAGTGCTTTACAACCAGTGAAGTAATTTTGATATGTTGTCACTGTTGTCATTTAGAGTAGCCAAATTGTGTGCAGTGAGGTCCCACACACAGCAGGGTCCTAATCAACAGATAATCGAGTCTTGTGATGTCGATTGAGATATCCTTTACCTCTAAAGAAAGGAAAAAATACTTGCATTCACATGTTAGTATCTCTCAAAGCACTTTACAGCTGTTTAAATTATTCTGAAATGTGATCAATGTCCTGAATCGTTTGCCCATCAGGTGCATGCACTGAAAACCTCACACCATTGATTACATTTCATGAGCTATAGAACATGTTGGGTAAGGCTCGATGCTGCCAGTGGGGATGGAAGAGACCAGGCATAGAAAACGTTTGGGGGTGGGCTGCCCTTCGAACGTGCTCACTCATCGGAACAGCCGATCCGAAGCTGCCTCAGGAAGCTGTAGATCTGTAAGAAATAAATTGCAAATCACAAACTCTGCACATAAGACCATAAGACCATAAGACATAGGAGTGGAAGTAAGGCCATTCGGCCCATCGAGTCCACTCCGCCATTCAATCATGGCTGATGGGCATTTCAACTCCACCTACCAGCATTCTCCCCGTAGCCCTTAATTCCTCGCGACATCAAGAATTTATCTATCTCTGCCTTGAAGCCATTTAGCGTCCCGGCCTCCACTGCACTCCGCGGCAATGAATTCCACAGGCCCACCACTCTCTGGCTGAAGAAATGTCTCCGCATTTCTGTTCTGAATTTACCCCCTCTAATTCTAAGGCTGTGCCCACGGGTCCTCGTCTCCTCGCCTAACGGAAACAGTTTCTTTGCGTCCACCCTTTCTAAGCCATGTACTATCTTGTAAGTTTCTATTAGATCTCCCCTTAACCTTCTAAACTCCAATGAATACAATCCCAGGATCCTCAGCCGTTCATCATATGTTAGACCCGCCATTCCAGGGATCATCCGTGTGAATCTCCGCTGGACACGCTCCAGTGCCAGTATGTCCTTCCTGATATGTGGGGCCCAAAACTGGACACAGTACTCCAAATGGGGCCTAACCAGAGCCTTATAAAGGCTCAGTAGCACATCGCTGCTTTTATATTCCAACCCTCTTGAGATAAATGACAACATTGCATTCGCTTTCTTAATCACAGATTCAACCTGCATGTTTACCTTTAGGGAATCCTCGACTAGCACTCCCAGATCCCTTTGTACTTTGGCTTTATGAATTTTCTCACCGTTTAGAAAGTAGTCTATGCTTGGATTCTTTTTTCCAAAGTGCAAGACCTCACATTTTCTCACGTTGAATTGCATCAGCCATTTCCTGCACCACTCTCCCAAACTGTCTAGATCCTTCTGCAGCCTCCCCACTTCCTTAGCACTACCTGCCTGACCACCTAACTTTGTATCATCTCCTGACCTCCTTTGTCAGCCATGGCTGTCTAATCCCTCCCCGGATAATCTTTCTTTTCTTCGGGATGAACCTCTGTACAGTGTCCTCAATTATGCATACAAACTCCTGCCATTTTTGCTCTGCTGTCTTCCCCACTAGGGTCTGCTTCCAATCGATTTTCGCCAGTTCCTCTCTCATGCCCTCGTAATTACCTTTATTTAACTGTAACACCATTACATCCGATTTTGCCTTCTCTTTTTCAAACTGCAGACTGAACTCAACCATATTATGATCGCTGCTTCCTAAGTGTTCCCTTACTTTAAGATCTTTTATAAAGTCTGGTTCATTACATAGCACTAGATCCAGAATAGCCTGCTCCCTTGTGGGCTCCATGACAAGCTGTTCCAAAAAGCCATCTTGTAAGCATTCCATGAATTCCTTTTCTTTGGATCCACTGGCTACGTTATTTACCCAATCCACCTGCATGTTGAAGTCCCCCATGATCACCGTGACCTTGCCTTTCTGACATGCCTTTTCTATTTCCCGGTACATGTTGCGCCCCTGGTCCTGACCACTGTTAGGAGGTCTGTACATAACTCCCATTATGGTTTCTTTGCCTTTGTGGTTCCTCAATTCTACCCACACAGACTCCACATCATCCGACCCTATGTCGTTTAGTGCCATAGATTTAATTTTGTTCTTAACTAACAAGGCAACCCCACCCCCTCGGCCCACCTCCCTGTCTTTTCGATAGGTTGTATATCCTTGGATGTTTAACTGCCAGTCCTGAACCCCCTGCAGCCATGTCTCTGTGATGCCTACCACATCATAATCATTCACGATGATCTGTGCCATTAGTTCGTCTACTTTGTTACAAATGCTACGAGCATTCAGGTAAAGTGCCTTAATGCTAACTTTCTTATCATTACAGATATTGGAAGTCCTAAGATGTCCAAAGTTATCCTTCCTTTTTGTTGAATTCCTAGTCTGCCTCAAGCTTAAATCCACCTGCCTACATGTTATCCTCCTGCGTATCTTGCCATTTAACTCCATGCTCCCTGTCGCTTTCATAGAACATAGAACATAGAACGATACAGCACAGTACAGGCCCTTCGGCCCTCGATGTTGCACCGACATGGAAAAAATCTAAAGGGCATCTAACCTACACTATGCCATTATCATCCATATGCTTATCCAATAAACTTTTAAATGCCCTCAATGTTGGCGTGTTCACTACTGTTGCAGGTAGGGCATTCCACGGCCTCACCACTCTTTGCGTAAAAAAACCCACCTCTGACCTCTGTCCTATATCTATTACCCCTCAATTTAAGGCTATGTCCCCTCGTGCTAGCCACCTCCATCCGCGGGAGAAGGCTCTCGCTGTCCACCCTATCTAACCCTCTGATCATTTTGTATGCCTCTATTAAGTCACCTCTTAACCTTCTTCTCTCTAACGAAAACAACCTCAAGTCCATCAGCCTTTCCTCATAAGATTTTCCCTCCATACCATGCAACATCCTGGTAAATCTCATCTGCACCCGTTACAAAGCTTCCACGTCCTTCCTATAATGAGGCGACCAGAACTGTACGCAATACTCCAAATGCGGCCGTACTAGAGTTTTGTACAACTGCAACATGACCTCATGGCTCCGGAACTCAATCCCTCTACCAATAAAGGCCAACACACCATAGGCCTTCTTCACAACCCTATCAACCTGGGTGGCAACTTTCAGGGATCTATGTACATGGACACCGAGATCCCTCTGCTCGTCCACACTACCAAGAATTTTACCATTAGCCAAATATTCCGTATTTCTGTTATTCTTTCCAAAGTGAATCACCTCACACTTCTCCACATTAAACTCCATTTGCCACCTCTCAGCCCAGCTCTGCAGCTTATCTATGTCCCTCTGTAACCTGCAACATCCTTCCGCACTGTCTACAACTCCACCGACTTTAGTGTCGTCTGCAAATTTACTCACCCATCCTTCTGCGCCCTCCTCTAGGTCATTTATAAAAATGACAAACAGCAACGGCCCCAGAACAGATCCTTGTGGTACGCCACTCGTAACTGAACTCCATTCTGAACATTTCCCATCAACTACCACTCTCTGTCTTCTTTCAACTAGCCAATTTCTGATCCACATCTCTAAATCACCCTCAATCCCCAGCCTCCGTATTTTCTGCAATAGCCGACCGTGGGGAACCTTATCAAACGAAGGGAAATTCACTTTCCCTTCCCCCCAACTCAGAACATAAAGCTCAGCCTCGGACACCTATTAAAATTAGTTTTCAGTCCTGACAGTTTTCAGATTCCACCGCACTGTGGGGCAGCGAGATCCACAAATTCACCACCCTCAGCGAGAAGTAGTTCCTCCTCATCTCAGTTTTAAATCTACTGCCTCTCAACCTCTATCTGTGACCTGTCGTTCTAGGTTGCCCCACAAGGGGGAACATTTAGTCTACATTTACTTTATCAATTCCTTTTAGTATTTTATAAACCTCGATCAAAATTTTTATTCATTCTTGTGATGATGGAGTCCTGGCAGGGCCCATCTGTTGCCCATCCCTAATTGCCCTTGAACTGAGTGACTCGCTTGGCCATTTCAGTGAGGGGGGGCAGTTAAGAGTCAACCGCATTGCTGTGGGTCTGGAGTCACATGTAGGCCAGACCGAGTAAGGACAGCAAATTTCCTTCTCTAAAGAACATCAGTGAACCAGATGGGTTTTTAAAACAATCAACAATCCTTTCATGGTCACCATTAGGCTTTAATTCCAGATTATATACCTCAATTGAGGAAGGATGTGGTGGCATTGGAGGCAGTTCAGAGGAGGTTCACCAGATTGCTTCCGGGGATGAAGGGGCTAATGTATGAGGAGAGATTATAAATTTAGATTACCCAATTATTTTTTCTAATTAAGGGGCAATTTAGCGTGGCCAATCCACCTACCCTGCACATTTTTGGGTTGTGGGGGGCGAAACCCACGCAGACACAGGAAGAATGTGCAAACTCCACACGGACAGTGACCCAGAGCCGGGATCGAACCTGGGACCTCAGCGCCGTGAGGCGGTTGTGCTAACCACTAGGCCACCGTGCTGCCCATGAGGAGAGATGGAGAGATTAAACAATAATTGATTAGTAAATTCGCAGACGACTGCAGTCTAAAGGCCCTGAGGTCCCAGGTTCGATCCCGGCTCTTTGTCACTGTCCGTGTGGAGTTTGCACATTCTCCCCGTGTTTGCGTGGGTTTCGCCCCCACAACCCAAAGATGTGCCGGGTAGGTGGAATGAACACGCTAAATTGCCCCTTAACTGGAAAAAATGAATTAGGTACTCAAAATTGAAAAAAGAAAAAGAAAAGTCATCCGGCATGCTGGCCTTCATCGGTCGGGACATTGAATATAGAAATTTACAAGTCATTTTGCAGCTGTACAGGACCTTAGTTAGGTCTCATTTGGAATATTGTGTACAATTCTGGTTGCCACACTACCAGAAAGATGTGGATATTTGGAGAGGGTACAGAAAGGGTTTACTAGAATGTTGCCTGGTTTGGAGGGCATTAGCTATGAGGAGAGGTTAGTTAAACGCGATCTTTTCTCACTGGAACGACGGAGGGTGAGAGGCGACCTGATAGAGGTCTACAAGATTATGAGTGGCATGGACAGAGTGGATAGTCAGATGCTCTTTCCTAGGGTAGGAGAGTCAAGTACTAGGGGATATTGGTTTAAAGTGCGTGGGGGAAAGTTTAGAACTGATGTGCGAGGCAAGTTTTTTACACAAAGGGTGGTAAATATATGGAACGCGCTGCCTGGGGAGGGGGTGGGAGCAGGTACGATAGCGGCGTTCAAGGGGAATCTGGAGAAATATATGAATAGGGTGGGAATAGAAGGATACAGACTCCGTAAGTGCAGACGGTTTTAGTTTAGGCAGGCACCAGGGTCGGTGCAGGTGGAAGGGCCTTTTCCTGTGCTGTTTTGTTCTTTGTTCTAGTTTGGGATTATGCTCGCTGGAGTAGCATCCACACAACACAAGGGCCAGGCAATGACCATCTCCAATGAATGAAAATCCTGAAGGGAGTAACTCACCTTCTGACTCGCTAAAGCCTGCGCACTGTCTTCAAGGCACAAGTCAGGAGTATGATGAGTGCCTGGATGAGTGCAGCTCCATCGACACTCATGGAGCTCGGCAACATCCAGGACAAAGCAGCCTGTTTGATTGACATTCCTTCCACAAACATTTACTCCCTCTACCACTGAAGCACGATTACAACAATGGGTACCATCGACAAGATGCACTGCAGCAACTCCCCAAGGCTCCTTGGACCGAGTTCCGATGGTGGGAACCACTTGTGGTCCCAGCGCCGTTGTACTCGTCTGGGATCTGTGCTGCTGGAAGGCTGTGGGGAGGGGTGGGGGGTGTCCAGGTGTTGGGTTGCGGGGTCGGGGTGGGCGGGTTAGTGTTCCAGCACGGCCAGCGCCATGTTTTCCGGCGCTACCGGTGCAGCTTGTTAGCCCTGTGCAAGCGTGTCCCAGGACCCGGCCATTCTCTGGCCGTCTTCCGCGTGATGCACGGGTGTTCCACACAGCGCCAGTACTCAACCCTCACCGGTACGGGAATCGGTGAAGGGTTCCTGTCGATTTTCCCATCATAAATCACCTGCAGATTCTCCATTGGCGCCAGCACTTAGCCTCAGAAACAGAGAATTCCGCCTATTGTGTTCAGTTTAGTGAGATGATGTAGGGAGGAGCCAGGGGTTGAAACAGTCAGGTAAAACATAGAAACATAGAACAGTACAGCACAGAACAGGCCCTTCGGCCCTCGATGTTGTGCCGAGCATTGTCGGAAACCAAGATCAAGCTATCCCACTCCCTGTCATTCTGGTGTGCTCCATGTGCCTATCCAATAACCGCTTGAAAGTTCCGAAAGTGTCCGACTCCCACTATCACAGCAGGCAGTCCACTCCACAACCGAAACACTCTCTGAGTAAAGAACCTCGGATATCCCTCCTATATCTCCCACCCTGAATCTTATAGTTATGCCCTCTTGTAACAGCTACATCCACCCAAGGAAATAGTCTCTGAATGTCCACTCTATCTATCCCCCTCATCATCTTATAAACCTCTATTAAGTCGCATCTCATCCTCCTCCGCTCCAAAGAGAAAAGCCCTAGCTCCCTCAACCTTTCCTTATAAGACCTATCCTGCAAACCAGGCAGAATCCTAGTCAATCTCCTTTGCACCCTTTCCAATCCTTCCACATCCTTCCTATAATGAGGTGACCAGAACTGCACACAATACTCCAAATGTGGTCTCACCAGGGTCATGTACAGTTGCAGCATAACCCCGCAGCTCTTAAACTCAAGCCCCCTGTTAATAAACGCTAACACACCATAAGCCTTCTTCACGGCTCTATCCACTTGAGTGGCAACCTTCAGAGATCTGTGGACATGAACCCCAAGATCTCTCTGTTCCTCCACATTCCTCAGAACCCTGCCGTTGACCCTATAATCCGCATTCAAATTTTTTCTACCAAAATGAATCCCCTCGCACTTATCAGGGTTAAACTCCATCTGCCATTTTTCGGCCCAGCTCTGCATCCTATCAATGTCTCTTTGCAGCCTACAACAGCCCTCCACCTCATCCACTACTCCACCAATCTTGGTGCCATCAGCAAATTTACTGACCCACCCTTCAGCCCCCTCCTCCAAGTCATTGATAAAAATCACAAATAGCAGAGGACCCAGCACTGATCCCAGTGGTACACTGTTGGTAACTGGTCTCCAGTTTGAAAATGTTCCATCCACCACCACCCTCTGTCTTCTATGTGATAGCCAGTTACTTTTCCAATTGGCCAAATTTCCCTCTACCCCACACCTCCTTACTTTCTTCATGAGCCGATGGGGAACCTTATCAAACGCCTTACTAAAATCCATGTATATGACATCAACTGCTCTACCTCCTCAAAGAATTCAATCAAATTTGTGAGGCAAGACGTACCCTTCACGAAACCATGTTGACTATCCCAGATTAAGTTGCATCTTTCCACATGGTCATAAATCCTATCCTTCAGGACCTTTTCCATTAACTTACCGACCACCGAAGTAAGACTAACTGGCATATAATTACCAGGGTCATTCCTATTCCCTTTCTTGAACAGAGGAAAAACATTTGCCACTCTCCAGTCCTCTGGCACTATCCCCGTAGACAGTGAGGACCCAAAGATCAAAGCCAAAGGCTCTGCAATCTCATCCCTTGCCTCCCAAAGAATCCTTAGATATATTCCATCTGGCCCAGGGGACTTGTCAACCCTCAGGTTTTTCAAAATTGCTAATACTCCTTCTTCAGAACATCTACCTCCTCCAGCCTACCCACCTGTATCACACTCTCAGCCTCAAAAACATGGCCCCTCTCCTTGGTGAACACTGAAGAAAAGTATTCATTCAAAACCTCTTCTATTTCTTCTGACTCCGTGCACAAGTTCCCACTACTGTCCTTGACTGGCCCTAACATCACCCTGGTCATTCTTTTATTTCTCACATAAGAGTAAAAAGCCTTGGGGTTTTCCTTGATCCAACCCGCCAACGACTTCTCATGACCCCTCCTAGCTCTCCCTTTTATTAGCTCATTCCTTGCTACCTTGTAACCCTCAAGCGACCCAACTGAACCTTGTTTTCTCATCCTTACATACTCTTCCTTTTTCCTCTTGACAAGACATTCAACCTCTTTTGTGAACCATGGTTCCCTCACACGTCAATTTCCTCCCTGCCTGACAGGGACATACCTATCAAGGACATGCAGTATTTGTTCCTTGAACAAGCTCCACTTTTCATTTGTGCAGTTCCCTGACAATTTCTGTTCCCATCTTATGCTCCCTGATTCTTACCTAAGCGCATCATAATTACCCCTCCCCCAATTATAAACCTTGCCCTGCCGTATGGCCTTATCCCTCTCCATTGCAATAGTGAAAGACACCGAATTGTAGTCACTATCTCCAAAGTGCTCTCCCACAAACAAATCGAACATTTGGCCCGGTTCATTACCCAGCACCAAATCTGGTGTGGCCCCACCTCTTGTCGGCCTATCCACAGATTGTGTCAGGAAACCCTCCTGCACACACTGTACAAAAACTGTCCCATCCGAACTGTTCGACCTATAGAGGTTCCAATCAATATTTGGAAAGTTAAAGTCACCCATGACAACTACCTGAGACCTCTACACCTATCCATAATCTATTTTGCAATTTCTACCTCCACATCTCTATTACTATTTGGGGGCCTATAGAAAACTCCTAACAATGTGACCGCTCCTTTCCTATTTCTAACTTTGGCCCATATTACCTCAGTAGGCAGGTCCCCTTCGAACTGCTTTCTGCAGCCGTTAAACTATCCTTGATTAACAATGCTACTCCTCCACCTCTTTTACCACCTTCCCTACTCTTACTGAAACATCTATACCCCGTAACTTCCAACAACCATTCCTGTCCCTGTTCTAACCATGTGTCCGTAATGGCCACAACATCGTAGTCCCAAGTACCAATCCACGCTCCAAGTATTCCGGATGTCCTTGCATTGAAGTAGACGCACTTCAACCCACCTTTCTGTCTCCCGGTACACTCCTGCAACCTTGATACCCTCCTCAGTACCTCACTACTCTCAACACTGGCTTCTGGACTACAGCTCGTTTTCCCAGCCCCCTGACAAATTAGTTTAACCCCCCCCCCCCCCTGAAGAGCCAGAGCAAATTTCCCTCCCAGGATATTGGTGCCCCTCTGGTTCAGGCGCACACCGTCCTGTCTGTACAGGTCCCAACTTCCCCAGAATGTGCTCCAATTATCCACGTACCTGAAACCCTCCCTCCTACACCATCCCTGCAGCCACGTGTTTATCTGCACTCTCTCCCTGTTCCTCACCTCGCTAGCATGTGGCATCGGCAACAAACCAGAGATGACAACATGGTTTGTCCTGGCTCTCAGCTTCCACCCTAGCTCCCTAAATTCCTGTTTTAAATCCCCGTCCCTTCTCTTACCTATGTCATTGGTACCTATGTGTACCACGACTTGTAACTGTTCCCCCTCCCCCTTAAGGATTCTGAAAACACGGTCTCTTTCGCTGCCACAGAACCGTCTATGTGTCTCTGTAACTATCGAGTCCCCAATAATTATTGCTCTCCTGCTCTCCCTCCTTCCCTTCTGAGCCACAGGGACGGACTCAGTGCTGGAGATCTGTTCACCGTGGCTTACCCCTGGTAGGTCGTCCCCCTCAACAGTATCCAAAACGGTATACTTGTTACTGAGGGGAACGGCCACAGAGGATCCCTGTACTGACTGCTTCCTCCCAGCCCCTCTCACCGTCACCCATCTATCTTGATTCTTCGGAGTAACCAGGGCCGGGATTCTCCTCTGCCCAGCAGGGCGGGGGGTCCCGGCGGGATGGAGTGGCGTGAACCACTCCGGCGTCGGGCCGCACCTTTAGGGGCCAAGCCCTAACCTTGAGGGGCTAGGCCCTAACCTTGAGGGGCTAGGCCCGCGCCAGAGTGGTTGACGTCCCGTCGGCCGGGACTTTGGCGCCACGTCAGCCGGGGCCGAAGGGACTTCGCTGGCCGGCGGAAGTCTGTGCATGCGCCGGAGCATCAGCGGCTGCTGACGTCATCCCCGCGCATGCAGAGGGGAGGGGGTCACTTCCGCGTTTGCCATCGCGAAGGCTATGGCGAACGCGGAAGGAAAAGAGTGCCCCATGGCACAGGCCCGCCCGCCAATCGGTGTGCCCCGATCGCGGGTCAGGCCACCGTGGGGGCGCTCCCCGGGGCCAGATCGCCCCACGCCCCCCCCCCCCCCCCAGGACCCCGGAGACCGCCCTCATCGCCTGGTCCCGCCGGTAAAGTTGGTGGTTTTATTCCCTCCGACGGGACCGGCATGACAGCAGCGGGACTTCGGCCCATCGTGGGCCAGAGAATCGCCGGGGGTGGGAGCCCGCAGACAGGCGCGGTGCGATTCCCGCCCCCGCCAAATCTCTGGTGCCGGAGACTTTGGGAGATGGCGGGGGCGGAATCCAGGCCGGCCTCCAGCGATTCTCCGACCCGGCGGGGGGGGTCAGTGAATCCCGCCCTACATCTCTGAAGCTACTATCTATGACCACCTCTGCTTCCTGAATAATCTGAAGCTCATCCAGCTCCAGCTCCAGTTCCCTAACGCTGTTTCTGAGGAGCTGGAGATGGTTGCACTTCCCACAGGTGAAATCAGCAGGGACACTGACGGCGTCCCTCGCCTCAAACATTCTGCAGGAGGAACATTGCACTGCCTTCCCTGCCATCCCCTCTAGATAACTTGTGGATAAAAACACAAAAAAGAAAGAAAAGAGCTTACCTGTTATTCACTCTACCCCTTAGGTTAAAGGAGGTGGAAGGGTGGGGGACACTACAAGTGTAGTGTTTAGGGTTTAGGAACTGGCCAACTTAAATACAGGTAAATATAAAACACTTAACCAGCAACCACTTCGCCCCAGACAAGAACAGCAATCAGCTGTTATGGTCCTGCGCAAACAATTTAAATCTTTACTACTTACCCAGCAGTCACTCTGTCCTCACTCCGAACGGACTCAGCTGGAAACTCCCAACAGTAAGTTTTTTAAAAATTTACTCCCCTTCTCAGCAAGCACTCACTCAGCAACCACTGCGCCCCGCACGATAACACCTCAGGGAAAAGAAAAACTACTTACCAGTTACCAGCCAATCATTTACCTGCAGGCTGTGACGTCACGGTTCAACTTCTTTCTACTTTGGTTGTGTGAGGGTTTTCAAAGAGAACAAAGAACAAAGAAAAACTACAGCACAGGAACAGGCCCTTCGGCCCTCCACGCCTGCGCCGATCCAGGTCATCTATCTAAAACTGTCGCCTCTGCTCCCTGCCCATTCATGTATCTGTCTAGATACATCTTAAATTACACTATCGTGCCCGCCTCTACCACCACTGCCGGCAATGCGCTCCAGGCACCCACCACCCTCAATATAAAGAACTTTCCACGCATAGCCCCCTTAAACTTTTCCCCTCTCACCTTGAACTCATGACCCCTAGTAATTGAGTCCCACACTCTGGGAAAAAGCTTCTTGCTATCCACCCTGTCTATATGATTTTGTAGACCTCAATGAGGTCCCCCTCAACCTCCGTCTTTCTAATGAAAATAATCCTAATCTAGCGCCCTCCATACCAGGCAACATCCTGGTGAACCTCCTCTGCACCTTCTCCAAAGCATCCACATCCTTTTGGTAATGTGGCGACCAGAACTGTGCGCAGTATTCCAAATGTGGCCGAACCAAAGTCTTATACAACTGTAACATGACCTGCCGACTCTTCTACTCAATACCCCTTCCAATGAAGGAAAGCATGCCGTATGCCTTCTTGACCACTCTATCGACCTGCGCAGCCACCTTCAGGGTACAATGGACCTGAACTCCCAGATCTCTCTGTACATCAATTTTCCCCAGGGCTTTTTCATGAACCATATAGTTCGCTCTTGAATTGGATCTTCCAAAATGCATCACCTCGCATTTGCCCGGATTGAACTCCATCTGCCATTTCTCCGCCCAACTCTCCAATCTATCTATATTCTGCTGTATTCTCTGACAGTCCCGTTCACTATCTGCTACTCCATCAATCTTAGTGTCATCTGCAAACTTGCTAATCAGACCACCTATACCTTGCTCCAGATCATTTATGTATATCACAAACAACAGTGGTCCCAGCACGGATCCCTGTGGAACACCACTGGTCACGGTTCTCCATTTTGAGAAACTCCCTTCCACTACTACTCTCTGTCTCCTGTTACCCAGCCAGTTCTTTATCCATCTAGCTAGTACACCCTGGACCCCATGAGGCTTCACTTTCTCCATCAGCCTATCATGGGGAACCTTATGAAATGCCTTACTGAAGTCCATGTATATGACATCTACTGCCCTTCCCTCATCAATCAACTTTGTCACTTCCTCAAAGAATTCTATTAAGTTGGTAAGACATGACCTTCCCTGCACAAAACCATGTTGCCTATCACTGATCAGCCCATTTTCTTCCAAATGAGAATAGATCCTATCCCTCAGTATCTTCTCCAGCAGCTTCCCTACCACTGACGTCAGGCTCACCGGTCTATAATTACCAGGGTTATCCCTGCTACCCTTCTTAAACAAGGGGACAACGTTAGCAATTCTCCAGTCCTCCGGTACCTCACCCGTATTCAAGGGTGCTGCAAAGATATCTGTTAAGGCCCCAGCTATTTACTCTCTCACTTCCCTCAGTAACCTGGGATAGATCCCATCTAGACCTGGGGACTTGTCCACCTTAATGCCTTTTAGAATACCAAACACATCCTCCCTCCTTATGCTGACTTGACCTAGAGTAATCAAACATCTATCCCTAACCTCAACATCCGTCATGTCCCTCTCCTCGGTGATTACCGATGCAAAGTACTCGTTAAGAATCTCACCCATTTTCTCTGACTCCACGTGTAACTTTCCTCCTTTGTCCTTGAGTGGGCCAACCCTTTCTCGCGTTACCCTCTTGCTCCTTATATATGAATAAAAGGCTTTGGGATTTTCCTTTACCTGTTAGCTGAAAGATATTTCATGACCCCTTTTAGCCCTCTTGATTCCTCGTTTCAGATTGGTTTCAAAGTTTAGTTTTTGTCTGGAAGGTGAGCTGCGAAGGTTTCTGGAGAAATACTGCCAGAGATTCTGCATCATTCTGACAGGGGATCAGGTCTCTTTCTTTCAGCAATTGCAAAAAATCTCATTTTCGCAAAGTGGCGTATTCAAGACATCGCTTTACAGCAAGTATTCCCGAGTGCTAACTGTATTTAGGAGACCCCATTTGGAGTATTCTGAACAGTTTTGGGCCCCGTATCTAAGGAGGTTCACAGGAATGATCCCTTGAATGAAGATCTGGTAGTATGAGGAACGGTTGAGGACTCTGGGTCTGTACTCATTGGAGTTTAGAAGGATGAGGGGGGATCTTATTGAAACTTACAGGATACTGCGAGGCCTGGATAGAGTGGACGTAGAGAGGATGTTGCCACTTGCAGGAAAAACTAGAAGCAGAGGGCACAATCTCAGACTAAAGGGACGATCCTTTAAAACAGAGATGAGGAGGAATTTCTTCAGCCAGAGGGTGGTGAATCTGTGGAACTCTTTGCCGCAGAAGGCTGAGAGGCCAAATCACTGAGTATCTTTAAGACAGAGATTGATAGGTTCTTGATGAATAAGGGGATCAGGGGTTATGGGGAGAAGGCAGGAGAATGGGGATGAGAAAAATATCAGCCATGACTGAATGGTGGAGCAGACTCGATCGTCCGAGTTACCTAATTCGGCTCCTATGTCTTGTAGTCTTATGGGTTGGGATCAGAGATGGTTTTGTTGTTTGAGTGGGAATAAAGATAACAGTTAAGGGTTATTTTGTCACGGTATTGATTAGCATTGTTTAAGAGGTAATTGTAATCTATTTTCTCGTGCGATGTTAAATGTATTTAAATATTATGTGTTTGTAATGAAGTTTGTTTCAATATACCACATCCCTATTTCTTTGTGCAATGGCTCCTGGAGCAAAGTATCCTTTCTTCACAGTCTTACTAAATTAAAATAAAATATTTGGGTTTCTGTCCGGTATCTGAGCCACTATTAGGGCCTGGTCCAGGATCGTAATAACTGCCACTGGGCTAACTCCTGAATCCTGGTACGGTGGCACAGTGGTTAGCACTGCTGCCTCGAAGCTCCAGGGTCCTGGGTTCAATTCCCGGCTTGGGTCGCTGTCTGTGCGGAGTCTGCACGTTCTCCCCGTGTCTGCGTGGGTTTCCTCCGGGTGCTCTGGTTTCCTCCCACAGTCCAAAGATGTGCAGGTTATGTGGCTCGACCATGCTAAATTGCCTCTTAGTGTTCCAAAGGTTGGGTGGGGTTACAGGGATGGGGCGGGGGATTAGGCCTAGGTGAGGTGGTCTTTCAGCGGGTCGGTGCAGATTCGATGGGCTGAATGGCCTCCTCCTGCACTGTAGGGATTCTATGAACTCCCTAACTGTGGGTGTACATTACCACATGGACTGCAGCGGTTCAAGAAGGCAGCTCACCACCACCTTCCCAGGGGCAATTAATGAGAGGTAATAAATGTTGACTTAGCCGGCGACATCCACATCCTGAAAAAGAATAATTAAACAAAATAATAAAGTGCCCAGTCTCTCAACCAGGTGAAGATTGCAACTCCATATTCACCCCTCTTGAATGTGCAGTGGCAGAATGTGAGCTGGTACCTGTGATTGTCAGGTCAGGTGATAGGACCTTTTCAACAGTGCAGTGCTGTCTCTCTATCTCTCTCTCTGTCTCCTTCCCGCTACTGTAGCTGAGCAGGCAGCAGTTCTTGGGTCCTGAAGGCAGGAAACCTGAAAGGGTGACGTGAATAAGAAGGAACGGGATGGGTAGGAAAACAAGAGGTCGCTGCTCACACAATGGTCAACCTGTCCATCGTCCGAGATCGCAGGCTGAAGGTGAGCTGGGAGTGGAGAAGGGGTAAAAGACAGGAAGGTATCATCATCCTCAATGTTCTCAGTGATTCTGGATGCCCCAGGTTTGGTCATGACAATCAACATGATACTGAAAGCCAGCTCCCCCATGGGATCAGCAGATGCAGGTGTCCCCGTCCTCCGCCAGCGTTACTCTGCTCCTTTCCATTACCTGCCATCTTGTTCTGAAAGAGAAGGAGAAGACTGTCAGCGATTGTGTTGAATTCTGTTTGGATGATGCGTCTGCTTCAACTGCGTAGCTGGCACTCTGTGGGAACAGCGACATGTGGGTGCGAGCCTGGCATCATTGCATTGTGCGTGCGAGTGAGATCGAGTTTTCCAGTCCCCCACAAGCAGACCTTTTGCTCGTCCACCAAATTATCTGTCCTGCTCACAATGGTTCCTACTCCGGGTCGGGCCGAACAATCTGCGTCAAGATGTGAGGGGTGTGTTCTGAGTACCAGGGAGCAATCGCTGGGTGAGAGAGGGGGCTTTGCCAATGTACTTGGCATAATATCAACTCCACATGCTTTTGCCAATTCATTAGTTTTGTGTTATATCTCCATCAACTACTGACAACTTTAAAAGATGAATAATTGAAAAGAGATCAAGAGTTGCGGTCAGTGACAAGGAAACAGTGTTGGCCGCTAAACATGAAGAAAGCCTTGATAAGAGATCGAGGGATCACTGTGGTGAGAACATTACTGCCTCTTGATGTGCAGTCCCATTACAGCATTCTTTAACGGGAATTTCCAACACAGAGCTGGCTGCAGTGATGCCATCGAGCAGCTAATCAGATTAAATAACCTCACAGTCAACCAAGAAATGTAAAGCAGCAAAATTATTATTTTTTAAATATTTTGAACAGGGTTTCTAACTGCAATATTTGAGTAGACATTCGGATAGGTGTGAGGTGATGCACTTGGGCAGGACTAACAAGGCGAGGGATACATGTAAACGGCAGGACCCTGGGAAGCACCGAGGATCAGAGGGTCCTTGGTGTCCATGTACACCGGTCCCTTAAAGTAGCAGAGGAGGAGATTAAAATGATTAAGACGGCACATTACCCGAGGCACAGAGTTTCAGTGTAGGGAGGTAATGCTGGAACTGTATAAAATGTTCCATTTTTAAGCAGTTAGATATCGCACATAGTGCTCCATCTAACTGCTTCTTGAAAATATGTTTTGGCCTCAACTACTTCCTGTGGTAACAAATTCCACAGGCTCCTAATCTGTGTCCTAAATGGTCGACCCCGTAATCGCAGACTGTGACCTCTAGTTCTGGACACCCCCACCATCGGGAGCATCCTTCTTGCATGCCCCCTGACTAGTCCTGTTAGAATTTTATAAGTTTCTTTGAGATCCCCTCTGTGATGAACGGTATTAATAACTGCTGTAAACGGTACCTGACCTTTAATACCTTGCCCCTTTAAGAGGCTTGGAACCCTGGGGGACTCCGCCTCTGGCTACGCCCCCAGGAAACGGTATATAGGATAAGGCTCCATGTGGTGAGCACACTTCTCTCGGATGCTGTTCAGTTCTCTGTAGATTAAAGCCTTTTGATTACCGACCTCGCTCTCGCATCGTAATTGAGAGTGCCTCAATTTAATCTACAGACACATCAAGATGGATAGCGCTCTAAACCCGGAGAAACTCAACCTGGACGCCAGGTCGCCGGGAGCCCCGGAAATGTTTTAATATTGGCTCCGGTGTTTCGAGGACTATCTGGACTCCTCAACGACTGATGTCGACAGCGCTCGCAAGCTGCATTTACTACTTGGCCGGGTGGGCCACCGACTCTCCGCCGTGATCGAAAACGCTACGACCTATGATGCGGCGGTCGGAATACTGAAGAATCGCTTCATAAAACCTACTAACGAGGTACACGCCAGACATTTGCTCTCAACCTGCAGCCAGCGTTCCGGGGAAAGGCTGGACGAGTTTGTGGAAAGACTCACTGCACTCGCGAGGAACTGCGACCACAAAGCAGTAACGGCAGAAGACCACACGAACTTGCATATTCGCGACGCCCTTGTGTCCGGTCCTCGTACATCCGGCAGCGGCTCCTAGAAGACGGGGCAAAGGATCTCCAGGGCACGGTAACGCTCGCCTCTTCTCTCGAAACGGCCCACCGTAACCTCCGTACGTACTCCGCGGACCTTGCGAACCCCTCTCAATCTCCTCCAGACTCGGCCACGCTACAGGCCTGTGCCGCGCGGCGATCCGCTCACTCCGGGGGTTCCCCATGCTATTTCTGTGGGCAAGGCCAGCACCCACGTCAGCGTTGCCCGGCCCGATCCGCGATCTGCAACGACTGCGGGAAGAAAGGGCACTTTGCTAAAGTCTGCCTGGCTGGGACCAAAGGCCACAAGCGAAACCCTCACCAGGCCCAGAAATCAAGCTCCCGGTCTCACTTCCGGCACGTCATCGACCTCGTGCGAGTCATGGGAGCGGCCATCTTGGCGGCTGCCATCTTCGAAACCCGACACGTTCGACCGGCGGTGGCGGCCATCTTGTGACTCCGGGCGGCCATTTTGTGAGTTCGACTCTGACGGCCCGCAACTAGGAGCAATCACACTCGATCAATCACGGCCAAAGCACCTGCGGAACTCGATGATGCGGGTTCAAGTCAACGGACACGACACTCCCTGCCTATTCGACTCCGGGAGCACGGAGAGCTTTATCCATCCAGACACAGTAAGGTGCTGCTCCCTGCGCACCCATCCCGACTCCCAAACTATCGCCCTCGCTTCAGGGTCCCACTCTGTACAAATCACGGGGTATTGTGTCGCTGACCCCGCAATTCAAGGCGCTGAATACACCCGATTTAAACTCTTCATCCTCCCTCGCCTCTGCGCCCCCCTGCTGCTCGGTCTGGACTTTCAGTGCAGCCACCGGAGCCTGACACTGAAGTTCGGCGGGCCCCTGCCCCCACTCACAGTCTGCAGCCTGGCGACACTCAAAGTTGCGCCACCCCGCCTCTTCGCGAACCTCACTCCCGACTGTAAGCCCATCGCCACCAGGAGTCGCCGGTACAGTACCCAAGACATGACCTTCATCAAGTCAGAGGTTCAGCAGCTACTAAAAGAGGGGGTCATAGAGGCCAGAAACAGCCCTTGGAGGGCTCAAGTATTGGTAGTCCGGGGAAAAGCAGCGAATGGTCGTGGATTATAGCCAGACCATAAACTGCTTTACGCAACTCGATGCGTATCCACTTCCCCGCATCGCCCAGTATCGGGTATTCTCCACGGTCGACCTTAAATCGGCCTATCATCAACTCCCTATCCGCCCAGAGGTCCCTATCCGCCCAGAGGCCCCTACACGGCTTTCGAAGCAGCCGGTCGGCTGTTTCACTTCCTCAGGGTCCCTTTTGGTGTCACAAATGGAGTCTCCGTTTTCCAGAGGGCAATGGATCATATGGTGGACCAGTACAGCTTACGGGCCACCTTCCCGTACTTGGACAACGTCACCATCTGCGGCCATGATCAGCAGGACCACGATGCAAACCTGAGGAGATTCCTCCAGACTGCCCGGGCCCTCAACCTCACGTACAACAAAGAGAAATGCGTGTTTCACACAACCCAGCTAGCCATCCTCGGCTACGTCGTGAACAATGGGGTCCTAGGCCCAGACCCCGACCGCATGCGTCCCCTTAAGGAACTTCCCCTTCCCCGTAGCCTCAAGGCACTCAAACGGTGCATGGGGCTTTTCTCCTATTACGCCCAGTGGGTCCCCAGATATGCGGACAAAGCCCGACCTCTCATTAAGACCACGGTTTTTCCCCTGTCGGCTGAGGCCCAGTCGGCTTTCAGCCGTATCAAGGCCGACATCATCAAGGCCGCCATGCACGCGGTGGATGAAGCCACCCCCTTCCAAGTAGAAAGCGACGCATCAGACGTCGCCCTGGCTGCTACCCTCAACCAGGCGGGCTGGCCAGTAGTGTTCGTCTCCCGAACCCTCAACGCCTCAGAAATCCGGCACTCTGCAGTCGAGAAGGAGGCACAAGCCATAGTGGAGGCCGTGCGACACTGGAGGCACTACCTAGCCGGTAGGAGGTTCACCCTCATCACCGACCAACGGTCGGTCGCCTTTATGTTCGATAACGCACAACGGGGCAAAATAAAGAATGACAAAATTCTGAGGTGGAGGATAGAGCTCTCCACCTATACGTACGATATTAAATATCGCCCGGGGATGCTCAACGAGTCCCCAGATGCCCTGTCCCGCGGCACGTGCGCCAACGCGCAATTGGACCACCTGAGATCCATCCACGATGACCTCTGCCACCCGGGGGTCACCCGGCTTGCCCACTTTATCAAGTCCCGCAACCTACCCTACTCCACAGGGGAGGTCAAAGCCATGACTAAGGCATGCCAGATCTGTGCGGAATGCAAACCGCAATTCTATCGACCAGACAAGGCCCGCCTGATAAAGGCCTCTGGGCCCTTTGAGCGACTAAGTGTGGACTTCAAAGGTCCCCTCCCGTCCACCAATCGCAACATCTATTTCCTCACCGTCATCGATGAGTTCTCCCGCTTCCCTTTTGCTGTCCCCTGCCCCGATAACACCTCGGCCTCCGTGATCAAGGCACTGAGCAGCATCTTCACACTGTTTGGTTTCCCCGCTTATATCCACAGCGACCGGGGTACATCGTTCATGAGCGATGAGCTGCGTCGCTACCTGCTCAGCAAGGGCATCGCCTCGAGCAGAACGACGAGCTATAACCTGCGGGGAAACGGGCAAGTGGAGAGGGAGAAGGCAACAGTTTGGAAGGCTGTCCTCCTAGCCCTACGGTCAAGGAGTTTCCCAATCGCCCACTGGCAGGAGGTCCTACCCGATGCCCTGCACTCCATTAGGTCGCTCCTCTGTACGGCCATGAACGTGACCCCTCACAATCGTTTGTTTGTCTTCCCCAGGAAGTCCATCTCTGGGGTCTCGTGGGGTCTCGCTTCCACCCTGGCTGACGACTCCGGGTCCAGTCCTACTCCGGAGACACGTGAGGAGCCATAAAACAGACCCAATAGACGAGAGGGTCCACCTGCTGCACGCAAACCCTCAATACGCCTACGTCGAGCACCCCGACGGCAGGCAGGATACCGTCTCCCTGCGAGACCTGGCACCCGCTGGCTCTCCCACCGACCCCACCAACTCTCCCACCGACCCCGACGTTTTCCCCACCGACTCCCTCCCCTTCTACCGACGCTCCCCGCCCCGCACCGACCGCCGTCTCTGACAGCGCCCCCCCCCCCATAGCGCCCCCTGCCTCCCAGCCGGCGCCGGCACCGATCACCCTAATCACCCCTGATACCCCAACATCCCTCCAAGGCGGGCAAAGGCTCAGTCAACCGTGCTCCCGGATATACCACCATTGGAACCAACCGCATCCACGGCGCCACCACCGGAGCGGCGAAAGTCAGCACGGACTATCAGACCACCACAAAGACTGAACTTATAACTCGACTTCACCCCTGAGGGACTATGTGTTTTTTTTTAAACAGGGGGTGAATGTGATGAACGGTATTAATAACAGATGTAAACGGTATCTGACCTTTAATACCTTGCCCCTTTAAGAGGCTTGGAATCCTGGGGGACTCCGCCTCTGGCTACGCCCCCAGGAAACGGTATATAGGATAAGGCTCCATGTGGTGAGCACACTTCTCTCGGATGCTGTTCAGTTCTCTGTAGATTAAAGCCTTTTGCTTACCGACCTCGCTCTCGCGTCGTACTTGAGGGTGCCTCACCCTCATTCTTCTGAATTGCAGTGAATGTAATCCTAACCGACTCAATCTATCATACATCAGTCCTGCCATCCCAGGATCAGTCTGGTAAACCTTCACTGCACTCATTCTACAGCAAGAACATCCATCCTCAAATAAGGAGACCAAAACTGCACACAATATTCTGTGTGGCCTCACCAAGGCCCTGCTCCTGTACTCGAATTCTCTCACAATGAAAGGCAACACACCATTTGCCTTCTTTACCGCCGGCTGTATCTGCATGCTTACCTTCAGCAACACCCATGTCTCGTTGCACATTCCCCTCTCTTAATTTATGGAGAACTCAGGTAATTCAGGTAATAGTCTGCTTTCTCGTTCTTGCTACCAAAGTGGATACTCTCGCATTTCTCCAAATTATACTGCATCTACCATTCATTTGTCCACTCACTCAACTTGTCAAAATCACACTGAAGGATCTCTGCATCCTCCTCACAGCTCACCCTCCCACCCAACTTGGTGTCATCTCCAAATTTGGAGATATTACATTTTGTTCCCTCATCTAAATCATTAATATATATTGTGAATAGCTGGGGTCACAGCACCGATCCCTGCGGTACCCCAATAGTCACTGCCTGCCAATTTGAAAAAGACCTGTTAATTCCTACTCTTTGTTTCCTGTCTGTTTTTTTTAATTTATTATTGTCGCATGTATACAGTGAAAAGTATTGTTTCTTGCATGCTGTACAAACAATCATACCGTACATAGGGAAGGAAGGAGAGACTGCAGAATATAATGTTACAGTTATAGCAAGGTGTAGAGAAAAGATCAACTTAATACGAGGTAGGTCCATTCAAAAGTCTGATGGCAGTAGGGAAGAAGCTGTTCTTGAGTGGGTTGGTACATTACCTCAAACTTTGGTATCTTTTTCCTGACGGAGGAAGGTGGAAGAGAGTATGTCCGGGGTGCGTGGGGTCCTTAATTATGCTGGCTGCCTTTCTGTGGCAGCAGGAATTATAGATAGAGTCGATGGATGGGAGGCTGGTTTGCGTGATGGATTGGGCTACATACACGACCTTTTGTAGTTTCCTGCAGTCTTGGGCAGAGCAGGCTCCATACCAGGCTGTGATACAACCCGGTTGCATTGTACGGTATGCACGGTAGCATTGTGGATAGCACAATCGCTTCACAGCTCCAGGGTCCCAGGTTCGATTCCGGCTTGGGTCACTGTCTGTGCGGAGTCTGCACATCCTCCCCGTGTATGCATGGGTTTCTTCCGGGTGCTCCGGTTTCCTCCCACAGTCCAAAGATGTGCAGGTTAGGTGGATTGCCCATGATAAATTGCCCTTAGTGTCCAAAATTGCCCTTAGTGTTGGGTGGGGTTACTAGGTTATGGGGATAGGGTGAAGGTGTTGACCTTGGGTAGGGTGCTCTTTACAAGAGCCATGCAGACTCGATGGGCCGAATGGCCTCCTTCTGCACTGTAAATTCTATGAAAATTCTATGAATGAAATAATGCTTTCTATGGTGCATCTGTAAAAGTTGGTGAGGGTTGTAGCTGACATGCCAAATTTCCTTAGTCTTCTGAGAAAGTAGAGTTGTTGGTGGGATTTCTTAACTATAATGTCGGCATGAGGGGATCAGGACAGGCTGTTGGTGATCTGAACACCTAAAAACCTGAAGATCTCGACCCTTTCTACTTCGTTCCCATTGATATAGACAGGGGCATGTTCTCCACTACGCTTCCTGAAGTCGATGACAATCTCCTTTGTTTTGTTGACATTGAGGGAGAGATTATTGTCATCACACCAGTTGACCAGATTCTCTATCACATTCCTGTACTACTGTCTGACAACCAGTTTTCTATCCATCTCAATACACTAACCCATAATCCCATGCGCTTTAATTTTACACACTAATATCTTATGTGGGACTTTGTCAAAAGCCTTCTGAAAGTCCAAATGAATCACATCCAAAGGCTCCCCCTCAGGAACTCTACTCGTTACATCCTCAAAGAATTACAGTAGATTTGTCAAGCACGATTTCCCCTTCATAAATCCATGCTGACTCTGTCCGATCCTGCCACTGTTTTCAAAGTGCTCTGCAATAAAATCTTTGATAATGGATTCTAGAATTCTCCTCACTACCGACGTCAGGCTTCTGTGCCAGACAGGAATAAACAATTGTTGCGCCCCTTGAATGGTTGCCATTGCCTATCCACAGTCCCTTTAAGTAATGTTCCCCAATTGATCATAGCCAACTCACGCCTCATACTACTGTAGATTCCTTTATTAAGATTCAGGACCCTAGTCTCAGAATCACTACTTCACTCTCCACCTTAATGAAAAATGCTATCATATTATGGCCACTTATCCCCAAGGGCTCTCGCACAACTAGATTGATAATGATTCTGTTCTCATTACGCAGTGCCCAGTCTAGGGTGGCCTGTTCCCTAGTTGGTTCCTCAATGTATTGGCCCAGAAAATAATCCCGTATACACTCCAGGAATTCCTCCTTTACGGTATTGTGACTAATTTGGTTTGCCCAATCTATATGCAGATTTGAATCACCCATAATTACAGATGTTCCTTTATCGCATGCGTCTCTAATTTCCTATTTAATGCCATTCCCAACATCACCACTCCAATTTGGGGGTCTGCATACAACTCCCACGAACGCTTTTTGCCCCTCAGTGTTTCTCAGCATGACCCATGCAGATTCCACATTGTCGGAGCTAATATCCTTCCTCACTATCAATTTCCTCTTTAACCAGCACTGCCACTCCACTGCCTTTTCCTTTTTGTCTGTCCTTCCTAAATACTGAATATCCTTGGACATTTAGTTCCCATTCTTGGTCACCCTGAAGCCATGCAACTAGCCATAGGGGCTGGTTTAGCACAGTGGGCTAAACAGCTGGCTTGTATTGCAGAACAAGGCCAGCAGCGTGGGTTCAATTCCTGTACCAGCCTCCCCGAACAGGTGCCGGAATGTGGCGACTAGGGGATTTTAACAGTAACTTCATTGAAGCCGACTCGTGACAATAACCTATTGTTATTATGTCTCCATAATCCCATTTATATCATAACCATTTACATCTATTTGCGCGAGTAACTCATCCGTTTTATTGTGAATGCTCCGTATGTTAAGGCACAAAGTGTTGAAGCTTGTCTTTATAACATTACTTATCCCACTCCCAATATTTTTCACTGTGGCCCTGTTTGAATCTGGCCCTTGGATTTTCTATCACTTCACTTATTCCCTTTCTGTCTTTTGTTTTTGTCCTGTTTGCCCCTCCTCTGACTCCTTGCATAGTTTCCCATTCCCCATCCTATTTAATTTAAACCCTCCCTAGTAACTCTAGCAAATACTACCCTGAGGACATAATCCTGGCCCTGCCCTGGTATAACCCATCCAGTTTGTACAGGTCCCCCCCCCCCCCCCCCACCCCAGAATGTCCCGGGAATCTGAAACCCTCCCCTCACACCATCTCTTCAGCCATGTATTCATCCAATTTGTCCTTCCATTTCTACTCTGACTAGCATGTGGCACTGGTAGTAATACTGAGATCACTACATTTGAGATCCAACTTCTCAACTTACTCCCGAACTTCTGCTTGTAGGACCTAATTCCTTTCTTAAAATCTATTTCATTTATACCAATGTGCAGCATAACCACTGCTGTTTTCCCTCCCCCTACAGATTGTCCTGTAACCATCCAAGACATCCTTGACCAGAGTACCAGGGAGGCAACATACCATTCTGGAGCCTTGTTTGTTGCCACAGTTCCCCTTACACTCGAATCCCCCGTAACTATTGCATTCTGACACCTTTTACTCCTCCCCTCTGCAGCAAAGCCAATCGTGGTGCCACGAGTTTGGCTGTTGCTGCTTTCCCCTGAATGGCCATTTCCCTCAACATTATCCAAAGCGGAAAACTGTTTTGCAGGGGAATGGCCACAGGAGATTCCTGCATTTCCTACCTGGCTCTCTGGTTCTGCTTGGTGGTCACCCATTCCCTTCCTGCCTGCAGAGTCTGAGCCTGCGGTGTGACCACCTCTCTATATGTGCTATCCATGACATTCTCTGCCTCGCAGATGCTCCACAGTATCCCCAGCCGCCCCTCCAGCTCCGAAACCCTGGCTTCCAGGAGCTGTAGCTGGAGACACTTCCTGCACACATGCTGGCCCCGGACACTGGAAACGTTCCTGGCTTCCCACAGAAAGTAAGAGGTGCAAACCATGGGTTTAAGCTCTCCTGCAATGACTTGCATCTTTAAATTAAACCTTTGGATGATGTTTGATATTAGATTACATCTGATTCTCTCGGACCCTTCTTTCCTTGTCCTTGTTACTACCAATGAGAACCCTTACAGATTATAAACCACAAAAAATATTTTCAAACTATAAGTGAAAGAAGTAGTAAAGACCTAACTGACCTTACTCAATACTTACCAATCAGCTCTCTCCCTCATAGTCTCAACTGCTGCAACAGGGCAAGCCCTGTCTCTGAAGATTTAAAAAGTTACAAAGCAAGGAGAAAAATCAAAAAAGCATCTCTTCCTGCTCTGCAGAATTCCCACTCTGTTACAAATTCTCAATAACCACACTCACTCTGGCTGTATCTCACTCTGGATGTGGTCCCTCCCACTGCTCGTGCGCAAAGGTTGCCGAGGGGATTTACCAGGATGTTGCTTGGGCTGGAGAGTTTAAGCAATGAAGAGAGATTGGATTGACTGGGGTACAGGATAAGAATACGTTGGTGGTTGTTTTTGACCGGCACAGATGCGATGGGCTGAAGGGTCTTTTCTGTGCTGTCGGCCTCAGTTCTTGCCATGTCAACTGATAGTAGGCTTTGGGATTGAGGCTGGGGTTCCACAGTGCAACATCCATAGAGGGACACACAGCAAATTTCTGAATAAATCTTCTTGAATGTTAAATCCTGAACTTGCAGTCAGTTTCAGAGGGCCAATGACACCAACATGCTTTTATTTTTCGACAAACCTGCATAAAGATGAGAATGCAGCCCACACAGTACGCACCGCTCGTCACAGCTTTCATATACCAGCTGAAAGTGACCTGCCAAGTTCAAATGGTAAATATTGGATTAAAAAATTATTTTTTTATTCCTACATTTTGATAAATTAGCAGCTCCAAAATAAACAACATGATCTGTTTTCCACAACTTTCCATCTTATTAGCAGAACACTACAGTAGAATTTCAAAAGTGTTTGAGTACTTTTTTGGGCTTGATTTTGGTGACATTGGTTTCGAAGCGTTTCCAAATTGTTAGCTGGCAATTAACCGCACTGAAGATTCAAACCCGATTATTTGATGCGGTCACTGAACCGTAGCTTTTTAAACATCTCTCCATATCGTGATGTCTTCACTCTGCAGAAAAAGAATAGTTCTGGTGCATGTTCCTGGGATTAGTGTCAACTTTTCAAATTAATGTAAACAGCGTTATTGAGTAAAGGTGACTCATAGCCAATCTTGCTTTTGGTTACAAAATTGTCGATATATACAGCTATCGGTACAAAACCTTTTTTCATCTGTCTGATGCTGGGGTCAATTAATTTTCCCATCCTCATTAAGGCAGATGCTTCCTCCCTTTTGTCAATGCCATCGTTTGGTCTCAATATTTTAGACGAGAAATTTGTTCTCGATTCTAATAAGGGAAGTCTCAGATCTTCTACCAGGCAGGCAGTCTTCTTTGTGAGAGCCCACTGCTAATGCAATCTAATATTACCACCTGGTTTACAAAAGTAAAGGAAGGCTTCCCTTTCAGGTCAGAGCAGCTGAATCTGTCAGATAATCTATCTTTGTCGCTGCTCTTCAGCAGCGGCATAATAGGAATGTTACAGCGGTAACTGGAGAGCTCATTGCTGTGAAGTTCTGTGGATCTAGCCTATTGCTTTCCAGACTCCATCACCAAAACACCTGTTCAGTGTCTGACTGACTAACAATCATGTCATTATTCATCATTGAATTAGCTGCCCCAATCTTTTGGTTTTCCAGCATCAAACTCCAACAAAAAGCCTGAAAATTTGAGGCACAGTTCACTTTTATCTGACAGTCAATTAGTACTAATTTCATACTTTATATTCATCGAACGATCTAATTAATTGTGCAAATATGAAGTGACTGGTGCATGAGCGTACCACAATGCTGGGTACCTTGAATACTACAGAATATCAAATAATATCCTAATCTCTCACCATTAACCTTAAGCCCAAAATGTTTTACTGCTAATGAGGGATCTTTAGAAACCCGTGCAAAAGTAAACCCCAGCAGTTATCCACGTCCTTGTGCACACAATTGGAAACACGTTCTTTTTTTAAATATGTATTTTTGCATATTTCCATGACAGCTTAATAGAGTGCCAGCAAACAGATCTTTAACTTTATTTTAATTGACCAACACAAATCATAAAGCCTTGCAGGAGCTGCCAATTCTGGAAACGAGAGCAGTGGTTTGTTTTGAAAGCATCAGCGGTATGATGTTTAAGATTCACCTAAAAGGCACTGTGAAATAGTAAGATGATGGAGGGAGGCGGGGAAGTGAACCACATAATTGAGGTACAAATATGACACAAACTACATCACTTAGCAATGATATAATTAATCGGGGAATATGATTTGCAGCATTTTCATTTTAAAATGTGGTTAAGCTGCATTTAATGCTAAAACCTTTTGATAGAATTTGCTGGAACAATGACGATAGCTCAGAAACAAATGTTGTTCTGTTACTCCTTAACCTGAAACAGAGAGCTTGCCCACAGCAGAAAATCACATCTGCTTTTGCCACTGATAAAATGGTTATTATTAGTGATTTTCAAAAAAAATAACCTCTCCTTTTCAAAGCCGCTTTTTTTTTGCTGTTGCCAGATGTTAAAAGTTCGAGGCCTACCCTCCCTTAGAAAGAGATGCTCTTTGAAATTAAGTCCATCAGGAACATATTTCCTTATTTCATTAGGACATGCATGGCTGCCTTTTGAGCACAGGCAGGTCTTGATGATGGGGCCAAGATTGTTATTTTCGATTGGAAATCTTTCATTTACTCCTCCTGAATTAAGTTGTACTGGACTCACTGTTGTGCCAGACTGCACATTCTAAAGTTAAGGAGGCTTAGGCCACTTAAGGACAACAGAGAATGGCGATATAATTTACTGCATTTTAGAGGTACTCGTTTATTTTAAGCAAGCCTTTGTGACATGTAACTTCCAACCGTTGTTCTTCATTTTTGCCCTTGTGTGGCTAACAGATCAATTTGTTACATTTTTTAATCAGTTGTAGATGAACATCAGACAATATCAGTAATTCTTTCTGGCGGTTCATACGATGAGCTGATGAAAGCCAATTTAAAAAAATATAGGTACCATGCCTCCAGAATGTTGGAGCACCTTCAAAATGTAATGCTGTGGAGCGTACCAGCGAAAAACCTTTACCCATCAACACAGTATAACTTAAAAATTCTGATGCCGGACATTTATTCAAGGTACAGATTTTCTTTTAAAATACCTCCATCGCACTTTGTTCTCTTTTTAAATAAGGCGCAGATGCAATCTCGCGACTCTCGCCTTGAACTTCTCTCTTTGCATCACACGTTAGTCGCTATTGCGACTTTTTGTTTCATTCATTCTCAAGACAATCAGGGGCATCGTTGGCAAGGCTAGCCTATATGAAAATGAAAAACCGCTTATTGTCACGCGTAGGCTTCAATGAAGTTACTGTGAAAATCCCATAGTCGCCACATTCCGGCGCCTGGTCGGGGAGGCTGTTACGGGAGTAACAGTAATATCGTCAGTCGCCCTCAGACAACAGAGTGGCAGCTATACTGATTCAAGAGGCAGTTCAATAGGCAACCGAGTCTGAAGCTGGAGTTTCCTTTTCCAAAAATATGTTTCATTCATAAAATTTGTAAAACTACATTCTAAAACATTTCAAACTGAATATCACCGTAAGTGCAAGATAATTAATCTCCCCCCCCCCCCCCCCCCCCCCCCAAGTATGTACAGCTCCGAGGTCCGTGAATGCAATTTCAATTCTCTTAATATTTACAATATACGTTCCATGTCAGGCACACAGCCCCAGGGGTTCTGCACAGTTTCCAGTGTACTCTGGGTGCAAGTCCTGAAACTGGAGTTACAGATAGGTCAGACTGGGTAAGGACAGTGGGTTTCCTTTCTTAACAGCAGTAAGTGAACTAGATTTTTATGACAATTTATAAGGTGTTTTTTATCATCTTCCTACCTCCAAACTTGTTCAACTGACTTATAATTCTCAAGCTGTCATGCTGGAATTTTAACTCCCATTTGCTGAATTTCTTAGTCCAGGCCTCAGGATCACTGGCATAGTTACAGAAAAACGTTCTCACCATAACCCTGCACGATTGTAATTATTGCTCCTCTGAACTTACCTCTCCAGTTTCTGAATGTGTTGCGCTCCTTGGAGTTCCTTTCCTCGGCATCCATATATCCTCCAACCCTCCAACTCTGAAGATCTCTGTGTTACTCCAATTCTCCACTAATGGCTGTGGCCTCCATAGCCTCCACCCTAAGCGCTGCAATTTTCTCTCTAAACCTCTCTTCCTCTCTCGGACGCTCTCATTTCCGTTCAGACACACCTTGATGCTGTTTCACAAAGCTTTTGGTCACCTGTCGTGATATCTCATAACGTGGCTAAATGACCTTGATAGGTTTTACCCCGGTGAAGGTGCTATGCAAATGCAGGTAACTATTGCTATTGTGTTACACTCAAAATCTAACACATCGGGTCTCCTATTCCAACCCAGACCTGTTTTTCCCAGGATGTTAAAAATGTGAAACACCTTTTCTCCTGGATTATTTCCTCCCTTTTAAAATCCATAAACATCAACTTTGTCTCCCCTACATTTTTCAACTTTGGCAACTTTCCTCATTTAGAATTCTGAGTAATATAATTGAAAATGTCATGAATGACATCTCCATCAGCGGAAGGCAAGAGCATGAATGGACAAGTTTCTCAATATGTCCACAGAGGACAGAATGTGCTTGATTTGTTGTTCTTCAGTAAATGCTCAATGCTAGTAAAATACCAATAACATTCAGAAACAGGCTGAATGCACATCACACTTCCAGAAATAAGCATCTTCTAAAAAGAGCCAATCAAACCAACGAAAACAAGTAATTTCAGCAGCCATGTTGGTTCCTCACTTGCCCGTTACATTATTCTAAAAATAGCATTTATAAAACACATAAACAAAATCACAAAACCTAGACATAAATCTAGCCATCTGTTTTGCAATACCTCCTTATAGGGGTCTCGGACCTGCTTTCTGCCTCTATCCTAGACCTTGGATACTTGAGCTGGATGGAGGGGCACAGTTCTGTAAAAAAAAAATTTGCTTATTGTCACGAGTAGGCTTCAATGAAGTTACTGTGAAAAGCCCCTAGTCGCCACATTCCGGTGCCTGTCCGGGGCCGGTATATATGCAAAACCTGAGAACTCTATGCTTTTCTGTGTTGTTCGTTTGGGCTTTGAATGGTACACTTATTCTCTGTCATTATACTTTCGGCTTCTTTTGAATGTGCATTTACGATATTACAGCTCCACACCCTGAACGCACTCTTTAACGAGATACATTTATACCAAGGAACCTAACTTTTTTGTTAAATTGTTAAGCTTTACTTCAAAGAGCTCTGCTCAACAGCATTAATGGTAATAAACTTACTGCAAAGGTCCCTTTCGCATTTTTCCAAAGCACAGCTTCCAGACACCTTCATCCCCACGTCGAGCTGCTCTCCCCACCACAAGGTCTCCACCTCTCCAGACAGTTGACGTGCTTGCAAGTGTCTCTGTGACTACACTGCTAACACCCCACCAACATGCAACCAACTGTTAAGAATATCGTTTCTCAAACGGTGCTCTTCAAAGGGCCCCCAGGCAGCCCGCAATATCATCAGATTTCTGTCTGTCAGATGCCAAGCATACTGTAAGCCATGAGAACGGTGACTCAATAGATTCTAAAAACAGGCTAATAAATCACATGTATGACTGGCCTCATTAGTTAGGGATCCAGTAGGTTTGATGATTTGGCAGAATTGAATGTTGCAAGGTGGGCATCCAGTTTTGGAGAGTTAACTGCACACTTTCTGTTTTCAAACGTCTATCTGGGTTTCTTGTCACGTCTCTTGTGCTGGCAGCTGTCAGGTGATTTGTGTGATCAACCATTTAAAACAACTTTAAGGGTATTTGGGTGATGAACCATTTGAACAAGATCTCAGATTTCAAAGTTAAATTGTTACGGCCTCTTTTTATCTATGCTATAATCGGAGGAACCCTTGTCTTAATTCTCATTAACATTTGTTTCAACAAGTGTGGTTTGTCAAGTTTTACTTGTTGAATACAAATTTCAATCCCGATATTGTTTAACTTTCCTCTTGTGTGACTGGCAGGTGGATCGTAGACTGAATGACACCCACAATCTTTTCAATTATATTATTTGTAAGGAGCTTAAACAATGTGATTCTTAGGTGAATTTATGACTGTCATTAATACATAAGCTACCTATAGTTGAGGTCATTGCTATAGTAACAAGTCAGGTTATGGAAGCTGTGGTGATATTGCCTCCCCACCTTCCTTTATCAGGTGACAATCGTCGAACAATAGTGAGGCTAAACATCCAATAAACAGGCTGATAAAGCCTCAACCATCTCAGCTGAGGGAAGCAAATACAGTTCTGTAATATAGCTCGTTCACATTTGCTGCATTAAACCAACAAACATTGATGGAAGTGATGAAGCAGAGCATTTGGAGGTTAAACACAAACCAGAAAAGATAATTACAGAACGACCATTTGGTTTATACCCAAGTACATCGATCCAAGAGCATTGTGATAGCCCCAATCACACCGTCCCTCCCACTACCACCAGCTGCCCTGATATCACTCCGAGGGACACCAGGATGAGTTGGCAGCTAACTATTCATCAGATTTCTTTCCGCAGAAGTTCACAGAAGAAGCGTTAAAATATTTTGGAGGCTTTCATTCTTCGTCTCACTGTGGCTTTTACTTGGTTTGAAATCAAAATTCTTGGTATTATTTTCCAAGTACATGGAGAGCTGAAGCTGACGTTGTGTGTAAAAAGCTGCCAATTCACCAGAAGGCTTTATTGTGCCACCTCAATCCACCACCACTCCCCCCACATCGCGTCACCTCCCCACTCCCAACTAACATTGACTTTTACTGGTTTGAAAAGGTGCCTCTGTTTCTTCTACAGTTTACCTTAAAATATTATTCAGTTAACTTTTAATATGGATAACAATCTTGTAAACTTCTGTAAGATGATGGGTGCAATTCAGCCACCGCGTTGCCCCCCCCCCCCCACCACACCCCCACACACACCCCCACACACACACACATACAGCCGGGTACAGTAGGTGAGTCACAGGGGACCCAGAATCAAGCTCCACGCCGGACAGCGGGTCGATCGCGAGTCGTTGGCCCTTAGAGACCCCAGGGTGATTGGGAACAGGACAGGGTAGTACCCTGACACTCCCCTGGCATCCAGGCACCTTGGCACTGCCATCTTGACACTGCTAGTGTTCCTCTGGGTGGCACTGCCAGGCAGGCACGGGCAGGGGTTGGTCCCGGAGTGGCCTTCCCCATGAAAGAGGGGGGATGAAGGGGGGTTTGAGGGGCCAAGAGAAGGATAGCTGGGTGAAGGGGGGCCCTGAAAGCAGGAGGGGGTCTGTAGAGATCGGGGCAACTGTTCAGATGGCGCCCAGATCTGCGAGGAGCCAGTCCTGCTGCCGTACTCAGCTTCCCAGTGCAGGAAATCAGCCGAAGTCAGGCCTCAAATTCCCCAAGGTGCAGAACAACAGCAAAGTGCCGGTGAAGAGCGGGGTCAATCTCAGTGCTGCAGCCACCGGGAAACACCACGCCAAACACGCCCAAAAGCGAACTTAGAATTTTTCCCACAGAATCAACCCCACATTTCGAACATCATACTGTCAAAGCTGAGAAGCCCAAGATCCCTTTGTTTTGCATTTCCTTATCAGCCAGACCTTTCGCACTGAAGATTAGCTCAGTGGCTCCAGTGCTGAAGGTAGGCTGAATGATATCATGGAGCTGGAATCCCCCCCCCCCCCGGGGCTGAGACGGGGAGGCAACACTGCATCAGCCAGCGGCAAGAGCCAGAGACACACATTCCCCACACACGGTGCCCAGTGCCCAGGCCGCAGCTGCAGGGTGAGGACACCGCTGCCCACCCTCAAAAAGGGGTAAGTAGAAGCAAGGCAGGCAGCCCAAATGATTGGATGGGGGTCAACAGGTTTGCAGATGGCACATGGTGCCATTACCATGGGAAGGTCAATGCCACCAGAGCCATAGTGGGCTATGGAGTGACCAAAAATAAGGAACCATCCCTGGAACCCACTGGGAGGCAACAAGATCCACCATTGTTGATAAAGTGGCTGCAATGGCAGGATGTGACCCTTAATTGGCCACTTGCGTGGCTCCTCTGGGCTCCCGCAGGTGGCAAGGTCTGCCAGATTCCGCACTGCTGGCAAAGTTACACCAGTGTGAAAACAGCAAGGATACTGCCTGATACCCTCCTATGCCATTTTACCAGCTTTCCTGGCCCCTGCGGGCCCCTTCGTCAACGGGTCGGTTAAATTTCATCTTATGGGCAGAACCTAACAATATTTTTTCAAAGTGTCAGTGATGTACCGTCAATTACCACGAGACGAGAATGGTGAAACAATCGAGGCTTTATTGCACAAGATGTTGTGCCTTCTGCAGCTGGAACCAGAACTAGAAGCAGCGCAGGAGAGAATACACTTTTATACAGAGCCTGCTGGGAGAAACCAGCAGGCTGGGATTTACTGTGGTACTTGTAATACACGGGCAGTACCGTAATACATGTAATGTGTTAACAGTGGTGTTTACCACAGTCAACTCAGACTGAAAACCTATGTGTAGCTCTCCAGTTGTACAGGCGTGTAGCTAGTGTGTAGCTGACATGTAGATTTCCAGTTGCACAGGCAGTTTGCACTTCAGGTCTTGAACCTTTGTTGTACCATCAATTGGACGCGAGACACGATGAAGATCCAAACTGTGGCTTTGATCAGCTAGTTGTTAGCCCGGTGGTTGACTACAGAGAAAGGCCGACCGCCGGGAAACCTGGGTACTTATACCCCGCCTCAGAGGCGGGGTCTACTTGCCTTTCGACCAATTGGTGAGAAGTCACATGACTAGTCCCAGCCAATCAGACGAGAGGCACATGACCAGCCAGAGCCAATGGGAAACCAATGCTCTGCACCAATGGCAGTGCACCCACTCATATCACCACAAGCCTCTTTAACAAAATTAAATTAATGGTCGTGGTTTACGCCACCCCTCAGGCAAGGCCTGATAGAGCCAGCACCCAGCTCCACAGAGATCAGGGTGCCATCTTTAAAGGGTGCCCATTCAGAACTGAAGTTTTACTCTCCCCCCACCCCCTTCCCCCCCACCTCTAACCCACACACCCCGGATGATCACCGGTGGCGCCCCCATCACTAATGCATTAGTGTTGATGCCGTTTCCCCCCCCCCACCATTCAGTGGCCATGGCTCCCCCCCCCAATGCTTGCAAGTTTCCCCCCTCATTCCCTCGTCCCCCCAACACACATAATTAGAACCCCCCACCCAACAAGGGGCTACCACAAGGGCCCACCCCAGCACCCTCCTCTGGTGCAAGTTGGCATTGCCAACCTGACAGTGCCAACATTTTGTTTTATAAATTTAGAGTACCCAATTCATTTTTTCCAATTAAGGGGCAATTTAGCATGGCCAATCCACTTACCCTGCACATCTTTGGGTTGTGGGGGCGAAACCCACGCAGACACGAGGAGAATGTGCAAACTCCACACGGACAGTGATCCAGACCTGGGATAGAACCTGGGACCTCGGCGCCGTGAGGCAGCAGTGCTAACCCACTGCGCCTTCGTGCTGCCCTCTGATATTGCCGACATGACAGTGCCACTCTGTACCTGGGCAGTGCCCTCATGTCCCTCTCACCCGGGAGCTACCTTTGCGCCCCCGGAGAAATCCCCTCGACCGATCCGCCTTTTAAAAAAGCTGTTCTAAACCTTGCCGACGTGACGTCAGCGAGATATAAGTATTTAGCAAGGGGGTATCATGGGGGAATCCCGTTGATAATATTAAAATGCAGTCAAATGTATTTAAATGAGGTCTCTGCCCTTTGTGGGTGTGAACCTCGTGATGTCGCTGGCGAGGGGCGGGGAAAATCGGGAAATTATCCGGAGAGATTCGTGTTTCCTGATTCACTCTGGGTTTCCACCTGCATCACCATTATCTCTGACGGCCATCCTGGACGGAAAGTCTGTCCCAATGACTCTGATATTTCCTGGGATAGGATACAATATTCAAGGTGCAGCCTAATCAGAACACAGTAAATATTAAAACTCAGAGAAGTCGTTAGGGCTCGATACGACTCTGCTTCTCTCTCCACAGATGCTGCCAGACCTGCTGACTTATTCTGACATTTTCTGCTTTCAGTAAACGTTGATCATTACTCCCTTCGAGAAACGTTCTGTTGAATTGGTTAGTGTAGTTCATTGGCTTTATTGTTTACTGTTCCGCCTTGGTTGTACATGTTCTGCATTGAACCTACGCCTCTTCCAGCTTCCTCCTAGGCTGTTTCAACACCTTTCACACAATACATACATTATTTATGCTTCCCTCCCTTTAGTATCTTTAGTTAGAGTAGTTTTACTATTGTTCTGCCTACTTATGTTGGAGAAATTTTGGCAGCACGTTAGCATGGTGGTTAGCATAAATGCTTCACAGCTCCAGGGTCCCAGGTTCGATTCCCAGCTGGGTCACTGTCTGTGTGGAGTCTGCACGTCCTCCCCGTGTGTGCGTGGGTTTCCTCCGGGTGCTCCGGTTTCCTCCCACAGTCCAAAGATGTGCGGGTTAGGTGGATTGGCCATGCTAAATTGCTCGTAGTGTCCTAAAAAGTAAGGTTAAGTGGGGTGGGGTGGGGGGGTGTTGGGTTACGGGTATAGGGTGGATACGTGGGTTTGAGTAGGGTGATCATTGCTTGGCACAACATCGAGGGCTGAAGGGCCTGTTCTGTGCTGTACTGTTCTATGTTCTATGTTCTAAATCATTCCATCATTTCTAAGCTGCATCCTCTGATTTCACTGTGCACCCTCTGTTCGTATCACCTGCTAGTTTAGCTCACTGGGCTAAATCGCTGGCTTTTAAAGCAGACCCAGGCAGGCCAGCAGCACGGTTCAATTCTCGTACCAGCCTCTCCAAACAAGCGCCGGAATGTGGCGACTGGGGGCTTTTCACAGTAACTTCATTTGAAGCCTACTTGTGACAATAAGCGATTTTCATTTCAAATGCGGCCACAGCATTGAAATTCTGAATCTAGACCATTTAGGTCATCCAGAAGCATTCATTGTTCCAGCTCCAAGCTCTGAGGCAACACATTCGGTACTGGCTCCAATTCCAACAAATGCTGTCTTTATTGGTCCTCGATTCGAGGATGACGTCCATTCATGGTCTCTTAGTTCCACCTTTGATCTTCATGTGACTGAACAGGCCGATTTCCGGACTCCATTTCTCTGGGTGACTGGGCCAGGAGGTAGTCGGATCTGAAGTACAGGATTGCCTTTCCTTCCTTCCTTCTCTGCCATCGCACTGCTTTATCATTAAGCTGCTGAGGCTCGAAGCGGGAAGGCCATTAACACTGCAATGAAGTTACTGTGAAAATACTCTAGTCTCCACATTCCGGCACCTGTTTGGCTACACAGAGGGAGAATTCAGAATGCCCAATTCACCTAACAAGTATGTCTTTCAGGACTTGTGGAAGGAAACCGGAGCACCCGGAGGAAACCTGCAGACACGGGGAGAATGTGCAGACTCCGCACAGACAGTGACCCAAGCCGGGGATTGAACCTGAGACCCTGGAGCGGTGAAGCAACAGTGCTAACCACTGCACTACCGTGCTGCCCATGTGCTGACCTGTTATTTCCTATCCTTGAACCAATATTTTGAAATCCAACCCTCGGATTTATCTTGAATCTCTACAGCTTTGAATTTAATAAATATCCTTTCAGGTAGCACATTATCAACAGTCATGAGGAATTGACCATTTGTCATGTCATGGGACTTACTAAAGTCTTGCTGAAGAAAATTAGTGCATTTCTGTTGTTATTTCTTCAAAAAGGTCGAGGGTGTTGGTCAAGCTGGATCTTTTCCTTTTGATTCCATAATGACTGCTCTTAACCAGGGTATTGTTGTAACCTGGTTATGGTGTATCGCAAACAGAACCACAAAATATGCCCTATGCTGTCCCTATCACCAACACATTCCAGTGATTTGCCATCACGTGAGCACTTAGTACAGGGTTTTTCCTCTCGTATCTTCCTTCTGTGAACTTGTTTCTACATACTTCATGCTTATCCTCTCAAAAATCAAAGACTAATAGCTGAGGAAGGTGGACATGTTAGGCTGAAACTATTATTGCTGCGGTAAATAATTAGGTACGTGCAGAAAAAAAGTTAGCACATTTTGAAATTAAAATATGCCAAAATAGAAACAGTATTTACGCAATCTTTTTGGTCAGTTTTACGCTCCCGTGGATCTGAGATTGAACAATATCAAAGAGCCTGTCTCTGTAATTCATAGAATGTTGGGCTATAGCCCAATTAGTTCATCATTGATCAATAATGAAATCAATAAATCAAATCAATCAATCAATGGCCTATGTGAATGGATAGGTTATCCCTTTAGGCCTTCCTCTCTATGAGCTCGCACAGACCCATTTGTCATTAACTGCAAACTGCTTTGAGATGTGCTAAGGTCTTGAAAGACAGAACATAAATGTCAGCTTGCCGTTTCATTTTCTTTCTCTCCATGGAGAGTAAGGGCTATTGATAGAGGGGAGCACGTGCCACTGACTATGTTTGACTATTGGTAGATAGGCACCTGGGAGCAGATTGTTTGTCTCCAAAGGTTATAAAATTGCTAATGAGGTAAAGAATCCAAATTCCACCTAGCCACACGGACAGGTTGGCCCTGGAGGTGCAACACATCCCAAATATGTCACAGTGAAACCCAAGACCAATTTAGAATGGTTCCCGGCCTTCCCAGTTGGCCATGTACGTATCGCGGTTATCAGTTAACTGCTGAAAACATGTCACAACTAACCTCTCCTCCCAAGGTGTCTTGCACCATATATTAAATCCATATGTCGATGAACAATCTTACTACGTTCCAATGTAGTAATTTTCCGTTCAAGTTATTTTTCCTTTATACTTGCCCTCCTAACTCCACAAACAAATCGATTTATCTCTTAAACCAACACAAGGGTGTACAATCTACGCAACAAGTTATTATTACTAACCTCCAAGTGGTAAAAGCTGACAAAATATCAATAAAGCTGTCAATTAATGTTCTACTTACAATGTTTGCTTTGTGCTAACTTCCTTCTGTGACAGTTTAAAATCTCATAACTTGCCACCAGAATTCTTATCAATCTCTCACAGATCTTTTGGTCTTGTGCCAAACTGCAATCCCAATTGCATATCCATTCCCAGAAGCAAGAGTATCGAACCACATAAGACACCCTCGTCAGCTCAGCTTTTAATTTGGGTGGAGGATTACATATAAGCACATTGTGCGAAATAGGCTATTGAATTTTTAAAATAAATTTAGAGTAACCAATCCTTTTTTTTCCAATTTAGCGTGGCCAATCCACCTACGCTGCACATCTTTGGGTTGTGGGGTGAAACCCACACAGACACAGGGAGAATGTGCAAACTCCACATGGGCAGTGACCCGGAGCTGGGATCGAACCCGGGTCCTTAGCACCGTAAGCAGCAGTGCTAGCCACTGCGCCACCATGCCGTCCCAGGTTACTGATGTTTGATGAGCTAGGCTGTAATATTGCATAATCGCAGGTGCAGTTGAGATGAGTTTCCATTCTCAAGCTTATGCACATCGAGTGGTGGAAATATCAGAATGGTGCAGATATGTAACATCATTGTTCCGGTTTTGCTGGTGTACATTAGGCACAGTAATGCCTGAAGTACACCAGTAAATTAAGCAACAGGAGAAATCTGCCTCTGATTTGCAGGTGTTCCAAGCCATTCCTAAATTCATTAGTCACTTTCTTTTAGGCAGTCCCGATGACCACCTCAGCACAGGCCACCTTGCAGGATAATAGAAAAGGTCCTGCACTGGTTTCAGGACCTAATCGTCAAATACATCTTCTTGGCAGCACAGTGGCGCAGTGGGTTAGCCCTGCTGCCTCACGGCGCTGAGGTCCCAGGTTAGATCCCGTCTCTGGGTCACTGTCCGTGTGGGGATTGCACATTCTCCCCGTGTTTACGTGGGTTTCGCCCCCACAACCTAAAAATGTGCAAGCTAGGTTAATTGGCCACGCTAAATTGCCCCTTAATTGAAAAAAAATGAATTGGGTACTCTAAATTTATTTTTAAAAATACATCTTCTTTACATAGGATATGCAGCACAGAAACAAGTCCAGACCAGTCAATGCCCGGCATTTCAAAGTAAAAGATAAATTCACTATAGTTCCAGATAACCACAGGCTGTTTTCCCCTTTGAGGAGGGGGGGGGGGGGGGGGAGCTGACTGGTGGTGATTTAACCTGAGGATCACCACACCTCAGGTGAGGGGTCAGGTTGAGAGGTCAGGATCTTCATGAATAACCTCAGCCAAGTGAGCTAAACCAGTCCTCCCCTGGCATTTATGGTCCTCTCGAATCTCTCCCCTTCTTTCCTCTGTAAATCCAGCAATCTAACCCTTTTCCTTCACATGCTTGTTCAGCTTCCCCTTATATTCACCCATGCTATTTTCTTCACCTTCTCCCTGCAATAGCAAGATCTACATTCTCATCATGCTTTAGGCAAAAAGTTTCTTCTGAATATCTCAGAATTTTTTGGTTGATTATCTTTTTTTGATGATGACTAGTTATGCTCTTTCCCAAAAGAGAATCATTCTCTCTGTAGCCACGCTATCAAAAGCTTTCATGTTTTTAAAAATCTAGAATCCCTACAGTGCAGAAGGAGGCCATTCTGCCCATTGCATCAGCATTGACCATCTAAAAGAGCATCCTAGCGTCGGCCCACTCCCCTGCCTATCTTCCGTAACCCCACCTAGCCGTTGGACACTAAGGGGCAATTTAGCAAGGCCAATCGCCCTAACCCGCACATCTTTGGACTGTGGAAGGAAACGAGAACACCCAGAGGAAACCCATGCAGACATGGGGAGAACGTGCAAATTCCACACAGTCACCCAAGGCTGGAATTGATCCCGGGCCCCTGGCGCTGTGAAGCAGCAGTGCTAACCACTGTGCCGCTATAAGATCACCTCTATAAGGTCACCCTTCAGCCTTCTTTTTTCAGTAAGGTAGCACGTTCGAAAATGTACTGCATAAAAGGTTACTTAATAAGAACCATGGTCTTGGGGTAGTAGATTAACATGGATAGAGGATTGGAAAACTGAAAGAAGACAGAGTTGGGATAAGAGGGGTATTTTCAGGATGGCAACCTGTAACTAGTGGAGTGTCACAGGGATCTGTTCTGGGGCCACAATTATCCACAATATATATTAATGACTTGGACGAGGGAAGTGAATGCACTATTGCCAAGTTTGCAGATGACACAAAAATAGATGGGAAGACAAGTGGTGAGGAGGACATAAAGAGTCTACAGAGGGATATAGACAGGTTAGGTGAATGGGAACAAACTTGGCAGATGGAATATAAGGCAGGAAAATGTAAAGTTCTGCACTTTGCTCAGAAGAGTAAAGGAGCTGAATAAATGGAGAAAGACTGCAGAAAGCTGCAGCACAGAGGGACCCGGTGTAAATCATAAAAAGCTAGTATGCAAGTTCAGCCTTATCTAAGGGAAGCTATACTGGCATTGGAGGCAGCCCAGAGAAGATTCACTCGGTTGATCCCGGGTATAGAGGGATTTTCATATGAGGAGAGTTTGGGTCTGTACTCATTGGAGTTTAGAAGAATGAGATGTGGCCTTTGATATGCTGGGTCTGTGAGGACTGCGTTTACCATAGCAGTGAGAGAGACAGGCTACCAACACTTGTCGAAGTACAACTCTATTTTATTTAGCGATGAGCTGTTAAACATACTTGCACTGTGGGTTGACACTATGTTAAGTTGACTGGAGACCTGAGGCTAACCTGACCAGACTATACTGCTAGCACATGGTAGATGTTCGTGTTGCTGATCACGGGCTCTGGCTGTCTCAGAGGCTGCATCCCGAGAGAGCGGGAAAACTAGTGCCCTCTGGCTTTATAGTGACCGCGTCTTGTCTGGTGATTGGCTGCTGTGTTCTGTGTTTTGATTGGTGATTCAGTGTGTCAGTCAGTGTCTGTCTATGCACCATCATATACCTGTGTGTATATTATGACAGCCTTATTGAGACATATCGGATTCTCGGGGGGGGTTTGACAGGGTAGAGCTGAGAAGATGTTTCCTCTTATGGGAGAGTCTAGGACCAGATGGCATAATCTGAGTCAGGGGTCTTTTGATTTCATTTGATTTGATTTATTGTTGTCACATGTGTTAGTATATAGTGAAAAGTATTGTTTCTTGCATGTTATACAGACAACGTGTACCGTACATAGAGAAGGAAGGAGAGACGACAGAATGTTACAGTCATAACTAGGATGTAGAAAAAGGTCAATGTAATACGACGTAGGTCCATTCAAAAGTCTGATGGCAGTAGGGAAGAAGCTGTTCTGGAGTCGGTTGGCATGTGACCTCAAACTTTGGCATCTTTTTCATGACGTAAGAAGGTGGAAGAGAGTATGGCCGGGGTGCGTGGGGTCCTTAATTATGCTGGCTGCCTCTCTGAGGCAGTGGGAATTATAGATAGAGTCAATGGATGGGAGGCTGGTTTGTGTGATGGACTGGGCTACATTCACGACCTTTTGTAGTTTCCTGCTGTCTTGAGCAGAGCAGGCTCCATACCAAGCTGTGATACAACCAGAAAGAATGCTTTCTATGGTGCACCTGTAAATGTTGGTGAGAGTCGTAGGTGACATGCCAAATTTCCTCAGTCTACTGAGAAAGTCGAATCGTTGGAGGGTTTTCTGAACTATAGTGTCGGCATGGGGGGACCAGGACAGGTTGTTGGTGATCTGGACACCTAAAAACTTGAAGCTCTCCACCCTTTCTACTTCGTTCCCATTGATGTAGACAGGGGTATGTTCTCCACTACGCTTCCTGAAGTTGATGACAATCTCCTTTGTTTTGTTGACATTGAGGGAGAGATTATTGTCGTCGCACCAGTTCACCAGATTCTCTATCTCGTTCCTGTACTCTGTCTTGTCATTGTTTGAAATCCGACCCACTACGGTGGTGTCATCAGAAATTGAAAATCGAGTTGGAGGGGAATTTGGCCACACATTCATAGGTGTATAAGGAGTATAATAGGGGGCTGAGGACACAGCCTTGTGGGCTCCGGTGTTGAGGATGATCGTGGAGGAGGTGTTGTTGCCTATCCTTACTGATTGTGGTCTATGGGTTAGAAAGTTCAGAATCCAGTCACGGAGGGAGGAGCCGAGGCCAAGGCCACGGAGTTTGGAGATGGGTTTTGTGGGAATAATGGTGTTGAAGGCTGAGTGTTGTTGATAAATAGGAGTCTGACGTAGGGTCACCCATTTAAGACAGAAATGAGGAGGACTTTCTTCTCTCACAGGGCAGTGACTCTGTGGGATTCTTTACCAGAGGCTGGGTCGTTAAGTATGTTCAAGGCTGAGACAGACAGATATTTAATCAGTAAGTGAATAAAGGGTAATGGGGATAAGGCAGGAATGTGGTGTTGAGGATTCGAAAATGGTGGAGAGAGACTCGATGGGCCGAGTGGCCCACCTCTGTCCCCACATCTTCAGGTCTTAAAAGAGACCCAGCCTGTCAATCATTTCCTGATATGTATACCCATGCAAGTGTCAGGCTCGATCTACTCAAATTTATTTGCTCGATAAGCAATCGATCGTGCAATCCTCAAAGGGGCCACTGGAGGCTGCCACTTGAAATTGAAGCATTTTCCCTATTTAACTTGATTTGGAGTTAAAAAGACAGCTGCCCCCGTGGCACCAAAGCGCTCCTGTGGATTACTGGTGGCATAGCCTCACTTCACCTGGATGGACCCTTCTGCTCGCTTAGCTGCCCCAAAGAGCAACACAGAGAAGCTGTGATTGGCATTGGTGTGAAATGCTAACTAACTTTGTAACAAGGCCATGCCCTTTATTTTCAAAAATATATAGGGCAGGATTCTCCGTTGGCTGACGCCGAAATCGGGAATTGCGATTCGGCGGAGAATAAACTCCGACGCTAAAATCACAGCAGAGGGCGATTTGGTGCCAAATTGCAATTCTCCGTCACCTCGACAGTGGCGTTAATGTGGTACAAAACGCACGTACAGCAAACACCGTTTGCATATCATTAGCGGGCCTGACCCGATATTCTCCGGGGCCTCCGCGATTCTCAACCTCTGATAGGCTGGGTTCCTGACAGCGCGGTTCACTTGTGCTTTTAAAAATTGTGAAACAGGCGCCGTGGCTGCTGAGGGAGAGGGAGGGGGTAGGGAAAGTGTCCAACGTCGCCATAGTTTGCTGACAGTTGTACCGCTGGCCGGGGGACTTCTGCCAGGGCTGGGGGGAACAGAGGGTGGGGGGGGTGGCCAGGAGGTGGGTTGTGGGATCGGGGTGAATGGGCACGGAACACCATTGCCGCAGTGGGAAAGGCAGCCATGCAGCTGTGCACGCCGCTGGCTGCCCTCTCTGAAGGTAAGGCTACAGGTTGTATAGATGTCCCCCCAGATCATCCCCCGAGGTGCCCTCTGGTCCTAGCCCACCCATTAGTGGGCGATCTAGCACAACCAGCACCCCTTGTTGGCTGGGGTGAGTGTGTGTGGGGAGTGTAATGTGTATGTGTGGCTGGGATGAGTGTGTGTGGGGAGTGTGTGTGGGGAGTGTGTGTGGGGAGTGTAATGTGTGTGTTGGGCTGGGATGAGTGTGTGTGGGGAGTGTGTGTGGGGAGTGTAATGTGTGTGTTGGGCTGGGATGAGTGTGTGTGGGGAGTGTAATGTGTGTGTGTGCCGCTGGGATGAGTGTGTGTGGGGAGTGTAATGTGTGTGTGCCGCTGGGATGAGTGTGTGTGGGGAGTGTAATGTGTGTGTGCGGCTGGGATGAGTGTGTGTGGGGAGTGTAATGTGTGTGTGCGGCTGGGATGAGTGTGTGTGGGGAGTGTAATGTGTGTGTGCCGCTGGGATGAGTGTGTGTGGGGAGTGTAATGTGTGTGTGCGGCTGGGATGAGTGTGTGTGGGGAGTGTGTGTGGAGAGTGTAATGTGTGTGTGGGGCTGGGATGAGTGTGTGTGGGGTGTGTAATGTGTATGTGCGGCTGCAGCCTGTCAGCCTCCTGAGTGTCAGTCACGGACCCAGCGAGTCCGGCACCGTTCCTCGTTGGAATCGATTGTGTTCCACGTGGTTCGTGTGCTAACCCCTCCATAGTCGCTGAATCAGTCCAGGTGCAGCGCCAGGTTTGCTGTCGGGGAACTCCACAAATCCTGCTCGGCGTCACCACGGAGTCTCATAAACGGAGAATCACGCCCAAAAGATGCTCAGGGCTCTTGACAGGGTGGATGTGGAGAGGATGTTTCCTCTTGTTAGTGAATCTAGAACGAGGTGTCACTGTTTAAAAATAAAGGGTCACCTAATCAAAACAGAGTTAAGGCAACAAAAATGGCAGGCAGAGCATCATGTGTCTTTGAAACTCTCTTCCTGAAAAGATGGTGAAAGCAGAGTCATTGAATCTTTTTTAAGGCAGAGGTGAATAGATCCTTGACAAGCATGGCAGTGATGGGCTATCAACAGTAAGTGGGATGCAAATGTGAGCTAACAAGTGGATCAGCCATTAGAGCAGCACGGTAACACAATGGTTACCACAGTTGCTTCACCGCTCCAGGGCCCCAGGTTCAATTCCTGGCTCACTGTCTGTGCGGAGTCTGCACATTCTCCCCGTGTCTGCGTGGGTTTCCTCCGGGGTTTCCTCCCACAGTCCAAAGATGTGCAGGTTAGGTGGATTGGCTGTGATAAATTGCCCTTAGTGTCCAAAAAGGTTAGATGGGATTACTGGGTTACGGGGATAGGGTGGAGCCGTGGGCTTAAGTAGGGTGTTCTTTCCAAGAGCTGGTGCAGACTCGATGGGCTGAATGGCCTCCTTCTGCCTTGTAACTTCTATGATCTTATTAAATGGTGGAGCAGGCTCGAGGGGCTGAATGGCTTATTCCTGCTTCTTGTTCATACATTACGTTACATACATACATACGGTACCAAAGAAGAACCAGGCAACGTGCCTCAATGACTACCGCCCAGTGGCCCTGACGTCAGTTGTAATGAAGTGCTTCGAGAGGCTGATCATGAAGCACATCACCTTCATATTCCCGGAACGCCTTGACCCACTTCAATTCGCATACCGTCGCAACCGGCCCACATCAGATGCCATTTCCCTGGCCCTACACTCATCCCTAGAGCATCTCGAAAACAAGGACTCCTACATCAGACTCCTATTTATTGACTACAGCTCCGCCTTCAACACCATAATCCCAGCCAAGCTCATATCAAATCTCCGAAACCTAGGACTTGGCTCTCCACTCTGCAACTGGATCCTTGATTTTCTGACCAACAGACCACAATCAGTAAGAATGAACAACAACACCTCCCTCACAATAGTCCTCAATACTGGTGCCCCACAAGGCTGCGTACTTAGCCCCCTACCCTACTCCCTGTACACACACGACTGCGTGGCAAAACTTGGTTCCAACTCCATCTACAAGTTTGCTGACGATACGACCATAGTGGGCCGGATCTCGAACAACGACGAGTCAGAATACAGGAGGGAGATAGAGAACCTAGTGGAGTGGTGTAACGACAACAATCTCTCCCTCAATGCCAGAAAAACTAAAGAGCTGGTCATTGACTTCAGGAAGCAAAGTACTGTACACACCCCTGTCAGCATCAACGGGGCCGAGGTGGAGATGGTTAGCAGTTTCAAATTCCTAGGGGTGCACATCACCAACAACCTGTCCTGGTCCACCAACGTCGATGCTATCACCAAGAAAGCACAACAGCGCCTATATTTCCTCAGGAAACTAAGGAAATTCGGCATGTCCACATTAACCCTTACCATAGAAAGCATCCTATCGGGCTGCATCACAGCCTGGTATGGCAACTGCTCGGCCCAGGACCTCAAGGAACTTCAGAGAGTCGTGAATACCGCCCCGTCTATCACACAAACCTGCCTCCCATCCATGGACTCCATCTACACCTCCCGCTGCCTGGGGAAAGCGGGCAGCATAATCAAGGATCCCTCCCACCCGGCTTACTCACTTTTCCAACTTCTTCCATCGGGCAGGAGATACAAAAGTCTGAGAACACGCACAAGCAGGCTCAAAAACAGCTTCTTCCCCACCGTCACCAGACTCCTAAATGACCCTCTTATTTACTGACCTCATTAACACTACACCCTCTATGCTTCATCCGATGCCAATGCTTATGTAGTTACATTGTATATCTTGTGTTGCCCTATTATGTATTTTCTGTATTTTCTTGAATTTTGTTCAATTCCCTTTTCTTCCCATGTACTGAATGATCTGTTGAGCTGCTTGCAGAAAAATACTTTTCACTGTACCTCGGTACATGTGACAATAAACAAATCCAATCCAATCCAATCCAATACATTTTAACCCATTTTTCCATTCCACTTTAGCCAATTCTGCCATCATATCTTTGTAACTGTCTTTACTTAAGCTTAAGACACTGGTTTCTGACCCAAGTTTTACACACTGAATACAAAATTCTATCATATTATGAGGTCATTAATGAATCCTGTCTGATTACACATTAGCGGGTCTAAAATAGCCTGTTTCCTGATTGATTCCAGAATGTATTGTTCTAAGAAACTGTCCCAAATACATGCCACAATGAGGCTGTGGCATAATGGTATTGTCACTGGACTAGTAATCCAGAGACCCAGGGTAATTCTCTGGGGATCAGGATTTTAATCCCATCACTGGAGATAGTGGAAAATTCAGTGCAAAAAATCTGGAATTAATAGTCAAATCTAATGAGGATGAAAAAAACCATTGTTGATTGTTGTTAAAATCCACCTGCTTCTCTAATATCCACAGGGAAGGAAATCTGCCTTCCATTGTACAATTTTCAGCACGATTCATGATTCTGCAGAATCTGAAGCCATCCATGTCCCATGTAGGAAGACTTGTACAATATCCAAGCTTGGGATGATAAGTGGAAAGAACATTTGCACCACTCACGTGCCAAGCAATGACCATATCAATAACAGAGATTCTAATCATTATCCCTTCACATTCAACGGCAATACCTTCACTGAATGCCCCACTAGCAACATCCTGGGGGTTACCATTGACCAGAAACTGAACTGGATTTGCAATATAAATACTGTGGCTACAAGAGATGGAATACTCTCCACCTGCCTGGATGAGTGCAGCTCCAACATCACTCCAAGAGGCTCGACACTACCCGGGAGAAAGCAGCCCACGTCACTGGCACGCCTTCCATAAACATTACCTACTCCACTACCAATGAACAGTGGCAACAGCATGACTCACCTACAAGATGTACTGCAGTGACTCACCAAGGCTCCTTCGATAGCATCTTTCAAACCCATGACCAGAACCATCTAGAACAGGGGTGGGCAAACTTTTCCGTGCAAGGGCCACATTCAGACATTCACAATTTTAAAGGGCCGCATAGTATATTAATTAATAGTCCCGGTTGTAATCAATTAGCGTGCGGCATATACCTCAGCGCTTCCCCCGGCGGCATCCTGCATTTAGCCCTCTTTTTCTCTACTTTTCAAAAATGGCGCTTCACCCGGTTATGATTCTGGGCGCCTCATATAGAAGATAGAACAGTACAGCACAGAACAGGCCCTTCAGCCCTCAATGTTGTGCCGAGCAATGGTCATCCTACTCAAGTCAACGTATCCACCCTATACTAGTAACCCAACAGCAACCCCCCCCCACCCCATTAACCTTATAAAAAAAAAAATTTTTTTAATTTAAAAAAAAAACATTAAAAAAAATTTTTTTTTTATGACTTGATCTTGGTGGGCCGCATAAATACCTTTGGCGGGCCGCATGCCATGACAGTGATGTCAACATCCCATAATAAGAAGAAAATAAGAAGAATAAATTCTCCATACCGCTTCCTCCAATCTCTGTGGAGATTAAAATCTCTCAAACTGGTGACAGTTTTTTAAAAGCCTCATTATTTCTCTACTTGTCCTCTGTTCTACAACGTAGCTTCTGTCATGGGGCCAATAAACAACTCCCACCAATAGCTTCTTTCTGTTGCTATGTCTTGGAATGGATTCTCCATTGCCCGACGCCGTTAGTGGGATTTCCGATCGGGCGGAGAATGGAGCATCCCCCGAAAAATGGGATCAACGCCCAAAAAACAGGATTGGCACCAGGTGCCAAACCCGTTGCTGATCCCCCAGCAGCAGCGGCAGCGAGCTACGTGCCCCGTGCCAGTGGCACTATGCAAAACAGCGATTTGCATGGATTTATATTTGATGTACGAGCTGGAAGCCCGATTCTCCACCCACCCCTCACCCCCCCATGATGCTGCACTCCTCACAGCCGGAGGTCACGGTCATGATTTGGTGCAAGTACTTACAGGCAGGGCCCAGGCGCCGTGGCTGGAGAGATGGATTAAAGACGAAAGCCAGTCTTCAAAATGTTTCGGGTTTGCTGGGGGGGGCGCAAACCTGGGCCTCAAGGCACAGCCGGCAACAAATTGGTGCAAGTGTGGGAACTCGGGTGTCCCCCTCGGGGTCGGGGTGCCTTGCCGGAGACCATCATTGCTGCCCTAAATTCATTTAAACCCACCCCTTAGCTGCAACTTTCAGGTTCCCGGTAGATGACACTGCTGACTGATGACAATATCATACAAATGCCCTGAGGGCTACTGGTCATATGGAGACCCACCCAGCCCATCCACCTGGAAACCCTCACACCCCAGCAGTATCAGCAACACAACAGCACAGTGGTTAGCACTGTTGCTCCACAGCTCCAAGGTCGCAGGTTCGATTTCCGGCTTGGTTCACTGTCTGTGTGGAGTCTGCACTTTCTCCCCGTTTCTGCGTTGGTTTCCTCCGGGTGCTCCGGTTTCCTCCCACATGTCCCGAAAGACAATAAATCAAAATAAAGATTATTGTTATTAACAGGATGGGGTTGGCCAAGCTCAATCACCGGCCCACCAGGTGTCGCCACTCCTCAGAAGCGCAGCCCCACAGCAGGAGAAGCTGGGGATTAGCAGAGCTCACCCCCAAACAAAGGACACGTGCACTGGTAGAGCTGGAACCCACCCTGGCACACAGCCCCTCTCAGAGTGAATGGCTCACCAGTGACACTATCAGCTAGCCCACCAATGAGGATCATGGTCTGTCTCCAAGATGTCCATTGCGCCGCTGATGCCTTCCATCCAGTCCCTGATCAGGAAATGTGACCAGATCCCTGTCACAACCTGTGTGTAAAACCCAGGCTCCACATAACACTGTAGCTAAGGCCCCAGCCAACCCTCACGTCCCTCGCTCAGCCCCCTCTGTAGGACCTGCCTGCACAGCCGTCTCTCAGCACAGAGCCACATGCCTACAAGGTATGATCGTCTCCATCACTCAGCTAAATCACTGGCTTTTAAAGCAGACCAAGCAGGCCAGCAGCACGGTTCGATTCCCGTACCAGCCTCCCCGGACAGGCACCGGAATGTGGCGACTAGGGGCTTTTCACAGTAACTTCATTGAAGTCTACTCGTGACAATAAGCGATTTTCATTTCATTTCATTTTCATTTCATTTCATTTTAAGGTTCATTAACTTTGGTGGAGCCACAAAATCTCACCAGCAGAGGGGCTATGAAATGCTGCCCCTTCGTGATGCTGGCCTGTCCCTGGCCACAAACAAAAGAATCTTTTACCTTTCGCATCATTGAAATGGTAGCATACCTGGATGACATGAGTATGATGCATTAGCTGTTACATAAACATGGCTGCAGGGTGACCAGGACTGGGTACTCAACATTCCAGGGTATACCATGTTCCAAAACAACTGGCCAAAGGGATAAGGAGTTGGGGTAGCGTTGTTAATCAAGGGAAATGTCAGACAGTACTGAGTTGTGATATAAAGGCAGTGGATAGTGATGTAGAATTGGTTTGGGTTGAAATCATGAATAGCAGGGGAAGAAAGTCAAGGGTGGGAGTGCAAAGAACAAAGAACAATACAGCACAGGAACAGGCCCTTTGGCCTTCCAAGCCTGTACTGGTTATGATAACACCCTTGGCCCAAACCCTCAGCCATTCCTAGTGCCGTATCCCTCTGTACCCATCCTATCCATGTAAACCACTGGGGCTGGTTTAGCACAGTGGGCTAAACAGCTGGCTTGTAATGCAGAACAATGCCAACAGCACGGGTTAAATTCCCGTACCAGCCTCCCCGAACAGGTGCCGGAATGTTGTGACTAGGGGCTTTTCACAGTAACTTCATTGAAGCCTACTCGTGACAATAAGCGATTATTATTATTTGTCAAGGTGCCTTTTGAATGGCGTTAATGTACCTGCTTCCACCACCTCCCCGGCAACGTGTTCATGGCACTCACCACCCAAGAATAGTCTATAAATCCCCAAAATTTGATGCCTCAAGATGTCAAAATATAAATGGGGAAATATCAAGAATATGTTTGATGAGAATTGCAATTATCGTCGGAGATTTTAATCTGCATATTGATTAGGCACACCAAAGCGGAAAGGGTAGCGGAGAAGAAGACTTTATCGAGTGCATCAGGGATTGGTTTTTAGAGCAGTACGTTGGGGAACCAACCGGGAAGGGGCTGTTTTAGATTTGGTTTTGTGTAATGAAAAAGGATTGAGAAGGGATCTTGTGGTTAAGGATCCACTAGGAGGTAGTGACCGCAATATGATAGAATTCCAGTTACAGTTTGAGGGTGAACATCATCGATCCATAAGCAGTGTCTTCAACTTAAATAAGGGCAATTATAATTGTATGAAGGAGGAGTTGTCTAAGGTGGACTGGGTAAACAAGCTAAGGTACAAGTCAGTAGATGAGCAGTGGCAGATATTAAAACAGCTGGTCCATAATGCCCAGCAGGAGATTATCCCAATCAAAAAGAGGGATTCCATGAGAAAGAGGCAAAATCCATGGTTAACCAAGGAGGTCAAGGATTACGTTAAACTGAAAAGCAGGATATGCAGAGTGGCAAGGGATAGCGGGAGACCAGAACACTGGGAAGTTTTTAAAATCCAGCAGCAAAAGACTAAAAAGCTCATAAGGGAGAAAATGAATTTTGAGAGAAAACTTGCATGCAGGACAATAACAAATAGTTAGAGTTTCTATGGATAGAGAAATAGGAAGCTAAGGTACGTGTGGGACCTCTACTGAACTAGGCTGGTGCATTAATAACAGCAAACAAAGAAATGGCAGATATACAAAATCAATTTTTTGCATCAGTCTTCACCGTGAAAGATTTAGCAAATATCCCGAAGATATTAGATGGGTTGATTCCAAATAACATGGTAGAACTTACAAAAATCCCAATCACAAGGGATAGACTATTAGAGGAAGTCAAGGGCTACAGGTGGATACGTCACCAGAACCCCATGAACTGCACGCTAGGGTTTCAATGGAAGTGGCTGCAGAGGTAGTGAACCCATTCGTTGGAATTTTTTGTATCTCACTAAATTCTGGGAGGGTATGTGACTCCCTCCTTCAAAATGAAATGAAATGAAATGAAAATCGCTTATTGTCACAAGTAGGCTTCAAATGAAGCTACTGTGAAAAGCCCCTAGTCGCCACATTCCGGCACCTGTTCGGTGAGGCTGGCGCAGGAATTGAACCTGTGCTGCCGGCCTGCCTTGGTCTGCTTTAAAAGCCAGCGATTTAGCCCTGTGCTTAACCAGCCCCTAAAAGGGAGAAAGGCAGAAAGCAGGGAACTATAAGCCAGTTAGTTTAACATATATTATTGACAAGATGCTGCAGTTAACAATCAAAGAGGAAATAGCTAATTATTTAGGAAAGCTGAATATAATCCAATCTTGTCAACATGGTTTTATGAAAGGTAAATCGTGTTTAACAGATTTGCTTGAATTCTTTGAGGATGTAACAGGGAGAGGACATAGAGGGAAACCTGTATTTAGATTTCCAAATGACATTTGACAAGGTGTCGCGTAAGAGGCTGGTTCATAAAGTAAAAGCCGGGGGCGGAATTCTCCGTTCCCGGGAAGAATCGGGAGGGCCGTCGTGAACTCGGCCGAGTTTCACGACGGCCTCGGAGGCCGCTCCTCGCCCCCTATTCTCCCCTCTCGGAGGGGCTAGGAGCGGCGCTCCGTAAATCTCGGCCGCGGGGGCGTCACGCTGAGAATGACGAGGCCAGTGCGCCTAATGACGTCAGCCGCGCATGCGCAGGATGGCCGGCTCCAACCCGCGCATGCGCGGCTGACGTCACGACGCTGACAGCTCGAACCCGCGCTTGCCCGACGGCTGTCTTCCCCTCAATTTGATCTTGCGGGGTGGCAGAGGGGAAATAGTGTGTCCAATTGAGACGCCGGCCCGACAATCGCCGGGCACCGTTCGCGGGCCTGTCCCCTCCCGAGCACAGTCGTGGTGCTCTTTCCCCTGTACTCCTCCCACAAGCCCCAAACGGGCATATCTCACCTGTTTCACGACGGCAGTGACCAGGTGTGGTTGCCGCCATCGTGAAACGGTCGCGAACGGCAGGCCGCTCGGCCCATCCGGGTCGGAGAATCGCTGTCCGCCGTGAAAAACGGCAAGCGCCGATTCTTCCGAGCCGGGGGGGGGGGGGGGGGGGGGGGGGAGAATCGCAGGGGGCGCCCGGGGGGGTGTGAATTTTGTCGGGGGGCCCTCCCGCGATTCTCCCACGCCGCCTGGGGAGCAGAGAATCGCGCCCCCTTGGAATTGGAAAACGTATGTCAGTTGTCATGTGAAATTAGATTGAATAGGCCGATACTCTCTCGAGTTTCGAAGAATGAGGGGAGATCTAATTGAGATATACAAGATGATAAAAGGTGTGGATAAAGTAGACCTGGAGCGGATGGTTCCGCTTGTGAGACATCCTAGAACAAGAGGTCATAGTTTCAGGATAAGGGGTAGCAGATTTAAAACAGATTCGAGGAAAAACTACTTCTCCCAAAGGGTTGTGAATCTGTGGAATTCACTACCCCAGGGTGAGGTGGCTGCTGGGACAGTGAGAAAATTTAAGGAGTTAGACAGATTTTTAATTGGTAATCATAGATCATAGAATTTATAGTGCAGAAGGAGGCAATTCGGCCCATCGAGTCTGCACCGGCTCTTGGAAAGAGCACCCTACCCAAGCCCACATCACCGTATCCGCATAACCCAGTAACCCCACTCAACCAACACTAAGGGCAATTTATCATGGCCAATCCACCTAACCTGCACATCTTTGGACTGTGGGTGGAAACCGGAGCACCCGGAGGAATCCCACGCAGACACAGGATGAATGTGCAGACTCCACACAGACAGTGACCCAGCCGGGAATTGAACCTGAGATCCTGGAACTGTGAAGCAATTGTGCTAACCACTATGCTACCATGCTGCCCAATGGGTAATGGGTTGAAGGGTTATGGAGAACGAGCAGGATGATGGAGATGAGATCAGCCATGATCGAATGGCAGAGCAGACTCAATGGCCAGGATTCTCTGGCCCTCGCCAGGTCAGAGAATCCCTGGGGGGAGGCGTGAATCCCGCCCTGCCGCCCCGACACCGGCTGCCCTATTCTCCGGCCCCGTTTTTCGGGCGGCGTCAGGATTCCGGCCACGCCAGTCGGGGATCGTTGAAAGCGCCCCCCGGCAATTCTCTGGGCCCCGATGGGCCGGGCGGCCGTCCAGTTTTGGCCAGTCCCGCCGGCGTGAATTACTCACCTCAGGCACGGCGGGACCTGGCAGGTGAGTGTGCGGGGTCAGTCCTCGAGGGGGCGCAAGGGGATCCGAACGCGGTGGGGGGGGCCCATGGTGACCTGGCATGCGATCTGCAGGCGGGTCTGTTCCGTGGGAGGACTTCTTTCCTCTGTGCGAGGCCCCTGTTGGGCTCCGCCATATTGCCCGGGGGCCGGTACGGAGAAGAGAATCCCCCGCACATGCTCAGAAATACGCTGCCCATTCCGCACATGCACGAGCTCACGCCGGCCGTTCCGTGCATGTGCGAACTCGCGCCAGCCCTTCGGCGCCGGCTGGAGCGGCGCAAATCCCTCCGACGTCCACCTAGGCCCCGAAAGTTCGGAGAATTCCTCACTTTCGGTGGCTGTTGACACCAGAGTGATTGGCAGCGGTTTTCCCGCCGGCGTCGGCACTTAGTCCCCGGAAAGGAGAATCTCGCCCAATGGGTCCAATGGACTAATTCTGCTCCTGTATCCTTATGAACTTATGTATTTATGTTGGCATGGATTGAAAACTGGCTGTCACATAGAAAACAGAGAGTTGGAATAAATGGATCCCTTTCAGAGTGAAAAGATGTAACAAGCGGAATACCGCAGGGGTCAGTACCGCAGGGGTCAGTATCGCAGGAATCAGTACCGCAGGGGTCAGTACCGCAGGGGTCAGTATCGCAGGGATCAGTATCGCAGGGATCAGTATCGCAGGGATCAGTATCGTAGGGATCAGTATCGCAGGGATCAGTATCGCAGGGATCAGTATCGCAGGGATCAGTATCGCAGGAATCAGTACCGCAGGGATCAGTATCGCAGGAATCAGTATCGCAGGGATCAGTATCGCAGGGATCAGTATCGCAGGGATCGCAGGGATCAGTATCGCAGGGATCAGTTCCGCAGGGATCAGTATCGCAGGGATCGCAGGGATCAGTATCGCAGGGATCAGTACCGCAGGGATCAGTATCGCAGGGATCAGTATCGCAGGGATCGCAGGGATCAGTATCGCAGGGATCAGTATCGCAGGGATCAGTATCGCAGGGATCGCAGGGATCAGTATCGCAGGGATCACAGGGATCAGTATCGCAGGGATCAGTATCGCAGGGATCAGTATCACAGGGATCAGTATCGCAGGGATCAGTACCGCAGGGATCAGTATCGCAGGGATCAGTATCACAGGGATCAGTATCGTAGGGATCAGTATCACAGGGATCAGTTCCGCAGGGATCAGTATCGCAGGGATCAGTATCGCAGGGATCAGTATCGCAGGGATCAGTATCGTAGGGATCAGTATCGCAGGGATCGCAGGGATCAGTATCGCAGGGATCAGTATCGCAGGGATCAGTATTGCAGGGATCAGTATCGCAGGGATCAGTATCGCAGGGATCAGTATCGCAGGGATCGCAGGGATCAGTATCGCAGGGATCAGTATCGCAGGGATCAGTATCGCAGGGATCAGTATCGCAGGGATCAGTATCGCAGGGATCGCAGGGATCAGTATCGCAGGGATCAGTATCGCAGGGATCAGTATCGCAGGGATCGCAAGGATCAGTATCGCAGGGATCAGTATCGCAGGGATCAGTATCGCAGGGATCAGTATCGCAGGGATCAGTATCGCAGGGATCAGTATCGCAGGGATCCGCAGGGATCAGTATTGCAGGGATCAGTATCGCAAGGATCAGTTCCGCAGGGATCAGTATCGCAAGGATCAGTTCCGCAGGGATCAGTATCGCAGGGATCAGTATCGCAGGGATCAGTATCGCAGGGATCAGTATCGCAGGGATCCGCAGGGATCAGTATCGCAGGGATCAGTACCGCAGGGATCAGTATCGCAGGGATCAGTATCGCAGGGATCAGTATCGCAGGGATCCGCAGGGATCAGTATCGCAGGGATCAGTATCGCAGGGATCAGTTCTTTACCCACAATTGTTCACTATTTACATTAATGACCTGGAGGAAGGAACTGAATGTAAGGTTTCCAAATTTGCCGATAATACGAAAATAGATTAAAGAGCATGTTGTGATGAGGATATTGTGATTCTGCAACGGGATATGGATAGATTGAGTGACTGGGCGGAAACCTGGCAAATGGAGTTTAATGTGGGAAAGCGTTATGTTCTGCATTTTGTTGGGAGGAATCAAAAGGCAGATTATTATCTAAATGGAGAGAGACTGCAGGTAAGTGAAGTACAGAGGGATCTAGGTGTTCTGGTACATGAATCACAAGAAGATAGCAGGCAGATACAACAAGTAGTTAAGAAGGCAAATGGCATTTTGCTCATATTGCAAAGGTGCTGGAATTCAAAATAAGGAGGTTTTATCACAATTGTACAGGGTGTTGGTGATGCCTCACCTGGAATACTGTGCACAGTTTTAGTCCCCTTACCTAAAAAAGGATACAGTAACATTGGAGGCAATCGAAAGGAGATGTCTTGACAACAGAGGCTAAATAGTCTGGGTCTGTATCCTTGGAGTTTAAAAGAGTGAGGAGTGACCTTGTTCAAACATACAGGGCGCGATTCTCCGCAAATGCTGTGAGTCGTAAAGGCTGCCGTGACACTGGCCGTGTTTCACGGCAGCCTCCACGCCCCCTCCTGGGACCCAATTCTCCCCCTCGGGCGGGGCTAGCAGCGGGGGCCCGTGAACCACGGCATCAGCCGCGCATGCGCGGATTGGACGGCTCCAACCCGCGCATGCACGGGGCCGTCATCTCCCTCGGCCGCCCCGCGGACTGATCCTGTGGGGCGGCGGAGGTAGAAAGAGTGCGTCCATTACGGACACACTGCCCGTGATCGGTGGGCACCGATCGCGGGCCCATGCCCCCCCTTGGCACGGCCGTTGTACTGCTGTGCCAATCGGGGCCCTGGATGCCCAGAACGGGCATGTTGCAGCCATTTTTACGACGGCAGCAAGCAGGTGTGTTTGCTGCCGTAAAAACGTCCGTAAAGGCCTGGGAACTCGGCCCATCGGCCTGGGGAGAATCGCTGTTCGCGTAAAAAATGGCGAGCAGCGATTCGTGTCGTGGGGCGGCCGTGGAGGGGGGGGGGGGGGGGGGGGGGGGGGGGAGAATAGCGGGAGGGCGTGAAAAATGTCGGGGACGCCCTCCCGCTATTCTCCGACACGTCATGGGCAGCAGAGAATCGCGCCCATAAGATCCTGAGGGGGCTGACAGGGTAGATGGTGAGATATTTTCACTAGTGGGAGTGCCTCGAACAAAGGGACATAGCTACAAGATAAAGGGCTGGTCATTTAAAACTGAGGTGGGTAGAACTTATTTCTCACAGAGGGTGATGAGTCTCTGGAATTCTCTGCCCGGGGGGTGGTGGAGGCACGACAACATAGTGGTTAGCACCGTTGCCTCACAGTGCCAGGGACCCTGGTTCAATTCCAGCCTTGGGTGACTGCGGAGTTTTTATGTTCTTCCTGTGTCAGCGTGGGTTTCTTCCGGCTGCTCCGGTTTCCTCACATAGTCCGAAGATGTGCGGGCTAGATGGATTGGCCATGCTTAAAAAAAAATTGCCACAATAGTGTCCAGGGATTTGCAGGTTAGGTTATGGGATTACAGGGATAAGGCAGGGTGGACAATCATAAATGGGCAGGGTAGGGTGCTCATTCGAAAGGTCGGTGCAGACTCGATGGGCCGAATGGTCTCTTTCTGCACTGTAGGGATTCTATGATTTGAAGTATTTAAAGTAGAAGTGAATAAATATTTGATAGATCGAGGAGTAGAGGGCTCTGGGGAAATGGTACAGGAAAGGAGTTGACGCCGTCATAGATCAGCCATGATCGTATTGAATGGCAAGGTAGGATTGAAGGGTCTGGTGGCCATTTCCTGCTTCTACTTCTTGTGTTCTTGTGACATGTGGATGCTAGGTGTTGCATTTTCACTTTTCCTTCGCAGTGAGATGAAGATTGTTGAATTATGCACTGTGACCTCTACGTTAATAACAACATTGATCTCGGGTATGGAGGGATAGTCTTCTGAGGAGAGGTTGAGTGGGTTGGGCCTGTACTCATTGGAGTTTAGAAGAATGAGAGGCGACCTCATTGAGGCATATCGGATTCTCAGGGGGTTTGACAGGGTGGATGGTGAGAGGTTGTTTCCCCTTGTGGGAGAGTCTAGGACCAGAGGACAAAATCTCAGAGTAAGGAGTCAGCCATTTCAGACAGAGATGAGGAGGAATTTCTTCTCTCAGAGAGGAGTGAATCTGTGGAATTCTTTACCGCAGAGAGCTGTAGAGGCTGGGTCGTTAAGTATGTTCAAGGCTGAGACAGATTTTTAATCGGTGAGGGAATCGAGGGTTATGAGGATAAGGCAGGAAAGTGGAGTTGAGGATTATCACATCAGATCAGTCATGATCTCATTGAAATGTGTAGCAGACTCGATGGGCCGAATGGCCTACTTCTGCTCCCACAATCTCACGGTCTTGTTCTTTAATTTTATTGTAAACTGTGGCATCACCACCTCAGACTAGTTATGTGATTGCAGCATAACTATTAAATTGGCCGTTCATGGTTGAATTGTTGAGGTATTGGCCAATGCGCACTGTAATAAACAATGTCGGAAAGCCAGATCAGAGAGAACAGAGTTACTGTTAGAGACATGCACTTTGTAGTGAAAGCCAAACATTTTGGCGTTACTGATGAAGCGTGTAGTCACTTATGTTTCATGCTCCCCTGGGGCTACAACCACGGCTCTCAACATCAGCAAAGTTCCACTGTCAAGCACGTTAGCTGGCAATTGAGCCAGGAACAGATAGAAATTGTTTGTTATTAAATTAAGCAGACTAAAAAGGCTGAAGTTGAGCAGAAAAAATACACTGTAAACAGCTTTATTTTTATAATCATTTAATCCAGGAAAACTCCCCCACCCCCAACCCACCCCCAACCCCCTCACAGAAGAAAACACATCTAATGTTATTCATAGTGATTAAGTACATTGGCCCAGTGATACAGATCACTTGTATACTTGCATTCTGCACTGTAATGTAATAAAGGCAGTGAGAGAGCCTCTCAGAATTCCTTGCAGTTTGGGTCTTATCTCAGACATCTGGGGAGGCAGCTCGCAGAGAAGAGACATCTTACTGGGAGAAAGATTTTGAGTCATATTAGACTACTCTTGCACTAAACTTGTAGAGATCCACAAGGTTAGTTGCCTGTCCTTCCTGTTGGAACGCGGTGTATTTTTTATGACATGGGAACACTTGAGGAAGGAAAGATCGCCCTTGGAAAGTTGGTGGGAAGAAGACTGGGAATAAATAATTCTAGGGGCGTCGTTCTTGAATGAGCTCTGGTCATTGACATTATTGAGATTTGGAAGGAAATCTATGGAGAAATAATAAATGGGTAACAGAAGTCACAGGTTTCCTAAATCCATGGTGACTAACTCAAGTGCATCTGTCCGAGGGGGCAGGGGTTGCAGCTTATTTCAGACAATAAAACATAAGGATGGCTCACATACTTCAGCGATAGATACTTTTTAAGGAGTCTCTCATTGAGGAATATTTTGCCAACTACTAAGATTTCTAGTTTAAGCCAGGGGCAGGAAAAGGTTTGTAAATGATTGAACTAATCATGAAACAAATATTTTCTGTACCAAATAGAACATTTAAAATTAAACGTGAAATATGTGAAACTATCCCTTTGGAAGGCTACATAGAACCTTTGAATAGGGAATATAATCCAATTTGGTTCTTACTCCCCAATCTTGGGCGGATTCTGGGTCCTGCCGCAGTAGCTGGCGGGTTGCTCTGTTTCGCCAGCTGGTCAATGGGGTTTCCCATTGTGGGGCAGCCCCACGCCGTCGGGAAACCCCCCCCGGGCTGCCGGAAAAACGGAGAATCCCGCCGGCGGAGAATCCAGCCCCCTTGTGCTTTTGCTTTTATTGCACATTAGTGAAAGAGATGGCGGTAGCACAGTGGTTAGCACAGTTGCTTCACAGCTCCAGGGTCCCAGGTTCGATTCCCGGCTTGGGTCTGTGCGGAGTCTGCACGTTCTCCCCGTGTGTGCGGGTTAGGTGGATTGGCTGTGCTAAATTGCCCTTAGTGTCCAAAAAGGTTCATTGGGGTTCCTGGGTTAAGTGGAGGAGGTGTGTACTGAGTGGGGTGCTCTTTCCGAGGACCGATGCAGACTCGATGGGCCGAATGGCCTCCTTCTGCACTGTAAATTCTATGATTCTATGACATGAAATTCTGTACCAATCACAACTAAGAACAAACTTGCATTTATATAGCGACCTCAAGATGTTTCCAAGTGCATTAACAGCTGATCAATTAGTTTTCAAACAGCAGTCACTGTTGCAATGTAAGGAGGATTAGCACCCAGTTCGCTCACAGTAAGCTCACACAAAAGTGATCACAGGAAAATAATCTGTTTTAATGATGCAGGTTGAGGGATAATTATTTGTCAAGGACCAGATAGAAGTCCTACCTTTCACTCATAGTGAATTTGTAATTACTAGAGCATTTTGGATTTTTTTCTGGTGAAGAATATATGCCACACTTGACTGTACTAGACTATAGATAGCTGGACTCCAGAAAATCAAAATGTCATAAAACATAGAACATAGAACAATACAGCACAGAACAGGCCCTTCGGCCCTCGATGTTGTGCCAAGCAATTATCACCCTACTCAAGTCAACGTATCCACCCTATACCCGTAACCCAACAACCCCAACCCCATTAACCTTATATTTTTTAGGACACTAAGGGCAATTTAGCATAGCCAATCCACCTAACCTGCACATCTTTGGACTGTGGGAGGAAACCGGAGCACCCGGTGGAAACCCACGCACACACGGGGAGGACGTGCAGACTCTGCACAGACAGTGACCCAGCCGGGAATCGAACCTGGGACCCTGGAGCTGTGAAGCATTTATGCTAACCACCATGCTATTAACTTTTCCTCCAAAGGGTAAAATAAGCCGATCATTAAATAATTCACTCCTTTTCTGCCAATTCAATTTGAGCAGCGAGAGAGAGGGAGTGAGAGATGCCACTCAAGTATTTTATTTTGATTTTTCCAATCTTAAGATGCCCTCTTATTGTTGGATAATAACACGAGAACAAAAGAGATGGGAGCAGGACTAAACAATGTGGCCCATTGAGTATGCACCACCATTCATTATTCTTGCGTTTCAACTCCACATTGTCACTCATTACTTCCCATATCTCTTGATTCTCTGAGAGAACAAAGATGGTGGATTGCTGCACACTTGCAATTAAACACATCTATTTGTATGAACAAGAGCCATGTTTAGTAACTCTTTCACCTGGTATTCTCAAACTCAGGACTCATCAATTATTAACAAGTCCAAAGTTTGAGTTAGCGCAGAGAGGGATTTGATACAGTGATGACTTAGAGGACCTCTGCATCTTTGATTCACTTTCAAAAACACTTCATACATGTAGGGATGAATTTTGCAAGACTTTATTGAGGTTTGTGTTAGAGAATGATTCACAGAGGTTGAACAGCCTTATTTTATCACACGTTTGCTTTTCCTGCCTTTAAGGAGACACCAGGCCATCATGAGTGAAACAATGCCAAATTTCCTTTCCAATATTTACTAGCAACATCTAGTACCAGAAAATAAATACAACATCAATATGCTTTGTTGTAGAAATTGATAGTTACCCATTTTGGGCATTTCTTTGCAAGACTATAAGTCCCTGAGGCTCTGGTGGGACCTTGAAGCCAGTTGGAAGCTTTTTGGAGAGTCCTTCACATTGGGGGACCCTGCCCATGGCATGCAGCCTTGGAAAGATCTACCCCGTGAAGCAGAGGAAGATTATAGAAAGAGGAATAGTAACAGAGATTGGGCGGGGGGTAGGTGGGGTGGGGACAACTACAATTTCTGGAGTGAATTTTACTTTATATTTCCATCTTTTTTTGTTAAGGGCAAAAAATTGTGGGAGGGAGTTACACGGAAAGGATGACAGTCACAGTGACACAGCAAGAGAATAAGAGAGGGAGAGATACACCAATCGAAACCTCAGCACGATTACTGAACGAAGAAAGTTGATCTTGTCCTGCCAATGGTTATTTCTTGTGATGGGGCCATAATAAATGAATAATATATTGGAAGGTCAAGTGGTTTACACCAACTTAGATGTGTATTCCTAAATTTTCAGGGGACACGGGAATGGGCAAGGCATCCACGTGACCTTGAGTATAATAGCCTACTCCTTCAGGCAGTCAATGTAGGCACAGGGAGAGCAGGAGGCTGCTTCCGTATGGGACCCTTTTCGACCTCTTCCCAGGCTGAACAAGCAGCGATGAAGATACTATGTGAGTAACATTCATTCGGAATATGTCCATATATGCTTATATATGCTTTGTGGTCTCCTTTGAATGGCTTAATATTGAATTGTAAAGGGCCTGTGGGAGAAAATGTCAGAGTGAGATGCACACACAGTCTGGATTTCACTCAAAGCTGTTTTGTTGGATTGAAAGTCACGTGGGGCGTGTGACCTAATAGGCTAAGGAAGTCCGGTAGATGGTCACAATGATATCCTGGAACCAGTGTCTGGCTGCCCATCTGGGACCATTTAACACAGGGAGGTTTATGTCTAGTATTCCCAAAGTTCACTGATTTTTTTTTCTTTCCGCTATAGGTGCTGAGCGAAACATTCATGTGATAAATATGTACAAAGCCCTGCATCTGACTACCGCAATCATCTGCTAATCTTCTTTATTACTTGACGCTGTTCTCATATGTGATGCATTGATGCAAACCTGGCACCAAGGAATTGTAATTTTTTCTTCTTAAACATGATGGACAAAGGAAATCACATTTGCTTAACCTGCTGTGACTGTGCCGTGGCTCCAAGCTGATGTGAATTGCAGCATACAAGGTGGAGCCTCTCGAGATGGGATTTCAACATTTCTGGCTTTGAACTTCAAGCAATAGAACATAGAACAGTACAGCACAGAACAGGCCCTTCGGCCCTCGATGTTGTTCCGAGCAATGATCACCCTACTCAAACCCACGTATCCACCCTATACCCGTAACCCAACAACCCCCCCCCCCCCCCCTTAACCTTACTTTTTAGGACACTACGGGCAATTTAGCATGGCCAATCCACCTAACCCGCACATCTTTGGACTGTGGGAGGAAACCGGAGCACCCGGAGGAAACCCACGCACACACGGGGAGGACGTGCAGACTCCGCACAGACAGTGACCCAGCCGGGAATCGAACCTGGGACCCTGGAGCTGTGAAGCATTTATGCTAACCACCATGCTACCGTGCTGTCCACAATCTTGCGTTGTTGATTTTTTTGCTGTTTTTAAAACAGAGTTTTTATTCAAATAGCGTACGACAAACTTGCTTTCAGAAAGCTTGATATCATAAGCAGGAGTTCCCAAACTTATCTTTCCTGGCCGTCCTGCACCATCACTTTTTTTGGCAGATCCATGCCCCCTTTCTGAGGGACAGTGAGCGAAGCTTCCAGCCTTGGTGCTGGTGTAGAGTGGGTAAGAGAGGATCAGTCGCCCATTCTAAACCCTGCCCAATTCTGTCCTCCACTCAGTGTATAGCGACACTCGCCACCTCTCACAGCATAGTTGAAAATTGCTATTAGCACTTTTTGTCCGGGACAAGAGACATTTATTGCAACAGTTAACATGTCGTATACAATAATGACATGCTTGCCTTCATTCGACGGGGCATCGAGTATAAAAACTGGCAAGTCATGCTACAGTTGTAGAAAACCTTGGTAAGGCCGCACTTGAATATTGCGCACAGTTCTGGTCGCCACACGACCAGAAGGATGTGGAGGCTTTGGAGAGGGTGCAGAGGAGGTTTAGCAGGATGTTGCCTGGTCTGGAGGGTGTTAGCTATGTGGGGAGGCTGAATAGATTTGGAATGATTTGATTAGAAAGACGGAGATTGAGGGGCGACCTGATAGAGGTCTACAAGATTATGAGGGGCATGGATAGAATGGTTTGGCAGGCACTCTTTCCCAGGGTGGAGGGGTCAGTCACCAGGGGGCAGAGGTTTAAGGTCCATGGGGCAAAGTTTAGAGAAGATGAGTGAGGCAGATTTTTAACACAGAGGGTGGTGAGTGCCTGGAATGCGTTGCCAGGGGAGGTTGTGGAAACAGATACATTAACGGCATTCAAAAGGCATCTTGACAAACACATTGACAGGATGGGTATAGAGGGATATGGCACAAGGAAGTGCTGAGGGTTTTGGCAAAGGTTGGTATCATGACCGCACAGGCTTGGAGAGCCGAAGGGCCTGTTCCTGTGCTGTATTATTCTTTGTTTGTTCTGACATCCGTGTCAAATTGGTAACTGCTGTGTAACCACAGAACAAGAGGCTGATTAATGTGGACTCATTTTCAATACAGGTATTAGCAGATCAGAAATCCGCCTGACGTACAACTCCATTCTGGTGCCCGTTGAGGTCAACTGAAATTTTAAAATTCCTGCAGTTTTCAAAACAGCTGACTGATCGATTAAATGCACTGAAAGTTCAACCCCAAACCTGCAGGAGGAAGGTGTATGGCCCAGTGAAATGGGCATTATGAGTACAAGTAACTCATTCCTGCAATAATCATCACCAAAGCTTGGCTTAGAATTTATGCTTTCGATCTATCTGGGCTCGGGAAATTGCTGATGTTTTTAAAAAATTATTATTTTATGGGATGTGGGTGGCGCTGGCTGGGGGCAGCCTTTGGTGCCCATTCTGAATTGCCCTTGAACTGAGTGGCATATGAGACCATTTCAGAGGGGGGCAGCTAAGGGTCAACCACATTGCTTTGGGTCTGGAGTCACATGTAGGCCAGACCGGGTAAGGATGGCAGATTTCCTTCCCTAAAGGACATTAGTGAACCAGGTGGGTTTTTACATCAATCGGTGACGGTTGTCATGGTAACTAGTACTGAGACTAGCTTCATATCGAATGTAAATTCCAGCAGCCGCCAAGGTGGACTTTAACTCCCCAGCAGAGGGCAGCAGAGCAGAGCTTCTGATTGGCTGTTCCGGGGAGATTTGCATACGTGCAGTGCGGTCAGCGTAAGTTGAAGGTGCACCTGCATCAGTGACCCGAGGAGTTCGACGGAAGGTGAGCATCCAGCAGAGGGCAGCAGAGCAGAGCTTCTGATTGGCTGTTCCGGGGAGATTTGCATACGTGCAGTGCGGTCAGCGTAAGTTGAAGGTGCACCTGCATCAGTGACCCGAGGAGTTCGACGGAAGGTGAGCATCCAGCAGAGGGCAGCAGAGCAGAGCTTCTGATTGGCTGTTCCGGGGAGATTTGCATACGTGCAGTGCGGTCAGCGGAAGTTGAAGGTGGTTTGTGAAGGGGCTGTTCTCGAGTGACAGCTTTACCCGAAACACTACTTACGTAGTGTCTCCCACCCATCCTCCTCCTCTAACCAAAAAAAAGCTCTGTCCGTTGGATTGCTAAACTAACAAGCTTTTTATTTTTTTATTTTTCAGTAGTTGGGAAGTTAGTTCAGTGGGAATGGAGGCTAGGGCAGTTGAATGTTCCTCCTGCAGAATGTGGGAGGAAAGGGTCACCTCTAGTATCCCTTCTGACTACATCTGCGGGAAGTGCACCCAACTCCAGCTCCTCGAGAACCGCATTAGGGACCTGGAGCTGGAGCTGGAAGAACTTCGGATCATTCGGGAGGCGGAAGAGGTTATTGAGAGGAGTTATAGGGAGGTAGTCACACCTCAGGTAAAAGAAGAAAGTAGATGGGTTACCGTCAGGGGAGGGAGAGGGAACCGGCAGGCAGTGCAGGGATCCCCTGTGGTCGTTCCCCTCTATAACAAGTATACCGTTTTGGATACTGTTGCGGGGGACGACTTACCAGGGGTAAGCAATAGGGCGCAGGTCTCTGGCACAGAGTCTGTCCCTGTTGCTCAGACGGGAAGGGAGAAGAGGAACAGAGCACTTGTCATTGGGGACTCCATAGTTAGAGGAACAGACAGGAGGTTCTGTGGGAACGAAAGAGACTCACGGTTGGTGTGTTGCCTCCCAGGTGCCAGGGTTCGTGATGTCTCTGATCGTGTTTTTGGGATCCTTAAGGGGGAGGGGGAGCAGCCCCAAGTCGTGGTCCACATAGGTACCAACGACATAGGTAGGAAGAGAGATGGGGATTTGAGACAGAAATTCAGGGAGCTAGGGTGGAAGCTGAGAGCTAGAACAAACAGAGTTGTTATCTCTGGGTTGTTACCCGTGCCACGTGCTAGCGAAGTGAGAAATAAGGAGAGAGAGGAGTTGAACACGTGGCTACAGGGATGGTGCAGGAGGGAGGGTTTTGGTTTCCTGGATAATTGGGGCTCATTCTGGGGTAGGTGGGACCTCTACAAACAGGATGGTCTTCACCTGAACCAGAGGGGTACCAATATCCTGGGGGAGAGATTTGCTAGTGCTCTTCGGGGGGGTTTAAACTAATTCAGCAGGGGGATGGGAACCTAAATTGTAGTCCCAGTGTACAGGATGTTGAGAGTAGTGAGGTCAGGGATAGGGTTAAAAGTTCGAAAGAGGGCACCGGCAAGCAGGACGCTGGTTTGAAGTGTGTCTACTTCAACGCCAGGAGCATCCGGAATAAGGTGGGTGAGCTTGCAGCATGGATTGGTACCTGGGATCTCGATGTTGTGGCGATTTCGGAGACATGGGTAGAGCAGGGACAGGAATGGTTGTTGCAGGTTCCAGGATTTAGATGTTTCTGTAAGAACAGAGAAGATGGTAAAAGAGGGGGGGGTGTGGCATTGTTAATCAAGGAAAGTATTACGGCGGTAGAAAGGACGCTTGAGGACTCGTCTACTGAGGCAGTATGGGCCGAGGTTAGGAACAGTAGAGGAGAGGTCACCCTGTTGGGAGTTGTCTATAGACCTCCGAATAGTCCCAGAGATGTAGAGGAAAGGATTGCAAAGATGATTCTTGACAGGAGCGAGAGTAACAGGGTAGTTGTTATGGGGGACTTTAACTTTCCAAATATTGACTGGAAATACTATAGTTCGAGTACTATAGATGGGTCAGTTTTTGTGCAGTGTGTGCAGGAGGGTTTTCTGACACAGTATGTAGACAGACCAACAAGGGGCGAGGCCACATTGGATTTGGTACTGGGTAATGAACCCGGCCAGGTGTTAGATTTAGATGTAGGTGAGCACTTTGGTGATAGTGATCACAACTCGGTTATGTTTACTTTAGCAATGGGCAGGGATAGGTATATACCGCAAGGCAAGAATTATAGCTGGGGGAAAGGCAATTATGATGCTATTCGGCAAGATTTAGGAGGTATTGGATGGGGAAGGAAACTGCAGGGGATGGGTACAATCGAAATGTGGAGCTTTTTCAAGGAACAGCTACTGCGTGTCCTTGATAAGTATGTACCTGTCAGGCAGGGAGGAAGTTGTCGAGCAAGGGAGCCGTGGTTTACTAAGGAAGTTGAAGCAATTGTCAGGAGGAAGAAGAAGGCTTATGTTAGGATGAGACATGAAGGCTCAGTTAGGGCACTTGAGAGTTACAAGTTAGCCAGGAAGGACCTAAAGGGAGAGTTAAGAAGAGCGAGGAGAGGACACGAAAAGTCGTTGGCGGATAGGATCAAGGAAAACCCTAAGGCTTTCTATAGGTATATCAGGAACAAAAGAATGACTCGAGTAAGATTAGGGCCAATCAAGGATAGTAGTGGAAAGTTGTGTGTGGAATCAGAGGAGATAGGGGAAGCATTAAATGGATATTTTTCGTCAGTGTTTACACTGGAGAAAGACAATGTTGTCAAGGAGAACACTCAGGTTCAGTCGACCAGGCTAGATGGAATTGAGGTTCAAAAGGAGGAGGTGTTAGCAATTTTAGAAAATGTCAAAATAGATAAGTCCCCTGGGCCAGATGGGATTTATCCTAGGATTCTCTGGGAAGCCAGGGAGGAGGTTGCAGAGCCTTTGTCCTTGATCTTTATGTCGTCTTTGTCGACAGGAATAGTGCCGGAAGACTGGAGGATAGCAAATGTTGTCCCCTTGTTCAAGAAGGGGAGTAGAGACAACCCTGGCAATTATAGACCTGTGAGCCTTACTTCGGTTGTGGGTAAAATGTTGGAAAAGGTTATAAGAGATAGGGTTTATAATCATCTTGAAAAGAACAAGTTGATTAGCGATACTCAACACGGTTTTGTGAAGGGTAGGTCATGTCTCACAAACCTTATTGAGTTTTTTGAGAAGGTGACCAAACAGGTGGATCAGGGTAAAGCTGTTGATGTGGTGTATATGGATTTCAGTAAGGCGTTTGATAAGGTTCCCCACGGTAGGCTATTGCAGAAAATAAGGAAGTATGGAATTGAAGGTGATTTAGCGGTTTGGATCAGTAATTGGCTAGCTGAAAGAAGACAGAGGGTGGTGGTTGATGGCAAATGTTCATCCTGGAGTTCAGTTACTAGTGGTGTACCGCAAGGATCTGTTTTGGGGCCACTGCTGTTTGTCATTTTTATAAATGACCTGGAAGAGGGTGTAGAAGGATGGGTTAGTAAATTTGCAGATGACACGAAGGTCGGTGGAGTTGTGGATAGTGCTGAAGGATGTTATAGGATACAGAGGGACATAGATAAGCTGCAGAGCTGGGCTGAGAGGTGGCAGATGGAGTTTAATGCGGAAAAGTGTGAGGTGGTTCACTTTGGAAGGAGTAACAGGAATGCAGAGTACTGGGCTAATGCAAGATTCTTGGTAGTGTAGATGAACAGAGAGATCTCAGCATCCAGGTACATAAATCCCTGAAAGTTGCCACCCAGGTTAATAGGGCTGTTAAGAAGGCATATGGTGTGCTAGCCTTTATAAGCAGGGGGATTGAGTTTCGGAACCACAGGGTCATGCTGCAGCTGTACATAACTCTGGTGCGGCCACACCTGGAGTACTGCGTGCAGTTCTGGTCACCACATTATAGGAAGGATGTGGAAGCTTTGGAAAGGGTTCAGAGGAGATTTACTAGGATGTTGCCTGGTATGGAGGGAAGGTCTTACGAGGAAAGGCTCAGGGAATTGAGGTTGTTTTCGTTAGAGAGGAGAAGGCTGAGAGGTGACTTAATAGAGACATATAAGATAGTCAGAGGGTTAGATAGGGTGGACAGTGAGAGTCTTTTTCCTCGGATGGTGATGACCAACACGAGGGGACATAGCTTTAAATTGAGGGGTGAGAGATATAGGACAGATG